>NW_024508988.1:429721-807650 GCF_017590135.1 Pyrgilauda ruficollis | reverse complement strand
CGCCGGGGGCTGAGCGGAGCCGCCCGCGGGTGGGAGCCGCTCCTCGGGCACCGTGGGGCCGCGGCGGGGCCGTGCCCGGGCAGCTCCGGGGCCGCGGGGCTCCCTGCTCCCCGGTTTGCGTGCCGAGGCTGCTGAGCCGCCGCTGGGGCTGCCCTTGAAGCCCCTGTTGCTCGCAGACGGGGTTGTTCACAGCGGCCAACCCTCCGGCCGATCGTGCTGTGCGCCTCCGAGCAGCACCTCGGCGGCGGCCACTGTTCCTGACTCCATCCCGTTTTCGTGTATCCCTGCGTGCCCTAGGCCGGCTGGCCACTCCGTATGCCGTGAGCCTCTTGCTCCATGACCAGCGGCCACTCATCTCCCCTTTACTTGTTAAATTGCTCCAGACATCCTCCACTGCTCTCAGATGTGTCGGGGGGGAGGGGGGGGTGGTTAAGAGGAAGGAAGCAACGCTGATATCTGCTACACGCTGAGAAGTTTTGTCTCAGACGAACAGGTATTCATTCCCTACACACATGTATAGGGTACAAAATGTGATCTTGCCTAGCTGAGTACTGAGGTAAGGGTTAGACCCTCCCAAAGAGACTGGTAAAATTCAGAAAGCAAACTGGAATGTTCCTACTCTAGAGGCGGTGATATTTCATGGGACAGAGGATCCTGGTCTGCGGAGGGAATGAAGTTTATGCTGGTGTGTAACTGTTCTGCTTCAGGAGATCCAGGTTGACTATTATACTGAATAGATCCATTTTATTGGGAAGTAGGCAGGGAAATGACAGAATCAATGAGATAAAAGTGGCCTGTGAAATGGAAAGGAAGTAAAAATGCCAGCAGCAGAAGTAGTGTTTTCATCTTGGAGTTGTTGATACTGCATTATACTTTCTCTAGTTCTCTTTTCCCACAAAGTAAGCTGTGTTTACAATTATTTTATTAAGCAGTTTTATTGTGGGCTGCAAGTTATCTCTGTGTATAGATATCATATTTACAAGTGTGTTTTAATAACCAGGAAAACGGCTAGGATTTCCTCAGTTTAAAGAAACAGGCTTTTCTCATTCTGTCTCCCAATGGACGTGATTGCTTTAGAGAAATGCTGCCTTTAAAAATTAAAACATGTGAAGCTTTCATCAGTAAAATGTGAAACTAAGGCCTTAACAGTTTAAGCACGTGACAAAGTTATTACTGTAAGCAAGGTTACCTGTTTATGAAATCTGCAGAATTAGGATTTTAATGAATGGGTCTAATAATTTTCTTTTTAATGTTGTGTAGCATACTGAAGTATTTTGAGGTGAAAGAACAACACACAAAATTTAAATGCTGGAGTGGTAATTTTGAGATATGGTCTGTTTGAAATCTTCTAATCAGAATTCAATACGTGACTATCATGGTGATACTGATTCTTGCCATGAGGTGTTTTCGGCTACCTGCTGATTCCAAGAGCCCTGTAGTAGTAGCAGTACAACTATTACAGTGTATCATGTCGTAAAAGAGGCTCTTGAGTAAGATGCAAACTGCATTTTTAATATGTGTTTTCATTTTTTTTTAATTAAAATAGGTATTTTGCACTGTGCCATTTTATCTTCTATTACCAAAAGAATAAATCATTGGGGAAATCAAATAAAATCTTCTTTAAATTTAGATGTTAAAAACCCAATGGTTTTGGGGTTTTTTTGTTAGAAAGACTACAGCTGACTGATCTGTAACCATATAGCACCATATATCTGTGTAGATATTAACTGCATTTTAAAGAGGAAACAAAAGTAAGAAGCTTAAAAGTCTCAGCAAGACATTAACTAAGCTAGATGATAACTTGATTTCCATGGTGAACACAACGAGTATTTGTTTTTCCAGCTGTTACAATAGTTATGTAAGCAATTATTTTAAATATTTTGTTACCCTAATTTGGTACTAATAGCACAATGTTTTGATTCACTGTGTTGTGCAGATCACATAGTTTTCCACAGGGCTCACGTTTGCATTAGCTTAAAAGAATGTTCTAATGTTTTTTGTTTCCTGGTACAACTGAACTTTGTGTTGATTAATGTGAAATATCTGATTTGGGCAAAGTAGAGAATCACCATAAACAGAACCTCAGCCATATGCTTCTAGTTACAGGGGCCTCTTTGTTACAAACACAAGAAATTCTATTGGCACTGCCTTATTTTGAATAGGTTCCTGTTAGTAATGGCGTGACTTAGCCTGCAGGTTAGACCTTTACTCGTCCATACCTGTGACTGCACTTTCCATGCAAGAGGCCAGTGCTGTTATAAAGAATTTCAAAACAAATAATAGATGTGGGGAGAGCACTCCAGGTTGTGCTGCTCTGTGTTCTGCATCTTCCTAACTTTTTGAGCAGTAAGGTGTGAGGACTGCCTTGCTGCTTGCAGAGTGATCTGCATTTCTCTGTATGTGTTTGGTTTGCTCTTTTTTCTGGTCCTGCAGTTACAGGGTTGCTCATGTTTTCTCAGAAGGCACCAAGCCTTTTACAAATTTTTACCATGGCTTCTGCACTAGGTTCACTTTTTGGAGCTACTTGGTGCTTTGCCTTTTTAAAAATGAGACATTATGTTTATGAAAGCCATTTTGCATGATGGTAGATGCTGCATTTTGTGTGTTTGTATAGGTGTGCGTGACCCTTCTGTTTACATTTTTTAGCCTGGTTAAAGATGATAATGTAAAGTAAGTATGTGGTTTGCTTTTTCTGAGTCTTTTTTTACTTTTTCGGGGAGTGGGGTTGGTTCTTTAGGGGTTCTTTGTTCTTTTGTTTAGTTGGGGTGATTTTTTTGGTTTTTGTTTGGGTTTTTGGTGTGTATTTGTTTGTTCGTTTTTTTGTATTAATTTTGTTTCTGAGCCACTAAGCTCTGCCCATCTTGTAAGGGAATTCAGATAAATCTTTTTTAAGAAAACCACTTTGCTGAAGGGTTGATCAACTCTGAAAAAATTGTCCCCACGATAAACATTTCTGCATATAATGTTGGTATAGTAAGAAATAATGGTGTAGATACAGGGTAGAGTCATTGCTTTTGTCTAGTTAAATCATATGTCATGTATTCTGTTGATTACAAAATTGCAATTAATAATTGGGATTTAGAACACTCATGTTTTGGCCTTGTGTTATATTACCTGCTCAGAATAGAACAGAATAGGAAAAGGAGGACAGACTCACCATCAGTACAACTCCCACTGCAGTCATCTGGAAGGAATTAGCAGTGGGATGAGAGAGATTGGTTTAATTAGACTACTGAAATCAAGCTCATAACTTCCAAAGGCCAGAAACGACAATTGAAGGTATCAACCAGATTAGTGCATTTGGTAGGGGTTTTTCCACTGACTTTGGCCATGGTTGCATATATAGGCATAATACAAATATTGTGCACCTTTTCTTTGTTTCTGACTGTTTTACAGGCATTCAGAGTTGAATCACAGAAGCTCATACACCTCCTGGAGCTCTGGGCACTGTTAAAGGCATGTGTAATCCACACTTCATGTGCTCCTGAGTTTTGGCAGCGAGGTTGGACTGTGTGACCTTGAAAGGTCCTTCTCAACCCAAACCATTCTGTGATTCTTTGCTCACCTCTGTAACTGAATCACTTTTTACTGCTCGCTTACTGTTGGTGGTTGTCCTTGGATCTTGAAGGCTTCAGTAGTTTGGAACTTGGCTAGTTGAGAGCAGTCTCATGGTTCATTATCTGTCGTCAGGCTCATCTTCCTTTGAGGGATCCCTATTTTCTTGGAATCCTGTAGCTCAGAGGTTGCACTGGCTTTTAGGAACTTCTCAGAGCTTGTTTGCTTACTGCTGCAGGGATGCTAACTGCATACTGAAGTTGAGTGGAGTGCTGTTCATGTGTGTATGTGTTCATTTCCTTCTTTTTGAGGGTAGCAGTCTTCACTTGCTGATAGTGTACTCTTTAAATAACTGAAATGTACCTGTCTCAAGCATTAGTACTTTCATTTATTATTCAAAAACATGCATTACAAGATTCTACTTTGGTTTATCACCTTTTCTTGTACAACTGATTATATTTTGTAGATGTTTTGTAGATGTTGAGTCTTTGACTAACACAGGACATACATGAACAAAGCAGCAGCTGAGAAGACGAGTTGGTTTTTTTTTTCTCCCTAAGACTGATATCACAAAATTGACTAGTGTTGTCTGAGAAAATACTCTTTCCTTTTTTGCCTTCATTTTTTCCTGTCATGTAGGTAATAATAAAACATAAAGGAATTCCATTGAACTTCATGACATCTAAATGGTGTTACTTTTCTTACTGCACTTCCATAATTTCAAACCACATAGTATTTGAGTCTGTGTTCCCACATGGTATATCATAATGCATTGCATGCAGGGCAAACATCTCGGGATGCTATTTGCAGTTTACAGCCCACAGAAATGTCAGGCATTTTTAAGGGTTATTTGTGGGATAGTTAAAGAAGGCTAGATGAATTTTGTTTCCAAAATCAGCTTGAGATTTGGTGACCATACTGTTTCCAGCTTTCTTCATCAGTGTAGAAGAAGCAGGGAGAGCAGAGCACACATCTGATACTGAAATCTCAAGTAGTGGGGGAAGCAGAAAATAACCCTTTTGTGTTGCTTACAGCGTTGCAGTAGGCAAACCACTGCAGAGATGGCAGCTGGTGCATACTTTTTAATGGCTCAGAGGCAGTTCTTCCACGCTAATGGCAAGTCTGTTACAGAAAGCCTTTAGGTCTTTCTTTCTGTACTTGTGGGAAATGTAGCCTGGCTTGAAAGTTTGGAGAAGTGTGGCTCCACCACACCATAGAAACAGTGTTTTTAAAATAGCCAGATAATCAAAATGTGTGGGTACCTTTCACCCTCACGTTGCAGTATGCCATCATTTTCATGGGTAGCTATAGCAAGATGTTGTGCTTGAGCAAGTCACACAGAGCAATAGGTGTTTTTTGCTCCCTTGTTTGTGAATCTGTAACAGAAACTGTAACAGTCATAAGAAGATAATTAGTGACATTTTTTATTCAGTCTCCTGAGGCACAAAATATGCAACAATGGGGCGAAAACTGTTGGAGAGACCTCTTACTTTGTTGGCTGAGAATTGTTATGCTGTGTTATTTTTGTATGTTAGAGTTCTTTATTATATAGGAGGAGCCAAGAGAAAGTGATCAGTGATTGTGGCCTGCTAGCTTTTTTGGCAATGTGGAAGCTTTCGATAGGTTTTAAAAGTAAGAGAGTTGAAGTGCTGAATACATGCACTTCAGATTTAAGTCATACTCTTAACTGTCCTGTCTGCACTTGTGCTTGCACTTGTGCTTTAGTTGACTGTTGTTTTAGAATTGTATAGTGCATTGTCCCAGTTAGATTAATAACACTTTTGTACCTTTGGCTTTGCTTCCTAAGTGCTGCTTTTATAATCTTAAGACTTCTCAGAACTACTAAGATGGTGTGTGTGTAACATATTTCCACTTTCCATTTCTTCAAAACAAGAACCACATTTTTAATGAAAGAAACATTTCAGCAAAAGACCACTTTAAAATCTTATGGCTTGCTTGCCTGTTGTTAAGATTACAGATTTCTGTAAGAATTGGGTACTACCATGTCTTTGAAGATCTGCACTTATGTCTCTTTAAAGTTTTTAAGTACAGCACCTCTAAATTTGTTTTTGTGTGTGGGTTCTTTGTTCTTGCTGTTGTGGTCAGAGAATAAAACGACTGTTCTAAGATGTTGTACTTTCTATTACAAGAGATTATTCTGTGATTTGGATCGGTATCACTATACTGATCCAAACACCTTCGTAGATATTTAAGCAATGCTATGTTTTCACTACTTTCTTCAACATACTTTCTTCCTCCCTGAGTGCTGAAGTATCAAAGTCTCCTGCTGCCTTCTTGATATATTTGAGTCTTTGTCATAAATGTTATTCATGGTTTTTTTGTTGCTTCCCAGCATCTCCCACTTAGAGATTTAGAGCAATGCTTAGTTTCAGCGATTTTTCTGTTAGAGCCTATCCAGTGTAGATGCTGTCTAAAGGAACTCACCCTTCATCATAAATGATAGCCAACAAGGAAGCTGTGTCTACTCTCTCCTGTCCATAAAGAAATGCATCACTTGCCCAAGCTGATGACCTTTATCTGTACTTTACCAGTTACCTAGCAATCTCAGAAGTTTTACCCTGGTAACATAGAAGAGATGCTTAACTTCAGGTACAGTTACTTTTCTTTAAAGTGGGAAGAAGTGAAATAGCCATAGTTAAAATTGCAGTTTTCCTACTCTTAATATCCATACAAACTCTGACACTGCAGAAAGGAGCAATACTCAAGAACTTTACAGGACAGCTTAAGAAGAGATACTGAAATGACAACTGACTTTGGGGAACATACTGAAAAATCAGACAAGTTTTTCTTAATTTTTATACTGAGAGAAACTCATCCTGAGATTTCTTTTTCAAAACAGTAAATGGCACAAGTCATCTACTTTTAATACTAACTGCGTTCTTGCGACTAAGACAAGAACATGTGTCTTGAGGCTTAGATGACTACACAAAATATCAGATAAACTAAGAAGTTTGCTTTTCTTTGGAAGTGTTTTACCTGCATGTAGGCAGATGCTTGCACAATAGTGCAGGCGAATTCGCACACTGAGCAGTGTTCCTGTGAATAGTTCTGATACAGAAGAGTCGGTGACATAACAGTGCTATGGAGGTGCTGGCTGGTATTTGTCAACTTTTTAACTGGAGCACTTGTAACTGTGACAATAAAATGTATCCGTTCTAGTTTAAGAGTCTGTAATGTTGGTATATTTGTTTATGTTGCAGAATTTTTTTTTTCATTTGGCTATCATCTGGTGTGGTGATGGAGATTTTGGAAGCAAAACTTCTGAACGTGATTAGTGAAAAGTGTATTCATCAAATCTTTGCATCTGATGTAAAGGAGGAACACTAGTAAAGATGCATAAATGAGAAAATGTAGTAAAAAGCCCCCAAACCAAACACAAAACCCAATCCCAAAAAGCAAACAAAAAAACAGTTATATTTTTTAGTTATGTTACTGAATTTTACTAGCACATACTTGAAAGCTTTCTAGCTGTCACTAGTGGCTTGCATAAGTTTGCATAAATAAGTATAATGAGAAAATCTCTTCACCTGAATTCTACCTGAACAGCAATAGCCTTTGAATCAAAAGGTTGTTCATTAAAAAATTAACCTGAATGATAGCCTTTATGAACATTTTCTTAAAAGGGGAGATTTTTTTCCCCCAAATTTACTGGTTTTGTTCTTCCCTAGACTTTTCTAAGCTCATTTTAGTTCATCTGCTCTCTACTGCTATGGGTTTGGGTAGATCTGAAAATTCACTCAGCTGGTTGCTCCTGCAACTTTTCAGAAACACAGTTTTTAGTTTATTTATTTATTTATTTGCTTGTTTAGTACAATTGTGTTTAATTGTTTGAGATGCAAAATGAAAGTTTTTTAATTGTTTCAGTTGGAAAAATGGTAAGAGAACATAATAAATGTCATGCTGTTTATAAATTATATTTTCAGTAACCATTATAGTCCAAGAGAGGAAAAAGGGTGGCAAAATGGTGAAGATGACTTACTTGCCATCTTTGAAATGGCTACTGTGAGTTAGCAGTTGTTTGGCTGAAATGAAGTACATCTCTGTGCCCTATTTGCATAAGTGTTCATTGTGAAATGAACTACTTCTGTTGATTTGAGATGATAGAATGATTGGTTGGAGATATTTATGCTTAGAGTTAAGGTGTTTAAAGCAAAACAGTATGGCCTTGACTTATGGAAAAATACACAGTAACTGTAAGAGTAACAAGGAATAATTTAATGAATCTCTTAATGTAAAGGTGTATGATGAACAACACAGGGATTTTGTTTGGGTTTTTTTAGCTGTATAGAAGATTGGTTTCCTGCTTGAAGTGTACATAGACTATAAATAAATACATATATTTAAAAATAATTACTTGAAGGACTATCAAGAACAGCTGTTGCCTAGAAATTACTTATTGAAAAACAAATTATTAAATCTGTAAGTAATCTTACTCCTTTGTTACCTCCTTAGCATCAGTGAAGTCAGAATTCAGTTTGAGCAACCTCATATCTAGAGAATTTAGAATGTGTTCATCTCCTTCTTTATGCAAACCATATGTGTGTGTCACGGGTAGACTTCTGGGTTTTTTTCATGAAGTACAAAAAATTAAACAGAAAAAAAAATCTTGTTGTTTCTATAAATGCGGCATTTGCAGCTCAGTTTTTAGCTTTGCCTGTTACTTCAGCTGGATAGGTTTTTCTAAGTTGACATTGACCAATAGATTAGGCGTCTTCTGTCTTCAGAGAATTGTATTTAGATCTTGTGAAATCTATAAATATGACTGACACTTCCTGTCCTTTTTCAGGAGAAAGAGTAGAAGTCTTGAATGGTCGCAGCAATGTGACTATATTACCTGTGTGATGCAAGGACATGTCCTATTCCTTAATATGAAGGAATGAAGCCTGCAAATATCATCAGTCAGCACTGTTTGGAAATCTTCTGGTTATATAGCATTTTAGGATGAGGAAATCAGCACATGACATTTGCTGCAGTTTAAATGTTTCCTACTTCAGTCAGCGCTGTTTGTGAATTACTTGTAGTTTCTAGTTATGTCCCTGTATTAATGTTTGAATTTGAATATGTTACTACTTTGGTGTTTCCATGTCATTCAAGTTGCCCTTCATGTCTTGATTGGCAAACTAGGTGATCCTACATCTGCTAATGTTGATAGACTTCTTACATGATGCCCTACGTAACAGGATATTTCTGGGGACAGTGGCTACTTCTGACAACTTTGAGTTTATTGGTAGGAACCCTGTAACATTTGTGCTTTCAGGTTCTTGATTATATTGAAATGATGCAGAGAAGAATCAGAACACTAATTGAGAAAATAGTCTCAGAATAAGATCATAGTTTGATAATAGTCAGAGAAATATGTGATCAAAATTCTCTGGGTGGTTTTGAAAGCAGATTTGCCTGGTCCACTCTCCAAATACTGGTTGCAAGATGTCAGAAAGGCACAAATTTTGTTAAAACGACTGAAAATTACGACCATCCTGATGTTTCTGCTTCTAGGAGTGGTGGCAGAAAAGAAGAAAATGGATTGGAGGAATGGAAGATAATTTTCTAAACCATTACAATAAATTTATATTCACCATTCAAATTCATTGTTGATGTTCTGGGAAGTGTTAATTTGTTTTGTGTACCGACATAAGAAATTTTGTAAATCTGGGAAAGGCTTTTACTGGCTCTTGACCATAAGAACAGTTGTACTGGGTCACTCCAACCTTGGCAGTAGTTTATAATTGTTGCAGAGAAGAGAGCAGAACAACAGGGCAAACAAATGCGTAGTCACACAGTTATGGAATGTTCCCCAGCCTCCAGCATTTTGACCCTCTGTGTTTTTTGTCTCCTTTATTTTTTCTTTTTCTTTTAAACATCTGAGTTTTTGAAAATTTAAGGAACTTCTTCCTGAATTTAACTGTACTCCAGAATAATTTATATTTGATTGTTATTAAGTGATCATGATAAAAATCTCAAAAGACGAGTTTGGTTTTAATCATGATAATATGCAATAGTTATAGTTGTGTATCTTGTAGTGCAGAGAGATGACATTCTGATGGGATTTTATTGAGGGGTGGGGGCACTGGGAATAAGTTCGTAATTCACAAAGATATGTATCAAGACTTACTGCTGTGATTCTTGTCATCAACATCATATCTTCCTGGAAGTTGAGGATATAACTGTAAATTTAAATGGAGGACTAAAGAAATATTTTCTCTCTATGAATAGACAAGTTTTTTATAAGAGTTGTTTTTTTAATATGCCTTGGTACCTTACATACTCTTAACTAATACTATTTAGTACTATTCTCATAATTGGTCTTTGAGGAAGTTTATGCAGGATTCTAGATTTTGTATAAAGAATAGTTTGTTTATCAAACACTGTATGTAATTAATTGTCAAGTCAGCCTTGTAGTTATCCTTTGGAATGGTCCTTCAGTTTTCTCTTTCTATCCTGGGAAAGCTTTTAACATTTCATCTATGAAACCCATTTTTTAGAAGTTTTAGCAGTAAAGCAATGCTCTGTACAAAGCTGCCATACAAGATCACACATTGGGAATAATTAACATAATTCCTAGGTGAGGATATAAGAATGACTTTCGTACAGGTGTAATCTCAGTGTCTTGGTTAGAAATAGTATTATAAGACCACATTTTGGAAAGTGGTTCATTTTGAAGCTGCTCTTCAAGCTGACTGGAACACCAAACTGCTTATTTGCTGCCACCTTTATATGTACTTAGGAATATTAAAATTTAAAAAAAAAAGTCCTCTTAATTTACAACATCTATGCACATCTGCAGAAGAAAAATCTGTACAATCACAGTAGACATTTAAATTTTACATAATGTTTTCAGAAGCACATGTGTGCCAAAGTAATCCTGATTTCCTGTTTATCTGAAGTTCTAGTGATTCCTGAATCCTACCTTGAATATGCTGTCTGTTCCACTGATGTCTAGTTCATACATATTTTTGTACATGAGCTTTTTACCAGAGTATGTATGGAGAGGAATAGTTTTGAGGCTTTCTTTGCTGACTGCCTTGAAAGAGAGGATGTGTACTTTTTTCCATATTAGTGAGCCAGTTTCATATATTCATAGCTTTCTTAAGCAACCTTTCTTAATCAAGGGGGAATATAGTCTCAGTTCTTAGTTTCTGTTTGCTTTCTGTTTTCACGTACATGAGTTACTGGAACTTAGCTATATTCAAAATAAAGTGCTCTTTGTATGGTTTCCCATGAAAGCTCTGGGAATCAAACTAAATAAAGGTGCATTCTGCTGAAATCGCACTTAGTCATAGGTACTTTTTAAAGAGTTACTCTCAATTGATAAGACTTGATATGTGTGTGAATTTTTTTAATCAAAAATTTTTAAGTCTTATTTGGCAAAACTTACAGTATGAAGTATTTATGGCTCAAAGTGTGATAGCAGAATTTTAACTATGATCACAGAGGATATCTGGCTTAGTATTCACTACATTTTTCACCATAACTATGTTAATGTGATACTACAAACACACAGGATTTTTTGGTTTTACACTATAAATTGAGATATACCTTCAGTCTAAACATATATTAATGTGTTTTTTAAAACCACACATTGAGTGTAAAGTGTTCATGCACTGATTTTTTAGAATCTGGCAAAGCGGAGTTGATGTGTTAATACAAATAATACAGGAGTGATCTGTGTCGCAGAGTTTGCTTTTTTTATGTAGCTTTCTCATCTTTCATATTCTCAGGTTTTCTGTGCAGTTTCCACCTTTTGAATTAAATTTAAATTAAGAATACTTTAGTATCAAGAAGATTGCATAAGTGTCCTGATTTTTTTGTTTTTTTTTTTTGCAACAAGTTGATAATGGTAGAATGAGACTTACTGTTGAGGTCTCATTTCATTATTAAAGGTCTTGATTAAAATGTGTTTTAGAAGGCTGATTACTTATCACATACTCTTACATAAACACCTCCAAGTAACTGATTTCTAATGTTTTTAATAACTTTTAATAACTGCTTTTAGTAACTGATAACTCGTTTCAGGGGAAGTGGAGTACAGTGTGTTAATGTTTCTAGTTGGTGTATTTCACTCAACTTCCTTCATTTAGGCAGCATGTACTTTAACAAGCTAAGAACAGCTTAACAATATGCAATTGCATGGCATTTACACTTCCAAAATATCTAATAAATGTAGAGGTGTAGAGGAGGTCCACCAGAATGATCCATTATCCAATCATTGCTATGATTCTTTCTGTAAGAGGAGGATAACCTCTCGTGTATGTCAATGGTGAGATGATTGACTGTAGTGAAATACAACTTCCTTCTTTAAAGGAAGAATTTAGAAGTATTTAATCATTTATTTCACTTTTTGGCCTTGTGATTCTAGTAGGTGTGACATCAGCTGCTCTTGTGATATCCGTCTCTCACTTGAGAGTTACTGAATATATATATTGGCTACTGTGTACAGTACTGTGTACTGTTTTAGCGCCTACCAAGTGATGCATATAATACACACTGCTCAGTTTGACTCATGCCTGACTTCAGAGTTACTGAATTATTTGTGTGCTCAAGCCTGTCATTCTTTTTTTTTTTCCTTTTTCATTCACATGTGCATAACAGAACAGTAAATTGGCATGCTTCTAGCATACTGAATTTGGTCAAACAATGCTGCTAAATCTGTTAGGCAAAAGGAGTCGTCACTTATGCTAATATAGCTATTGCTGGTCCTGTTTCATCCCTGCATTAGATGGAGCCTAGCTGTTTTGTGTAGCTGGACTTCTGTCGTGTTCTTTCTCTCTGGAGAATGGGATCTGTCAGAATGTATCATGGTTCTCACTGGGGAAAAACAATGTCATGGTCCTGAAGGGGTGAAAAAATGAGTCAAGCCTTAAAAGGTCATGAGAGTTTAAAAACAAACAACAACACAACATTGGAGTTTTTTGATATACAGCATCTGTGAATTACTTTTAGGCATAGAGAATCATGGAGTTTTTGAGGCTAGAGTTTTAAAAAAAACCCCAGCTTTGCTCTGTGCTAAAGATTATAGTTTTAAGTACAGGGTGTTAGTGCAAAGAATTGTGGGTGACAAATTCTGTTTAGTATAACAGAAGTAAACAGAACAACCACTGCTACTTCAAAGTTTTTGCTTTTTTGTCCAAAAAAAAGCAGACTGAGAGAAAATGAGAATATTGATGAGCAAGCTAAGCTGTTGCTGCAGGACACAAGTGGGCTGACTTGCAATTTTTATATGTATCAACAAGTTTTTGGACGACATTTGAGCAAAGTGGCTTTGTGTACAATAATTGGGACAACTTGCGAGTTGTAAAGTCCAGGCAAAAAAAAAAAAAAGTTACTTCTTTCTACTGGGTGTCATGTGGAACAGGTATGTCTTGCTTCCACCACTCTACCTGTGAATGGCTCATTGGCACAGCTACTTCTGACTGGGTTTTGTAAGAATTTAGCATTCAGTTTGAGTCAGTAACTCAGTAGAGAGCTAACATAGTCAGAAGAAAAAGAAAAGGATTCTACTGAGATACTTGGCAGGATAATTTTATTGTGAATTTGAAGATGGGTGCTGAAGTAGTGTAAAGGAGTGGGAGAGGAGAGGGAAGGAAAGTAAAAGAAGGGGTTGAACTTCTTTTGGCAGAGAAAAGCTGGAAGATCAGTTTAGTCATTTTGCACAGCTCCACCCTCAGAAGCACCATGGGAAAGAATGTGAAGATACTTGGTTGTTGCTGTGCCAGCTGGAGATTGTAGAATTGTTTTGATTGATCACTGAGTTCAACCATAAACTTGACATTGCCGAGCTCATCACTAAACTGTGTTCCTAAGTGCCACATCTGTGCATCTTTTAATTACCTCCAGGGGTGGTGGTGACTCAACTACTTCCCCAGGCAACTTGTTTCCAGTGCTTGACAGTGCTTTGGGTGAAAAAATTTCTCCCAATAAAAGTCATAAATGCAGTGAGTCAGGAAAGAAAAGACTATTGAGGGGATCTTAAAATAGTAAGTGGCTCATCTTCTCTTTTTTTTTTGTTTTAGGTACAAAACAGGAGGAGCTAGAGAGTAAGAGCTAAGAAATCTCTACAGCAGTGATATGTACTGGGGTCCTTACAACAACACATACAATACCGATGAGCACAGTGGGCTAGAGCATGGTGCTAATAGCACCAGGATTTTGAGTTCAATCCCTGTATGAGCCATTTACCTAAGAGTTAGTCAGTGGTTCCTGTGGGTCCAGTTTAGAATATTCTGTGAATCTGTGAAACAGCAACAACAGCCCCTTCCTCTCCCTCCACAACCCTCCCACCAAAACAAACAAAAATAATCAACCAAAAACCCACCCCCAACAAACTGAAACAAGCAGAAAACCAAACAAAAAAAAGTCTTTGTCAAGGCCAAGATGAACAGTTAACCTTGACAATGAAATCTTAAGGCTGTGATATTTCTTTGGAAAATCAGTCTGTGATTTTGGGTTGTGCTTTTTGCTATTTCTGCATTACTCGGCCTTTGTGAGATTTTGTGACAGGAAGATAGTGCTGTATCTGATCTGTGATTACACGAAAGCTACCTAGCTTAGTTTCTAGAATCCAGGATATATTCAGTTTCTTTCCAAGTCCATTTCAATGTGAGGGACAGACTAGCAAAGGACTAAATCGCCACTTAGGAAGTCACATTGATTTGTTTAAATTCTTTTACATCTGTGACATGAAGTTTTCTTAGGCCTGTCTACATTCCTTACTGGCTGTACTTTTACTAAAATGAGTAATACTTTAGTAAGTAATATAAATTTTCTGCTTCTTTGTAATGTATCATGCATTTTCAGAAGAAGGAAAAAGAAGATAGCCAATCTTTCTGTGAAGTTAGAATGTCACAGTTATTTTGTTAAATTTTTTATAGGATACTTTTTGTGAGAAGGTTCTTCTGAAGTTTAAAACAAGACTTCACCTGACAGTATTTGACCAAAAAGGCTTCTGTTATTTTAGTTCCTTCTGAGGTAATAAACTATGAGAGGGTCTTTATTTCTTTACTGTCTTGTTTTTCTGTAGCAGTATTGGTTTTGATAGGATTGAAGAGTGAGACAGCTAACTTGCTCTATTTATGTTATCAGTTCAGTAGTGGACACGTCTGTCGTGTTCTCAGTTTTCTCACAGTTTTGTAGCTTTTGCTCTGGAATCCCTAGTTTGCTTCAAATTACTTACCTGCTAATAAAGCTTCTGGGAAATACCTGTGTGCCCTGCTAAGCTCCACAAACCTCTCTTTCCTCAAACTTTTCAGTCTCTAAAAATGAGTTTTTCCTCAACTGAAAGAGGACACAGTGAGGAAAAAGTTGGTGTAACCACAGTTTTTCATGCAAAAATAGAGGAAAATGGTTTTAGTAGACATTTTCTTTAGGCGTCCTTATTATGCAGATCTGTCATTGCTACAGAATTGTTAATATGGGAGATTGTAGTATTGTTGTGTCCTTATTTCTTCTCATCCAAACTGACTGCCTTTTTCCTCAGGACAACTTGGGCACTTCTGAGTTAATGCCAGCTTTATCAGATAACTGAATGAGAATGTCCATTGCTATTGCACAAGAGGTTTTCTGGGCTAGTCTTGTGGTCTTTCCTGTGCACACAGTGAGCTTAGTTTTTGTAGGGGTTTATTGTGCATATGTAGCCATCTGCACTTTCAAAATCAAAACATACTTTCAGTCATTTTGGAAAGTTATGTTGCTCTAAAACTGCTCACCTGGGATGTTTCTTGTGGCATAACGGGGAATTCTACAAGTGTTATGAGCCAGGGAAATTCACACGTTACCCAAGGCAAGCCAAAGCATAGATATGAGCCAGACTGTATTTTCAAAGAAACTGGGTTATGAGGAAGCTATCTTCCTCTCCTGTTATATTCTCTTGACAGTAAGTTTTTGATATAAACTATTTGTAGTGCCATTAACTAATCCAAACTACTTGTTTTCAGTGAGCCCCATCCCTGAAAGTGTTCCAGGCCAGGTTAGGTGGGGCTCTGAGCAACCTGGTCTAGTGAAAGATTCCCTGCCCATGGTGAGGGGGCTGGAAGTAGGTGATCTTAAGATCCTTTCCAATCCAAGCCATTCCATGATTTTGTGTTATGCTATTGCAGACCTCTTAAACTGAGTGAAGCCCTGGAAAAGCAAATTGTGCAGAGGAATCCTAAAGCTGGTATAGATCCAGTAATATTCTCACTGTCTCTAATTTCTGTAATAATATAAAAGATTTATTTTCTTTTTTCCTAGGGATGTGAAGAGGTCCATGCACATATTCCAATTTAATTTCAAAGTTATTAGCTATCTGGTTTTACTGTGCATACTGCACAGCGGTGCAAAGTAGCTGTGTCCATACTTGTGTATCTGATGGTTGACTTTGCGTATGCTGTGAGTAGATTTGTGGAAAAGGATCTCTCACATCAAGCTAATAGAAATTGATGCCACATTTAAGACTTACCTTGTCTTCCCAAAATCTCACTGATCCTTTTTTTGAAAATTACCAGAATTATACAATGTGACAGTAGCATGTCTCTACATGTGCTAAAGTTTTATTGTAAGCACCATAGTCAATGCAATTGCTTACCTTACCTTTAAGTAGGCATCTAGCAGCTAATCAGACTGATGGCAGTTGATTTCATTGGCTGATAGACAGAATCTTCATTGATTACAGTGGGTTAACAGGTTTGTACACTTCAATTGGGGTGCCTACCTGTGTCATAATTTTAAATAATGTCTTGATTCCTGGTGGTGGTGCAAATACAGGTTGTGTCTGTCCAAACACATTCTGGATATATCCTAGTAAGATTGCTAGTTATGTTTGCTTTTCTAAATTTGTTTAAGTTTTTAAAGTATGGGAAGTCATATAAAAGCATGGTTTGTAGAGAGGTAGTGAAGGTGATGCTTTCTTTACATCTCCAATTCTTGATTTCATTTCCATAATGAAATATACACAAACACACTTTGACAAGTAAAAGGAACATAAAAGACTCTGTATGTGCCACAAACTCAGTTGTAGCTGTTCCATCCTGTAGTAGGAGGCAAGTTTTTCTTACTGAAGTTAGTGTGGGACATCACACACAGAAGTTCTCTCTTTGCTGCTTACTAGATGTCAGGCTTGTTCTAAAGACTTCATTTTATGTAATGCAGTTATTTCTTCTGTTTGGTAATGTATTACTTTCTATGTTTTGAATCTTCAGGATAGCCTTGGTTTTTAATTTTTCTGGAACTGCTGATACCTATCCTCAGTGTCTAATCTAAAACTCCATGAGAATCCTGCATCAAATATGTCCCTTTAAAACCTGCCCTGCCACACAACCATCACATGCAGAACTTACTGCAGTGAATGCTACAGTAGCTCCCTGGGCCCAGCCTCACTCTGTGCAGCTTGTTCCACTCTGCCTTAATTCCTGCCTTAATTCCAAAAGTGGAACAAGAGTGTCTCTTCTCATCATGGTACTCGTTCTCTGTTTTCTGACAGAATGCAGGGTCATCCGTTGGTGTGTGAGTAGTGGTGGCATTTTTTTGTTCATCTGTTTTTGCTGGGATGGTGGACCCTTAAGAAGAATGAAGACAGCATTCTTAAGGCTCTTGTTTGCCTTGTAGTTCACTTACCACGTCACTGGAAAGGCCTAGCCTTCTATTTAAAGCATCATTGTGGAAAGCAATTAATGTGGAGAGCAGAAAAGCGGTCTCTTCTTTCCAAAATCTCACCAACTCTTTGTCTGGAGGAGAAAAAAGGAGTAATATGGGGTGCCAGTAACACGCTATATTTTAACTTCAGTTTTTGAGCTTACTTTAAGTTACAAGGGGATTAACAGTAAAGGTAACATCCTTACAAGATGTAAGGATTGGCCACTAAATGGATTTCTTTGTTAATTGCAAATCTAAGATATTGATTCAAGTTTGCTTTAAAGTAAGAGTGTCTCTCTTCCATGACCTTTAGCATTTATTCTAGTGAACTCAGGTATGCATGGTTTTGGTCCCTAGCATAAATCACATTGATGCTTCTTGGAGCAAAAGTGCTTTGTATCCCTAACTGAGACCAGGATAGCACCTATTATATTTATGAAGCTGCATGTTGAATGCATGTTTAGATTTTTCTTTTTTTTTTTTTTTAATTTTTCTTTTACTGTATCTGCTAATACCCTCTTTTCTTTTGCAGACCCTTGTGATAACATGAGAGAGATTCTCCAAAATGTGGCCAAATTACAGGGTGTGTCAAATATGAGAAAACTAGGTCACTTGAATAATTTTACTAAGGTAAGAGCTCAAATAGTGTCATAGAACAAGTAATGGTACAGGTAAAATGTTTCATATTTACTCAGTCAGACATTGGCTGGGATGTTTATGAAATTGCTTAATATTACAGAACAGTACTTGGAGCCTACATACTGTGGGAAAGGAAGGTAACAAATAAGGACAAGCAAATGTGTGAATGCAGAGTTATGCTTAAGTTTGCATATCTGTCCTACTGGCTGAGTTTTTGTAATATTTTGGTGCTTAGAAGATGGAAGTTTCTCCCAATTAATGGGTTAAGTTGCATAACTCGAGCTAAAGATTTGGTTCCTGCTGTATAGAATTGAAATAAAAAATATAAAATGCCATACTTTCTGAACGTAAACTGATTGAGTACAGTGAGAGGGGAGGACTGTATCAATGTACATTATATGCAATGTTTTGAACAGTGATAGAATAGGAACTGTGACTTTCACTGCAGTTTCCATAGTGAATAAGATTTAAAGGGTCCATTTCTGCAATACGTCCTTGTTGATGATTTTTGATGTGCTTCTTCCAAATTGCGGACCTGTGACAGGTACGTGCTGAAAATACAACAGATACATTGGAAGCTGTCACTGTGAGCTGATGAGGCAAGAATTAAAAACTTACTGCAGCGTGAGGGTGTAAGCTGACGAAAGAAACCATGAAAGATTTTCAGAAGGACATGCAGCATTTTTTGGGTAAAAGAGAAACCTGTGGAGAGAAGCTGAGACGACTCATGGGAGGTGGTCAGGGAGTTGGGGAAAAAGTGTTCATTGTAGGATAGTGAGTGGTTGTGGTTGGACCAGTGTTCCATTTGTCAGTACAAGGGAAACATGCGTTGCAGTCAGTGAGGCAGGAGACATTGAAGCTTCAGTGTGAATCGAGATTGATGGACTGATAGAGGGATGTAGTGTGTTGTACACCTTTCTGATAGAGATAGGGCAACACACCTGAAAATGAAAACTGATTTCCTGTAATTAAGGATGGATCCTGCAACCGGCAGCAGCCAAGAAATAACATAGTAGCGGAGAATGTAAGGAATGAAGTAAGGTTTAAATTATGCTTGCAGATAAGTTTGTTACAAAGAATTGAGTATGATTGTCAGGAGTCTATTCGACATTTTTGAGCCAATCTTAAGTGAAGGGGGGAATACTCAAGGGAAGGTGTGGGGAACTAGTTGACAGGAGAAGGACAAACATGCATGATAACCTTTGAAATAGGCATCTTGGCTGTTAAAGGCACTCTTTGTGAGACTGACCACTTCAGTGGTGAAGTGTGAGATTTGCTTAACGGGAAAGTGAGTACTGAGGACAAAATCACAATAATTTATCTTCTAATGCATTAATAGCAAATCTGTAAGTTCGAAATTTTCTGGATTGGTTCAGAACACATGTAGGAAAGTTCAGGAAGAGGTTCATTTACTAAGGAACTGCACTTCACACTGAGATATCTTCTTTGGCCTGTTGGCTTGTGTCTGTCAGACACCAGCCATTGACAGAATGCAGCTGTTTTCACTGGGATTCCAAAATGTGTTGCAAGAATGCCCTTTATTCTGCTAGAAAAGTTTGATGCATAGCTCGGTTTCCTTTTTGTGATAATCTGGAAACTTTGAAATGTGAATGCTTCAGAACTCTCTAGTTGTCTTAAAATTAAAGAGCTGAATTAGGTTTATAGATGCATGATTTGTAGTGAAAAGCCAGTATTTGAACTAGGGATCTTAAAACAAGGTCAATTTTGCTATTGAAAATCAGATATAAAATCAGATTAAAATAATCAATAACTTTGTTAAATTAATAAATATGCATATTATAATAAAACATGAACCAAATATTCTTTTTAAAAGATAGTTTTGAGAGATTGCATAATTCCATAATTGAATATTTGAAGATTATTTGGGTTTTTGTTAAACTCAGCATTGAAAATGAAAAATACTTAGAGAAGCATAAGGATGGTTTTCATAAATTGCACTTAAGACTGCCAGGAAATTATGAGTGTGTAAAGCAACTTAATAAAATTAAATGTGATGTTTGAGGACGTAGACTGTAGTTCATAACCTGATTTTGATTCTAAATTAGAATCAAGGTGCATGAGGGAGTCATACTACTCAATTTAATATTGAACATTTGTTCTTACATTCATCTCACTGGTATGTACTTTGTATAACTTAGTGCTTTGGTTTTAAAAACTCTTCCTATTTTTGTTTGATCTGTAAATGCAGTCATGAGAATAGAATAAAAGTTGCAAGTTGTACTGTATTGTCTGCCTTGTGGTTGGAACAATTCTGTGGTTTTCATTCCAGTGGTTAAAAGTGAAAGCCTGGAGCTTGGCAAGATGGTTTTATTTCCTTTTTGCACTCTGTTCTTCTACGATGAGTTGGTATAGTCTCAGTTCCTCCTTTGTGAGACAGGAGTGTAAGATTGATATGCTAAGGGCTGAGGATGTTTGTATCCTGTATTGGAATTATAGTGAATAAGAACTTGATTTGTTTAGAAATTGTTGCATTTTGTGGTCCATTTTTAAAGAGCTACTTGTTATCTGTGATATTTGTCCTATGGACAGGGAAAGGACCTTTGAACATTTTTAATAGTGTATTTCAGATAAAATAATATGGAACATCTATTAGTCTCCTGCTAGAAATATTATACTTGAAAGAAAACATCTGAATTAATCTAAGCAGTTGCTCCGAATTACCCCACATTTTTCCTTTAGAGAGTGTGAATCTTACTGTTTTAGTTCTTCAGTCAGGGAAAGCAAAATGGTTTTATCACATGGAAACAAGTAATGTAATTTACTCCAAATGTGGAGTTTCCTGAACAAGGAATGGTGGTAGACGCCAAGTTTTGTATTATTTTCTGGATATCTGAGGTGTGTTATGTTCAGATTTCTTTACTTGAAACTGGACTGGATTTTTAAGGTGAGATCTGTTTCCTTCACCTCCCTTTTTTTAAGGAGCAGGAACATAATAATTCTTTTAAAATTGCTGAACTAGTACTGAACTAGACTTCAGGGTCTTGTGTAGAAGTTAAATACTTTAAATTTTTCTTTAAAATAATGGTGATCATAAGTCAACAGTAGTTGACTTATAGTCCACTAGTTCATCTGCAAGAATGAGACAGTGAAGCAGATGCTTTATATGAAGCTTCTGTTCTTAGGTGCTGTAACTCCTGTTTCATTGCTACTTCCCTTTAAGAGAAGTGTTAACTAGTCATGTTCAGGTTTCCACAGCACCCATTATTACTGTGCAAAGTATTCTTCATATGTGATATTTTACAAAAACTTGCATTTCATTTATCAAGTTTTTGCTAGTATTTATTAGTAGCTAAGTCATTAGTGTTCCAGTTCTTTGCCTTTTGTCTGCAGAATGTGAGTTGCTCTTGCCTGACAGGTGGTCTTAAGTTTTCTGTTCCAGGAAATTAGCATTCCCAGTCTGGTGATGCACAGGCTATGGAAAGGTATGTTCAGTTCTGAATTGCAGGAGCAGCAGACTTAGAAAATTTATCTGCTTTGAATGAGAGCACACTCCTCCTCTGCTTCTTGTCACCTAGTAAATGAAGCTGCAGTTTTGTGGGCAAAAGCTTTTATGGAGTACTGCCTCAATCTATATTCTTTTCAAGCCATTCTATTTAAGCTAACTTGTATTCTGACCTGAAAACTGTTTGAGAATTTGACCTCCAGTAAATGGTCAGTGACACTTTCAAATGTCACAGCAGTTCACAAGTTTGGAATATGCATTTAGCTCCAGTAAGCTGCGTAGGATTACCCATCTTTAATGTATATGGCCGCCTACATAAGGCAAGCAGCTTGAAGTTCCCCAGCTTCTGCTGATTAGTACCAAAACATCATGGTTATGTCTTTTGGGTTTTCCCCACCCCCATGCACAACAGTAAGATAAATCACTGAAAACCTGAAGAAACTGTACAATTGCATTTACCCAGTGGAATGTATCTTTGTGATTTGAAGTATTTATTTATAATCCTCTGTTATAGAAGGTTTAGCCCGCTGGGAGCTTCTGAGAGATCTTTCATACCTTTGTAAAACTGAAAGGGTATTTTAACAACAAGCTGAAAAATAAATCCACAGATATTGTATGAATTAACGTTTTTCTTTCAAAAAGAAAGGTACTTCTTAAAGGACAAATTCAAGCAATTCATTTTAGATATAACCTTAGGAATGGAACAGCATCAGTAATATAGTGATATGGAAAATTATGTTTGCAATCTGTTTGAAACTAATTGTCATTATTTAATGAAGCTTTGCTATTCTGCTCTATATATCTTAGCTTTTGGCCATGTTGCTGACTTCCACTAGGATGATATGGATTGAGTGGCTTGAGTATGGATATGGCCATAGAGGCTTTCAGGATTATGTCTCTGATTCATAGTCTGTCATTTTAGAGTCTCTTTGTCTTTTGCAAAACCCGGGTTATCTTAGACTGAATGTATTGTCTGACTGTAACATTCATCCAAGCTGATAAACCACTGACAAAACCTGAAATCTCACGATGATGTAGCAGATAGGAACAGAACATGTACTTAGAGACATTCAGCTGTGAATGGTCAGTAGGGGTTTCTCTTAAGACTAGGATCTGCATAGTAGCCTTTGCTTAATTATTACCAGTGGTGGCTCAAGCTGTATTTCCAAAGTTATAATGCAATAGTTGCATTCTGAATGCAGAGAATAATATAATATTTTTACCTAGTAATTGCTGTTGCTATTCTGCTAAATATAAATTGGAATAGTCTCAAATGTGCACTCCATTTGTGCATGTTGTTGACCTCCTATGGTTTTGTTGTTCTGAGCTACTGTTTCCAAGACATGTTGATATGTTACTCATATTGCTGTGACTCATCTGAGTAGTATGAAGAACTCATAGCTGACAGTAAACATGAAAAAAACCTTCACTGTAAGTTAGTCACTGTCTGGCCTAGTGTACTTGCCATTTTATCCTAATATTTAATCTTATCCTCAGAGAGTCTTTGCTATGCCCAGTCACTGTGTATTTGATCACTAAATACTAATTTGCAGGTTTGATTCACAAAGTATACTCTGTTTGGTTTTGTTTATACCGATATAAAAATATATAAAATATGTGTGTATTTAAAAATGTATACTTTTTATAGGTAATATCTATATATTGAAAATACAAACAGTATAAACATATAAATAATTTCATAATTCCAGGTATTATATGATAATCCTTTGCCATTTTAATGAACTATGTCAGTGTATAGCCAAAGATAGATTTCAGTGTTCTGGTACTGCTTGCCTACCGAGTTATGCTATCGTGGTATGTATGTTAATTGTTAAACCTTACAGTCAGACATATGACAGTTACTTGACTTTTGTCAGGAGTTCAGCCATCTACAAATACCACTGCATTTGGGCCAGAATCATTGATCTTCTTAATGTTGTTTGAAGGTGAAATGAGAAGAAAGCTATGTTTTTTAGTATATTTAAGGACAGACATTTATACCATAGCAAATACCCAAGGAATTTGAACCAGCTGAACACAATCTGTTTGTTATGCAGCAGCTTCCATGACTATTTTTTCTCCCTTTCAAACTTATAGAAATCCAGCCTTACCGGCCAGTTTGTTTTTTCCTTTCCCTAGGTTAAATAAACCAAATGGCTCAGGCTTCATGGGTGGATTTTCTACCTGCCTTGTCCATTTTTCTGCTACACATTTTCCACTTTGCTCTTAAAATATGGCACACAAAATTTTGTTCTTGCAGTTTTGAGAGCAACCAGTGAAATGGAAAAAGTCTTAATCTGAAACATAAAGCAGTCCTATTAGTATTTTTCTTACTTTGTTTAAATTAACATTCTGAATGTGAATTTCTGGACATTTTCTGTTTCTCTGCTGGCCTACTTTCATTTCTTATGTGTCTGTTAATTTGTGGTACCCTGAAGGATATGATATGCTATTCCTACTATTTAGTTAAATCTTCTTACTGGCTTTGGGCATGGCTTTCAAGTCACTGAAACACTTTTCAATTCTGATCTTGCTGTCCAACTTTTTAGGCCGTTTTCTATATGGGATATGTATAAATTTCCAGGAAGGCTAATACATAAGTACTGATGTCCCATTAAAGGGAGAATAAACTAGTAGCTCTTTTCTTTTTTGTGGGAGAAGTATTTTAGATGCATGCACAGACACCATCAAACACTTCTAATTATTACTGTCAAATTTAAAAATTTATATCCAAACAACAGTTAAACTTAATGAAAGTTTTAACTTGTCAGGTTACATGACTGTGTTTGAATTTCAAGATAAGGTCAAGTTCTTTTCAGCATCAGCAAAGATGTGTGCAGTGGGAGCACATACATAGTTGAAAACAGTTAGTATTGAGCTGATAACCACTGTATATATTTAGTGAGAATGACAAGCATACTAGAACTGGTTCAGTGAACTGAATGTTTTTTAGCAGTGCAGCAAGTTAGGTAGGTTCCTGGAAGATGTCAAGTGCTTCAGTTTAATCTCAGGACTGCTCAAGATGCAAACCAATGGTACATGTGTGGTAGGAGACTAGCTGCACTTATGCACTAGTGCATACTATAGCAGCTTTCTAAAAAAATGGGGTTTTCCTACTTCAGAATCCTATGGGGTTTTTTAAGGTAGGAAAAATAGGCTGTTGAGGACAACCTGTTATGTTAAGTTAGGATTTCTCATTTGTGTCTAGGGTGGAACACTGGGGAAAGGTTTAGATGTATAAATGATTAGCCTGAACAACTATTCACGTAATTGTCTGCAACTGAACAATGAACTGTTTTTACTCACTATCTTCTCGCACTGTTTTGCTTACACTCTGCCAGCCAATTTTTACAGTTCATAAGATGTCAATAGAAATGCTAAAGCAGCAATGGTGGCCTTAGGCAGTCCAACAACAGGGCATAAAAATAGATTGATGTTAGGAAGTGACATACTGTCATAACCAGTTAGTGCATCAATTGCCTAGTTTTATTATCACTTAAATTTGAAAGGCGGTAAAAAAGGTTATATAAAAACTTTCCTTATGTTTTATAATTCTCTCTGGTTAAGAAAAATGCAAAATCCAAAATACTTCAATTAACTTAAATTATTTGAGCCCGAATGTGGGACTGATCCAGGCCAATTTAATTATCTCTCATTAACAGCCTTAAATTTCAGCTTTATCACTAAGTATTTTTCTTGAAAGACAATTTTGTAAGACATAATGTAATCACCAAATTAATTTCTACTTATTGGTTTACTTAAAGGAGGAGTTTCTGTCAATATGTTATTTTTTCAGATGGAGGTGAGCAGTAGAACTGAAGCATGGAACACATTAAATACTTAGAGTAGCCTTGATTTGGCTATTTGTGTTGTTTATTACAAATGTCTTATTGTTATAAGTAAATGCACATAAAGAATGTGTCACAGGGTTTGATATATCACAGTATTTTCAGAGCAGACATAATGACTAGTTAGCACAAATACTTCCTGAATTCCTCACTAGGAATTAGAAACTTAATACTGCGCTGACTTAAAACTGAACACATGCCTGTTTTGAAAATGGAGGACAAAGTGCAAAGCTATTGCAATCACTATTAGTCACTTGAGTTTTTTGGAAGTGCTTAGAAAAGTGCTTTGGGATTTGGACATGATAATATTTTATAATTTTAGCCAGGGATAATAAGTGAGATTACTAGGAATTTCTTTGCTGTTCTTGAAAAGAAGAACAGCACTAGCTCTTCTTACAGAAGAGATTGTTTTCCTTTCCTCAAGAGGCTAAAACACTGGCAACCTAGGTTGCTCCTTTTAAGCATGGTTTTGGACTTAAAAACTGTGCTTGTAAATCTTCTCTGTTCACAATGACTAGATATGGTTGAAATGTCCAGTTTGTGACAGTATACGGCTGTCTTTTTGTGTGCATAAATTCAAACTTTGCTCTGATTTTTCAGAGGTACAAGTTCTATAGGATGGGTGGCAGGCCAAGACCAAATGTCCATTACAGGACACTTGGTAATGCCTTCTGATTTTTTTGTACTTCTGTGCTGCTGTGACAAAACATGATAGTGACCCATCAGTGTCAGTCTTTGTTTCAAAACTCTTACCTGAGCCCCCTGCAGATTTGCTTGGACTTCAGTCATTTTTGGTCTCTGCTCAAATTACCCGTTGCCAGCTAGCAATGTGGTGATGTAAAATGGACTGACCAGTACACAGCTTACACAACCATGCAACCTTTTTTTGGTATGAAAATCCACAGGTGAGTCCCCGTATCTGGTGTGTATAGGAACACAATATGGGCAGCAGAAGTTCTCAGGGAAGTTTGAAGCCGGTATTCTCTCCCTTGCTACAAATTAAATTCCTCAGGTTTTTTGAAAGCATTTCCCAAAATCTGTGGTTTTTATGGTTATTTTTGGAGCTCTATAAATAATAGATATTTTCTGTTATTTTCAGCTTCTTTGTAATATTGGCCATGCTGAAGAAAAGTTAGGTTTTACCTACGACAGCATCATTATATGGTAAGTAGTAAAGAGCACCAGGCAGTCCTAGGGAACTTCAGTTGTTTTTGGTGCAACTAAATAAGCTTCTTTGGTACTTCTGAACTAGTATTTTGTATTTATAATATGTTTGAAGCTTCATAATGCAAGTATATAACCCGTAAATACTTTAATGAGTAAAATCAGAAATATATTGCTCACTTTTAGGCAGAGACAAACCCTCCAAGTTAGAAGTGTAGATTTCTTCATTATACTCCTCAGAGATGTAAAAGTACCTCTATTTCAGTAGTTGTAGAAAGCATTTCTAATAAAAATGTACATTTATAAAATACAGAGCAGTATTTTATGTTGTACAGGTCTGTATATGTTCATGAAGCACTACTTGCCTCGCTACTGACATGTCCTGTGTATATGCTTTTAAGTGGAATTTCAGTCTTATTTTTTTGTGGCCATTTTGACTGTCCAGTGTAATTACATGCTTATTTCCACACAGAGATTTATAAATTTGTCTTGAAGACCAGCACTGGTGACAAAAGCAAATAAGATCGAATATTTAATGCATTTCTCTGTTCTTTCAATTTAGATCTCACTTAAGCAAAAAAGCTTAGGAAAGCTAATTGTTCTTTGAGCAAAATGTTGGGAAGCCCTGTGTAATTTTTTTTCTCAGCTAAAACCGATGTCTTTATCTTTTTGATTAACTGTATGTTTTCACTGCGTACCTAAAGACAGTGACACATCTCTTTGTGGTAGCTTTTGCTTTTGAGTGTTGGATCTCGTGATAATCTTTTCCTTTGTAATTTCACTGTGCCAGTTCTTTAACTGGTCTACAGCTTTTCCTCATGAGGGGAAGAGGAGGAGCAGGCACTGATCTGGTCTTTCCATTGACCAGTGACAGGACCCAAGGGAATGGCCTGAAGTTGTGTTAGGGGAAGTTTAGCCCAGATATCAGGAAAAGGTTCTTTATCCAGAGGGTGGTTGGGCAGCATAATAGGCTCCCCAGAGCAGTGGTCACATCCCCAAGCCTGGCAGAGTTCAAGAAATGTTTGGACAATGCTCTCAGGCTCATAGTGTGATCCTTGGTTGTCCTGTGCAGGGCCAGGAGTGGGACTCAAAGGTGGTATCAAGAATACACTCAGTATCAGTCCTGGCTAGGCTTGAAGTGATTGAGAGCAGCCCTGCTGAGAAGGACTTGGGGGTCCTGCTGGACGAGAGGCTGGACATGAGTCAGCAGTCCTCTGTCCAGTCTTGCAAGTCCAGAAATCCAGCTGTGTCCTGGGCTGCGTCCAAAGAAATGTGGGTAGCATATTCATATTACAGGAAAGATGGTCTTGAAACAATTCCCTGTTGGTGCTGGAAGTAGTAATCAGTTTGTCTTTTCTGCAAATGATATGGCAGCTTACTTTGTCTAGGTATCACCTGGGAGTAAGCTCCTGTTACGTTGACTTACCCTGGCCAGGTATTCACCAAAAGACTGAAGATTTTTTTGCCTTGGAGTAGCTGATTAACATGTAAGATAACCCTAGAATAAGGAAAAAAAATCCCTAAACCTTTTTTGTAGAAATTCAGTCTCAGTGGCTAAGTATTTACATTCTTAGATGTCCTATTAAAAAGTGTCATTGGGAGGTTGAGGATTCCCACCTCATTCTGCATGTTGTTGAGGAAGAGGGATTAATATCTTGAGGGCCTTCAAAAGGACAGTGTGCTACCTCATGCTTTGTAACTCAGTTTCTAGAGTTCTTCCATATCTCATTTCTTCCTACCTACCTCATTCTACCTCTTCATTTTCTTGGACTAATACTATGCTCAGCTGCTTTGTCGAATAACAACTTATGTACAGGTTTTCATTCTATGTCATTTAATGGATGTACAAGCTGTTATTTGGGAAAAAATTAATTTGTGGCTTTTTAAGATCAATATATTGTCTACATCTGCTGACCAGGATGAGGGCTTGCCTTAAGGGTTGCACATGAGAAGACCTGAAAGTCAGAAAATTAGTTCATAACATTTATTTTTAAAAATCATACTTTTTGTCTTAAATGAGTGAGCAGTAGCTGCATATCAGATGGTGAAGTCTACCTGCTGCCTAATAGTTGTTTGTCCCTCTTGTTTTCTTCATTGTAGTCTGAGGTTAGCTTTACTAAACGAAGCAAAAGAGGTGCGAGCAGCAGGATTGCGAGCCCTCCGCTATCTTATTCGAGACTCCACTATTCTCCAGAAGGTGCTAAAGTTGAAAGTGGATTATTTGATAGCAAGGTAATTCTTCTCTTTCTTCTTGTTGCAATCTGTAAAGTTCTAAGTCACTTGCCTTTTCACGGTTGATACAGGAGGGAAGTGTTTCCATATTCTCTTATGTTTTTAGTAAGTAGTTTTATAAAATACATTTTTCTTCAACAGAGTATCTCATCACACTAGCTAATCCAAATAAAATGCTGTCCTAATATATGATACAAGTAATCCAAATAATTTCTACTTTTAGTCATAAATGCCATTAACTGTTAATTAATATGGTTGAAATAGTAATAATTTTCATGTCTTAAGTTTTTGTATGAGAATTGTTTGATTCTTTGTATTGTCACATTGCTATAATAGTTGATGTCCAAGAATATGTAGTCTAAATATAATCAATGACGCAACAGAAAAGTACCAAAGGGCAAACCAGCAGTGAGATAATACAATCAGCATGGTTAATAGATGTAAATAATAGCATTTCTAGTGATTCCTGTAATGCATTTTTTTATTTAATATACTGGTACAGATGTGTGTGAATTTCTGTTTATAAATATACACATGTAATTTTAGTGTGCTGTTCAACTTTTTTAGAGCAAAAGGACTTTTCTGATCTCAAACACTCAAGGTGTGTCGATGTGAAACATTAGAAATAGTTGGTGTGGTCTCATTTGCAAATGACAAATGCAGCTAGCTCAGAAAATAATTGTTGAAGCATTATGCTTTGCCATTTTGTATTTGAGAACCTTTTAGTGACTTAATTGTAATGAAAATAGCAGGGAAGATATAAACCAAACCTAACTGATGTATCATAATGAGTATATTTGCTGAAAAATGTAGTTTTTAAACCATAAGTCAGTTCTTTTTCTTTTGTACTCAAATGCACAAATATTAACATGAGTTGTTAACAGTTAAGGTGCAAGTTACAAAATGTGTTTTTTAACTTACTTTAGGTGCATTGACATACAGCAGAGTAATGAAGTAGAAAGAACACAAGCACTTCGATTAGTCAGAAAGGTAAAAGCTCCTATGTATGGTTGTATCTGCTGTGCCGCTCACTTGTGCTGACTCCTGGTTGTCTCAATCAACAATGCTTTTTCATAGTCTCTAATACCTTGCTTTACCTTTATCACATAATATAGCTGATAATTTAAAAGACAGAAAAATGTAGTGAAGAGAGTTGTTTTGATTTTACAGTTTTACCATTTAGAATCTCCAGTGTGCTAGAAAAATCGTGCTTACTGGACAAGGTTTGGGAAACACTTATCAAAGAGTGAATACAAGGGCATAAAAACAACATTAAGTTTCAATATTGGAATTATGACTACTTCATTGTATAGTTTAAGCATTTGTGAGTCAGAGATTGGGAGATCTGATGCCATGTGAGAACTGAGACAAATTGTCACGGAAGTGATCATCAAGGAATGCTTGTAACCTTACTGCTTTGTTTGTGGCAGTTGATGCTATCCACAGGATATTGTCTCTGATACTCAATGAAATGCGTTTCATCTGTGATGGTTACTGTACTGTGTACCCATGGATGTAGATTTGAAAGTATGGTAGCTGTATTTTCCAGTTCACCCTAGAGAAATTTGCATATGGAGGTACCAAATGTATTCAGGAAACATAATATCCTGCCTTTGTGCTGGACTTTGCTGTTCTTTATTGCTCTCATATTCTTATAGAAACTACTGAAGACTGGAGTAAAGTTTGAAGTAGTTGAAGAATGGTTCTCCAGGAGTACTGTCTGTGTGAAATCTCTTTTTGTGTTTTAAATCTACCTAAATATATTGTCTGTCTCACACAAGATACAATGTACTTGATTAACAACTGTGCCAAAAAAGAGTTTTAAAGACAGCTGCCTCCAAACTCAAACAAGCCCAAAACAAACAAAAAATGTTGTCCTTTATATGTTCCAGTATAAAGGAATAGGTCCTTGAGGAAGTTGCACTTTTATAATAAATGTTTTTTGCGAATCTGCTTTGAAAGAAGAGCTTCATTGTGGACTCATCAGTAGATGGAAGCACGTCCATAATTGGTTTTATTTAGGTCCGAAATTTATCCTCATTATTTCTGGGCTTTTTTGAGCATTTTCTGTTTTGCATGAAGGAAGAGACAGCAAGAGAAACAAATTCATTAGCTTGATCTGAAAAAAATGATGGTCAAAGAGAAACATCAAAGAAATCCTAGAGCTGACCTTTGGTGTTTTTTCTCCGTCATGGTGCAAGAGTATTGGTGTGTACCAGGTGTGTGCATCAGATACACAGGTTGTGCAGCCATGCTTGTGGTTCCTTGATGCTGAGAACTGTGTTGATGGAAGCCTTTTCTAGCATCTTTTGCAACTTACCTATAACATTCTGTTTTCTTAAAAGACAGTGTCAGACCAACAAAAAGCCACGCAGCCTGCTACGACTAAATTTAACAGCTTTCTCATGTGCTGTCTAGGCCACAGCAGTTAGGCATACGTTGGCATAGAGCAGTCAGTACTCAGGAAATTCTTTTACAAGGAATACTGTGCTTCCTGAATAGCATATTCTATATTTTCACACTGTCTTTTTGTTACCCTGCTCTTGCCCTTTTTCTACCTCTGTCTTCATCTCCCTTAATGTCTCAGATCTAGTGATTTGATGCCAGGATTCCTAAAAGATTACATAAAGGACTAAAAGGCAAGAATAAATGTCAAATAAAATGGAAAAAAGCTAGCAGACTGGTTCAGAAGATAATTAACTGTGAAACTGAACTGGGTTTTTCCAGTATCACAGAACTATTGTTTTCAGTTTCAAGATGTGGCTCTTTAACCTCATCTTAGGTAGTAAAAATGTCAGTGAGAATTGCATACATTAAAATTAAAAGCTTCCCTTTTCTTTCTTTTCATAAGAGAAGAACAACAAAATATAAAATAGTAATATTCCTTTATGAATTTAGAAAAGACAATCATAAACTTTATTTTTAAAATAATAGGTTTAAATGGTGTAGGTAGATTTTAAAACAATCTGACTTTTTAAACTTCATGCCAAATAGTTTTTGAAGGCTGAGTGTTCACTGTCTGTTTTGACTGTAATCACATCTACATTTACGGGTAAAAGTCTTAAAATTTAGTAACATCTTCAGCTGTGAAAAGGATGGCATGAAGTTGCTTCTGGAAGCATTTTTCTATCTGTTAGAAGTCAATAAGACATTTCTTTTAAATTTAATAGTCCGGGTGTTTTCTTTTTATAGCAGAAGTCATGGCTACATGCAATATGAGCCATGTTCTTTCTTCCTCTTTTCTAAAGGGGTCTTAGAAGACCAACTTCATAGTCTCCATTACTTATTTCATTGTAGCTACTTGGAAGTAGCTTTCCTTTACCTGTCCTTGGTCTTTAGAACTGCATTTTATTACCTGGAACAGATACAAAGGAAATAAAAAGATTCATTTTTTTCTACTGATGTGTTTAGAATTGAGTGTTACAAGAAGCCTTTCCTTCTCTTGTCTGCAAAGCAAAGAAGACAGTGAAGCAGAGCAGCTTGTGTCCTCACAGGAAGTACCATCTCAATATCAGTAGCAAACAAGTTGCAGTTTTTAGAGTGGATTGGTGCACTTATTCTGTTGCTTATTCTTTTTTCTTTTTCCCAGTATAAAAGTGAAAGTCTGTGTGGGTGGGAGAGAATTTGTTTTTTCTTTAAAGTCCTATCTTAAAGCTTCCTGTTTCATTGCATTAACATTATGTATAACGAGAAGCTTCTCAAAAACATGTATTTAAAGATAGATTTGTTAAAACTCTTCCAGTATTTTGGTCGTAGTTGTTGATCCCCTCTAGCATCTCTGCAAAAAAAGGTAAAAAACTAATTGTCTTTGCACGAATATCTGTAACACATCAAAGGGAGATGTAAAATGGATATAGGACAAAATGTTTTTGGAAGAATTACGAAGATAAGCCTGGTTTTGTTGAAAACAAAAAGGATGTTAAGCAAAAGCATGGGAAACTAGTCTTGATTTTTTAGGTGCTTGATGGGTATTGAGTATTTTTTTATGTCTCATTTTTATTTATTAGTGGAGAAAAGAAGGTGACATGGCTGCGTGGGCTGTAAAACAATTGCACTGTTCCCTTTTTAGGCAGTCAGACAAAAACCTGCTTCCTCCTTAGTACTACATCTGTTTAGTGATCTTGTTCCAGAAGGATATGTGTATTTAATTTTCACAAATTGAAAAAATATGAACAAGCAGTTGCTCAGCCTTTGTAATAAAAGGCTCATTTGGGTGACGGTGGTGAGTTGGTGGTATTGGTTGTTCAGGAATGGTTTTCTTTACCTTTAATGCATTTTGCTCCTTAATCGGGTGTGAATTTTGAGCGTCCCAAACTCACAGCTAGGCTTTCTGTAGTGCAAAATGTCCTTAATAGTATATGAATTTGTAGTCAACTCTGTGTCATTGGATAATGTTGTCAATAAAGATATTCTTGGGAGAAAAAAACTATGATGATGGCAGTCTTAACTGCCAAAAACATATTTTAAATTCTTTCTTATTAAGATAAAATATGAAAATAAAAAACCTGAAGCACAAAGAGAATGGTAAATTGACAAACAAATTAAAATTGAAAAAATTTCAAGAGCAAAATAAATAGTTGTGAAGATTCACCAGATACAACCAAGTAATAGGTGGACTGGTCTGTCTAATTGTATGAAGGTAACAGAATACTGGTGAATATGTAAGTGCATTTAGAGAAATGTAAAGAAACCATAAGGCTTTTTCTTTCCTTTTTGGCAGATGATCACTGTGAATGCTTCGTTGTTCCCCAGTTCTATTACTAATTCTTTGATAGCAGTTGGAAATGATGGTCTTCAAGAAAGAGATAGAATGGTTCGAGCATGTATAGCCATTATCTGTGAACTAGGTAAGATAATTTTTCTTAATTAGTGTTCAGTTTTGACATGGTTGTCATTCACAGTACTTGTTTAATAGGGAATTAGATGTTAAGTGTTCCTATCGACAGTTTCATGGATTTTAGTTGTTTGTATGATATAAGCCAAAATTACTTAAAATCTATTTATGTATCGTAGGCAAAGGTTTTGGATTTTCATCTTTTCCTTCAAGACTTGTCAGTTTTTGATTTGCCTTAAAGACATTTCTCTGCTGCAGTTGGTGTTTCTTAAATTAATGGATTTGAAATAGGGAGATTTCCATACACAAGATGCTGACAAATTTAGAAGTGTTCAGAGAACTACAAAATATCCTCATTTTAAAAAAATTTTGGGGTGGGTACTGTCATCATCAGGACAGTGGTTTATACTAACTCCCTAAACTTCCATTTGGCTGCTAATTTTTGAAGGATTTCAAAATCAATCTGTGGGAAATAATTCAGTAATTTGTTTTCAGGATTAAAGCTTCTGTTTTAAAGAAATAAACAAAATGTTACTCTTATTTCAGTATAAATATTATATCTATGTTGGTTCAGTGAAGTATGAAAACTCTATTGGAAAATCCAGAAACTACTGTATGGAAACTTGGTTGGGAGTTAAGGTGAGAAATGACCCAACTGGAAACTGAGTGACCAGTATTTTTGTGTATAATAAGTGAATCCAAAATCATCATTCATTACTAGTGTCAGCTAGTTCCATTAAAAGCCGTACATGTGCCTCAGCAGTGTTCAGGGCAGATAAGATACCCATACAAGAGATGACAAGTTTGTCATATGCCATGAAATGTTTTACCTTAGATCACTGGCCAAAATTACTTGTTTTCCTTTATCTAGCGCTTCAGAATCCTGAGGTGGTGGCACTTCGGGGTGGTTTAAGTACCATCTTGAAAAATGTGATTGACTGTCAGCTAAGCCGAATAAATGAGGCTCTGATAACTACAGTTTTGCACCTCATTAATCATCCAAAGACCCGACAGTATGTCCGAGCAGATGTAGAATTAGAGGTGAGTGCAGTTTTATTTGTTTAGTGACAGAAATTAAACACTGTATTACCCATTAGAATGTTCTGCTTTTATCTCAGATTTCCTGTGTATTAGTGCACAGTGTCTAAAAGATAAAGTGTTTTAGGCTAAAAACCTGAGATTTATGAAGCAGAAATAATATAACAGTTTGGAGTGGGACTGAGGAAAGGGCACTAGTGATTTAACTGTGATTAAGCTGTATTTTCATGTGTGTCTTTCTTTTGTTTAGCGAATTTTAGCCCCTTACACAGATTTCCACTACAGGCATAATCCAGACACAGCAGAAGGACAACTCAAGTAAGTGTTAGTACTGCTACTTGTGCCATCAGTTATGTTCATAGTATTAGAATTGAGCTGTACTTCCTTTCAAATGCTAAATTTCTAAAACTTGAATATCATAGGCCAGAGTGCAGTTTTCTAAAATACTGTTAAGCATTTAAGATTTAAAAGGGCTTGTTTAGCCTAGAGAGGAGATGGTTGAGGGAGACCCTGTGCTGAATAGCAGTCTTTTTACTACCTATGAAACTGCTTTCAAGATGATGTAGCCACGGCCCTTCATGGTGGTGTAAGGCGGGAGGACAAGAAGCAACAAGGACAAACAGCAACAGAAGACAAACTGAAGCAAGAAAGATTTCAACTTGATGTAAGGCAGTGGGGATAATTTTATATGAGGCTGGTCAAGAGTTGTTGTCCAGAGAAGTCCTGCTGCCTTGAGTTTCTAGCACCCAGCTGGATAAAGCCTTGAGTTTTTTTGCAGGTATTCCAAGCTGAATTACAGAAGCTTGTATACCCGCTAAAGCTCTGGACACTGTAAAGGCATTTACTGAGTTCTTGCAGTGGTGTTGAACTATGATGAATTTTAAAGGTGCCTTCCAACCCGAACCATTTCATGTTTTTATAATCTGGCATAGTCTGATAACAGGTAACAGGTGCAGTAATTTGGACAAGAGAGAGATCTCTTGAGGTGGCTTACAACTTGAATTACTCAGGATTTTTAAATTATGAAGCAGGATTAGATGCTTAGGTCTGGGTAACTGAATAAGGTCCAAATCTTTACATCTCTGCTGTAGACTTAGTGTCAGTGGAGGTGCAGAGTGATTGATCTGACCCCTCTGTGTTTTTTTTATGTTCTCCTCCTGTGGAAACTCCCCTGGAAGAGGAAAGTAACAATAATCAAAAATTCTAAACCTTTTATGTGTGTATATGCATTGTGTAAATACATATGTACACATATATGCATACATAAAATATTTCTTTTACTCTGGATTTTGTCCCGTATCTCAGTTAACTACCTTTCAATAATAATACTGTAGTACTATTTGTTTTGTAATGATTACCTGCATTGTGACATTTGTTGTTTCAATGGCAGAGAGGACAGAGAAGCACGATTCCTAGCTAGTAAAATGGGAATAGTGGCAGCATTTCGATCATGGGCAGGTAAGATTTGTTTATTTGTTTGAAATTGGATGATTGAAAGTGTGCTTTTACTTTCTAGTGTAAATGACACAGGATCTGTCTCATTTGATATGTCTAATTGCTATCAATATCTTCCTACAATGCTACTTAATATGTGTTTTGATACTGTAAAATCGGAGGATGCAATGCGTAGTTTTCTTGGACTCCTGAGAAGGCACAGCTTTTCCCCTCCTGTGTAAAATGCTTTATAAATTATATCTTGATGAGCATTCTTGAAATCTAATGCATGAAAGGATATTTAAAATAGCATCATATCATAAGAACTTATATTTGAGATGGTTCTACCACTGTAAATGAAGTCTTTTTGTCTGTGTTGAGATATTGGCAAATACTTTACCTGCTTTTGCCGTAGCTGAGGAGAAATTGGAAATGGACATAGTTAGCAATTTTTCATGTAGAGGATATTTCTAAATCGAAAAAGATTTTTTTTTTCATTTTACTAAATCCTTTCTCTGTGATATTACAATATGTGAGATGAAGGTACTGCCTCAGGGATTGCCTTTTGGGTTTTTTTTTTTTTTTTTTGCCAAGACACTGTCTTGGAGATTTAAATCAGTTAATATAAACATTTACCAAAATTTTGAGTGGAATTTTTCCAGGCTATACTTAAGCTGTTTTGTGACACTATTTGTGTTATTTTTTAAGTTCTGACAATGATTGCTAAGCTTAATTTTAATATCCAGATATCTTTCAAGTTTCTTTTTTGTTCTCACATGCTTGAAGAGGAGGCATGTGATGACTTTAAAACTTTCAAAAAACAGTTTCTGATAGGTGTGTTACTGCATCTTCCTGCACTCAGGCGCTTAGATCGAACAGCTGTTAGAATTCTCCTGAGACTAAAGGGAAATGAATTAATTTGTTAGGTTAAGATACAGCTTTTGATTGAAATACCTTACATTTCTGCTCAGATGATGAAAACCTTTCAGGCTTAAGCGTTACACATTAGAGACAGCTTTGTCTTTTTGTCATTTCTTCCATGCATATGTTTTCACAGGTAACTTTTGAGTACTGTTCACAATAAGAAGGACAAAAGTAGCACAGTCTTTTAATGAGAATATAAAGTTTTGTGATTAGGAAGTTTTGTTAAATATTATTGACTGGGAAGGAGAAAATTTCATCCTTGTGAAAATGTTTGTGATTAGTAGTTCTTCTTCATGTGTGCTTGTTTTCAAACTGGAAATCTAATTTAGCAATGTGTCTATTGTCCTTTCATTTGTTGATGAGGGAGTGTTGTTATACATTTAATGTTTTCTAGGTATTATCAGCCTGTGCAAACCTGGAAATTCTGGGATTCAGTCTCTTATTGGGGTGCTTTGTATACCAAATATGGAAATCCGGGTAGGTGGTGAATATTTAGTACTGATGTAGGAATAATACTTAATATTTTAATTAAGTTATTCTTAACTTTTAAGCAATTAAATGGTTTAAATAAACACAGACTCCAGTTATGAGACGGCTGTTCTTGAGTTTATTTAACCCCCAAAATTCAAATCTGTAATTCTGTTACAAAATTCCTCTGAAATTGGGAAGCACACCATGTATATGTGACAAAATAGAGGAGAGAAAAGTTCATAAATTAGTTTTTACTCTGGTCACAAATCAAAGCAAGTTTACAGTAGGTGCAGTCACAAAATTAAAGCATAATAATCAAAGTTGAATTCCAGGTAAAAAAAATGTTTCTTCACAAATTAAACTTACTAGAGCAAAGTTGATGGCTCCAGATGTAACTATTCTAAAAATCTGCAATCCAGGTAGCCTGAGCTACTATAGCATTCATAGTGACAATAAGGGACAATTCAAAAGTAAAAAAACCCCATCCTCTCTTCTCCAGTTTATTTCCGTTTGTGAAAAAAGCACTTCAACAAATGCACCTGTGTTAGCACTTTAGAAATCTTAAGGTCAGTATTAATAGTGAAAAAAGGGACAGTTTTGTAAATCTGTAAAATTCCGGTTGTGTTACGTTTTCTTTGGTAGAGAGGTCTGCTTGAAGTTCTCTACGATATATTTCGACTTCCTCTCCCTGTTATTGCAGAAGAATTTATCGAGGCACTTCTCAGTGTAGGTAAGTATTTAAAACAAGTCACATAGAATTTTTGTCTATTACACTCCTATACCAATTTAAAAACTTTGCTGTCTCCTGTGTATTGTTAATTGCCTCTGTTTTATCACTGAATCTATTGCGTGCTCTGAAGTCCTGTCTGAAATTCTTTATCACCTGTTAAGTGTTAAAAGTTTTATGAAAGAACAGCATAGTTAGGCATTAACATGAAAGACTGTAAGGTCAGCAGTGCAGATTAGATTTCTTTGAACTGTTAGCAATATTCAGAATTGTAGATGTGTTAGTGAATGCTACAGACAAGTTATTAGTCTATTAGTTCTATATATTGTCTGTCTGTTAGCTGTCCCCATTGTCCTTAGACATCTGCTTTTTTGAGGGTAAGTGCATGCTTTTTCATGTCTTTAAATTTAAACCAAATCAGTATTTTACCTTTAGAATTACTCTTTTGTAAACCCAAGAGAAGTCTGCTATTTTTTAATTTGTAAGTAAATAAATAATTCTTTGTTGCAAACTTGCTACTCCTATATATGGTTGCACCTGGTAACATTTTAGGTGCTAATGGTATTTTCTCTTAAACATGTTTAATATGTTTATGAATTGGAAATATCACTGTTTTTGTTGACACTTAGATACAATCTTTGTCCTAGCTTTCAAGGTACTCATGCTGTGTTCAGGACTGTGGATTAGATGACTTGTTAGATTTTGTCTCCTCTGACAAAATTTTCTGTAATTTGAAACTACCTGAAATAATATTTGCGGGCAAGGATTATTATTTACATACTGACTGCCATTATAATAATAGTGTAAAAGGGAAGCTTATAACTACCATTGTCTGTATTTTCTTGTTCTAGATCCAGGCAGGTTTCAAGACTGCTGGAGACTTTCTGATGGCTTTGTAGCTGCTGAGGCTAAAACTGTTTTACCCCATCGAGCCAGGTCAAGGTGAGGATTTAATGAACTTAACTTAGTCTAAACCATTCTTCTTGTTTTGTTTTGTGGCAGTGTGGACAAAACATTTCTGGTTTTCTTGCTGGAACAATAAGAAATGTACTTTCTAAACTGTTTTCATACCTTTTTTCTCTTTAGGCCGGATCTCATGGATAATTACTTGGCTTTAGTGCTTTCTGCTTTTATTACCAATGGACTTCTAGAGGTAACTAATGACTTTCAGTTTTAATACATACTTGCTACGTTTTTCCTGCAAGAGTTTAAGTAAGATGGTGTACACTGAATGTTGTAATATTTTTTTGCTTTCTGAAGGGTCTGGTTGAAGTGATCACAAGTAGCGATGACCATGTATCTGTCAGAGCAACTATCCTTTTGGGAGAACTTCTGCACATGGTAAATACCACTCTTTGTAACTACTTGTAAATAGATACTTGCTATTATAGCATTAATTTGTATTCCAAGTTTGAAACATGTCATTTTCAACTGAATAGTGGATTAATTTCATATTATATCTTCTGCATTTCATAGATTAAAACCAGTATAATTCAATAGGAGGACTTTTTGGAAAGTATTTAAAGTGCTGTCTGTCGGTCTGACTCTCACTTTCTTGCCATAGCAGAAGTTGTATTTTTAAGCTGGAACCCTGCAAATGCTCCCATCAGTAACTGCTTGAGAAAAGGACCATTGCTAATTTTTGCTTTTCTTAGAATGATGGTCGGTAGGCCTTTGACCAAGTGTGTTTAGCTTTCTGCCTCACAGGGAAGACTGATGAACATTTTTTCATACTCAGCTTGGTGTGCTTTTGGTACTCAATTTTACTCATTCAGGCAAGTCCATCTTGGTGCAGTGCTCCTGCTGCAGGGAAACTTCAGCTTTATTCCACTTCAGTGGACCTAAGACAGCTCTTAGAGTATCTTCTCTGTCTTAAACTAATTTTGTACTGAGGTGATGATACTGTTTTCATAAACACTCCAGTGCTACATTTTTTTATAATATTATATCCTGTTTTTCTGGTTTCCTGAATACTTTTGAATGGGCATGATTGTTAACTCACACTGGAGTATGCTGTAAAGCACAGGTGTTTTTTCATTTTCTGAAGGATGATCTGTTAATCAGATATGGCTACTGTTTCTCAGAAACTGAAAAAAATACTTGCCTGTTTATTTAGTGTTTGGAAATGTAAGTAATCTCTTTATCTTCATGTTCTTTAGTTTCTAAAAATATTTGCAGAACTACATATGTTTATTAAAAGCAGTTAAATGTCTTTTAACTTAGAATGTTATGTGAATAGATCAGGGGGTTTTGTGCGGTAATGCTTTAGTAGAAATCATCAACTTTAATTTGATTTCTGATTTTAGGGTTTTTCAGTACTTTTATGTACATGATGTAAGCATATCTCATGCTTTGCAAGTTTTTGTATATTACAACTTAAACTCCAGTGGAAACAATATGTATTATAAAACTCTGAAATTGTTTCAAATTACTTTCTAGTGCAATTCAGGTTGATTTGTTGGATCACAAATTCAAAACGGTATGTGTAATTATGCTCAGACATTAAGCAAAATGTAATTTTGTTGTCATAAATTTGTGGAAATCTTGTGAAAAGTCATAGATTCTTGAAATGTTGATCCTAAAAAGACGGATGAAATTGTTGTAATAAGTTATTCTAACTGGTCCTTTGTTGGATTTTTTGTAGGCAAACACAATTCTTCCTCATTCTCATAGCCATCACTTGCATTGCTTACCAACTCTGATGAATATGGCAGCATCCTTTGACATCATGAAAGAGAAGAGACAGTAAGAATTATATGTTACATTTGAAAGCATAAATTTCTGTCACAAAATGCTATCTTCTCTGTACTTTATACAATTGAAACTTCCTAATGGAAGAAGTCAAATAATTTTATAAATTCATGTCTTTAATATGTATTTCTTCAACTTTATGTTCATAGTTGGTTTTCTTTGTAGAAGACAAAATGAGTGTGTTGAGGTTTCTTTCACTTGTAAAAATGTATTTGTTAAAGACTCTTGCCATTTCTGATCTGTCTTGTCAGAACAGTATTTCGATATATAATATAATGTTCTGTCTCTCATTGTGTTGTCAGTGATAAATTACAACATTTTTCTAAACTGCTAGTGTGAAATGATAAATGCTGCTTGTAGAGTACTTCCTGAAAGTGTAGTGCTCTTCTGTTTTTTAGTTTTGAAGGTTTCTTATATGTCAGTGGAAGACTTTGCTATGCAATGACAGCATTAGTTTTCAAAAAAGGCATATCTGAAATGTCAGGAGAGGATGTTTCCCATGGTGAATAGTGAAAGTGGTGGGGTGAAAGAAAGGATAAAGAGCAGAAGACAGGTATACATTATCTGGAATTGTTGTCCTTGTTGGCATTTCTGGACACACCTAATAGAGTAGTAAGAATTCCCATTTCTGTTGAAAGAAAGTGTTTTTTTAGAAGTAGTATTTCTTGTTTGAGGAGTTTGGCATTGGTCAGCACTCTACACTGTTTTATAGTCTGAAAAACTGTAATTGTGTTACAGATTAAATTCAAATAATTTAAATAAGCGACCAAATCCAAAGGTATTTGTTTGAAAATAAAATAAAAGCACTCTCCTGCACTATGACAATTTTTGTTTATGGGGAAGAAAGATAGACTTAACTCTTCTCTTTTAGACTTCCTTATTTTTATTTGCTCAGTAGGTGTTTTTTTTTTCTGCTACCATTATTTTGTAATTAACTGGTTTTACCCTTGTCAGCTGTCGATCAAGTTACTCCCTGTCTTTTCCCAGAAAACAGAAACAAGATTAGATATATAAAACAAGTTTAGATATAAGAACAGGAAGTGTATTATTGATACTCCTGCCACCCTTGCAGGGAGATGGGATGGGGATGAGAATGGATGAGAGACACTTTGTTACTCTAAGTTGAAGCTAGCACTCTCAACTGCCAATTTCACTGCAGGATGTTGATCTACTGTGATATCTCACAATGGAAATCAACTTTAAACTTTCCAATATCCTCTCTGAACTTTGACAGACACCAGTAATTGCAGAGCAGAAGAAAAGTTACCAGTAAGGATAATACTTCAGTGCTAGAAACTCTAAAAGATAATTTTCTGTGTGATTTTGATATGAGACTGAGACTGATAGATGTATAAAAATGTGTCTCAAGAAAATAATTTTCTTTGTTTCAGAATTTTTTGTCAGCTCTTTCTCTTGAACTGTTTGCTCAGGAGGTGGTGGTCCTCTTTAGTCTGATAACAATTGCCAAATACTAATTATAACATTTCTTTTTTTATTAGGCGAGCAAGTGCAGCACTCAACTGCTTAAAACGTTTCCACGAGATGAAGAAAAGAGGCCCTAAACCTTACAGCCTCCATTTAGATCATATTATTCAGAAAGCAATCTCAACACACCAGAAAAGGGATCAGTACCGTGTGCAGAAAGACATCTTTATTTTAAAGGTATTATGATAATTCATTTTTCCAACCTGAATTTGACCCTGTGTTGTGGAGACTTGTATCCTATGCCTCAAGCTTCATTCAGTGTAATTCAGAATCATTTGTGTGATTCTGTGTAGTATTTTTTTGTCTCATTAGTCTTGTGGGTACTTGTGGATACTAAATTGCACTTAGAAGGAAAATTCCAATGACTTTTAATGCTTTTTGCAACCAGTTGTGAGCTCTTACTTTTAGATTCTTAATGCAGTACTATAACCATACAATTTACCTTCAAGTGCACAATACTGTGAAACACAGCCCTTTTAATGATTTTTACATGAGCGGTAAGTATTTCATGTGGCAAGACTGAATAAGATGATGCAGGGAAACCTGTTGGAATTTTTCATGTCTATGTTCCAGGATACAGAAGAAGCACTCATCATGAATCTTCGAGACAGCCAAGTTCTCAATCACAAAGAGAACCTCGACTGGAATTGGAATTTAATAGGGACCATACTGAAGGTGAGTTTACAAAGGCCATGACAATATGTTGGAGAAAAAGTCTGTTTCACGTGTGAGCTTTGGCTTTCTAATATGCATTCCAGAGTACATCTAATAATTTGTTTTATTTCAGGGAATTAGAATCTCCTGGGTTTAGTCAGTGCTGCTGTAGTCTCTTTATATACAACCCTTAAACTATGTTAAAAAATGCATAGTTAAATTCACAGTTTTCCTAAGAAGCATATATCAAATGTTTTATGTCTTTATTTATCATAAAGATAAATACCAAATCAACGTTATAGAGTTAGGTATATTGTCTTTAAAGCTGCTAATACTTCACACTACAGAGGGGTACTGCTATGTTTCGATTCATAGCAGATTTTTTTAAATAATGTGAGCTGAAGGTTATAGTAAGAGGTGGGTTCTAGATCAAACTTGAGATGCTTAGACTGAACCATGTAGGAAAACTTTATTAAATATTTTGAACTAATGCAAATACTTCTGTAGCATTGATTTCATTATAGAATTAATTTCTTTTACATCATAAAGGAAATAACTAATGGGGTGATGGGCATTGTTTTAAATATATTTATATATCTTAAATATATTTAATGCACAGATTTTAAGATACTACCTCTTTTTGTAAGCAAAAAATATATTTTGCTTGACTAAGAAAACTTTCTAAATACTTAATATAATCTTCAAACCAAAATTGTTCCAAGATGTCATTCTGTGCATCAAAGCCATCGTTGAGCTGAGTAGCATTCTCTTACTGTCTTCTTTACTGTGTTATTATAAAGGTGGTGAAAGTACAAAAAAGGCTTAATGGTGACAGTCATAATCAAGACTATGTTGTTTTTTTTGAGAAAAAGAAAAGAAACTAAATATTTCTGTGCCTTTTTTTCAGGGACCGATAAAGTTGAAAGAGCAAGAATCTGTCTGGTATAAAGACCTGAATATGTATATGACAGTAGCTTTGCTCCACCAGATTTCACTGTTTACAGACTTTTTTACTGCCATTATACAATTTACTGGGTTATTAGATAACTATTATTAGTCATACTTTTATCTTTGATTCACAGTTAAAGATATCAGAACACTGTTTCTCAGAATCTCACTGTTAGTCTGTGTAGTATTTTAACAGTGGAAGCCTTATGTAGTTGACCTCCATGTTTTGGGTTTTTTTTAACTGAAATTTATGTCAATCAGTTTCTCTGCCATCTCAAACCTCCCCAGCAATGTATTTTTTTAGTGTCCTGTCAAAAAGTTCCTAATGTCTGAAAACTGGGAACTCCTTTCTGAATTAGAAGTGTGTGTGTTTTCTGGCTTACTTTTAACCATTTCTGTTCTTGTGTAACACCAGCATAAACTGAGATAATGTTACCAGAGTGGTTGTCTTTAGTCCCCTAATGAGCAGGATCCAGATTCCAGTGTCTGAAATTTGTTAGCTCATTTGGCTGCTCACCTCCTGCTTGTCTGTTGCAGCCTTGTATCTGTGGAGCATCAGCTCTCTAACCACCTCATTGTGTGCAGCTCAGGTGGTGCCTTACTGCCTTTTTCATTTGCTCAGCTTGCTGTCTAAGCTGCTAAAAGAGCAGCAAAAGTGTCAGCCTTGTCTGTATCTGGCACTGTTACATGGGGCAGTCAATTTTACTAATTGTTAACTAGTGCCGTCTGTCTTAATACTGGAATACCAACTGGAAATGTAGAACAGTGTCATGTAAATAGGAAAGAAGAATGTTTGATTCACTTTTTTTCCATTCCTGACAAGAAGATACTCACTAGTAGCAACAGAAAGAAATCTGAAACCATAGAGACAACAGATGTCTGTAAAAACAGAGGAAAATGTAATGAAAAGAAAGAAGAGGTCCTAAAGAGAATGTTATTTCTCATGTGGTCCTTCTTAACATATCTTAGAAAGTATCAACAAGGGAGTTTAAATACCACTTTAATAAGCAGCATTTAAGTGATCTGTAACAGAGTAATGATTACTTTTAAGCCAAATCTGATGAATATTCAAAACAGCAGCCAAAAATTATTTCCCTGTTATGCATATCAAATTTTTTGTTACTTGCAGAAAAGAAACTAAGCAAAATAATTTTTTTATCAGCTTCTCATAGTTTGTTTTTGTTTTGTTTTGTTTTTTCATTAGAACTATGGTCTTGTACATATAGCATGTGACCAACATTCCCTGTCCTTCTCTAGAAAAAAACTGAACGATTCTTGAAGCAGGCAGTGTGGGCTTTTTAATAAAATCATGTCTTTTTTTAAGATGTAACATTAGGTGCAATAAAACTTTCTAATTATTAAGTAAATACAACTGATAGAATTAATGAATTTTACTGACTGTTGAAGGATTGATGTACAACTTTCATATAATGCTATATTTGCTGTTTTTTCTAGTGGCCAAATATAAACCTAAGGAACTACAAAGATGAACAGTTGCACAGGTATGTAAAAATTATGTAGACTTCCTTTGAAGAAAGAAATTTGGAAAACCAGTTTTTAGTACTGCAGTAAAATATTCCCTAGATGTATCATGTTTCTAAAACCTAATCTATAGATAAGAAGTTAAGGTGTAAATTTGGATAATTGAGTTGCAGTATTTGCTTTAAATAAACAGATGTTGAAGCTTCTTCTCTGTGCACAGGTACTTTATATATTTAGTCCCTTAGGAATCATTCTGCCTTTGCAAATACTAAATTTAATTAATTTAAACCTTAGAAATGTTACTGCTTGATATATCAGTCAGAAATGTTTTAGGTCAGAGCTTGGAAAATTTTTACAGTGTTAAGTCCATAGTTGTACAGGATTTTAACTACAGCTTTCATCAATAAAGAAGAGGAAATTATTTCTAGTTGCTGTTAATGGGAGGAGCAGCATGTGTAATTTTAAAAAAAAAACCAACCAAACAAAAAGCCTCCAGTACAGCCCTGGTTCCTTTCATGTCTGTTGTCAATAAGACACATTTATTACTTCTGTGCCTGTGTGGTCATAGTGTTACTAATTAGTTTTTGGATATGCCTTTTAGCATGTGTTTCAGAAATAGATTACATTATTTTGAAGAATAGGTCGGTGCTTGTGGGCATGAAAAGCTACTTCCTGAACTGGGGGAAAACCCAAAAGATAGAATATATGCTGAAAGGCTCGTGTGGCTCTGCTTTAAATTTTTACCAAAAAACTGTCAAAAAAATATTCATTTTATGACATATTTACAGCATAAGCAGTAGTTCTGTTGTTATCATAACCATGATTCAATTATACATTTGTATTTTTTCTGGGTTTTCCTGAAATGTTAATTGCCTGTCTGTACTTTAGGGTAAAGGATATTTTCCAAATATGGTGATTTATGACATTGGTTCTCTAAAGCAGTGTCTGCAGTTCTGACTGTGAAACCAGCACACGCTTCTCAACCTACCTGTGTGGGACAGTGTTCCTGTTCCGTGGTTCTGTGCTGCACTCAAGCATTGTTCAGTGCCTCAGTGATTTAACTCTGAATAAATTGGGAAAGTCTAGAATTGAATTGGTGTGAAGCTTCTATAGCTCATTGATCCTTTCTGCAGAATTGGGAGCTTAATGGCTTTAAAATGCTGTTGCTCCTGTTTAATTATAAGTAGCTAAGCCCCAAATCTCTTCTGTTTCACTGCTGATGATGAAAAAAATTCTGCCACTTTGTTTTTCAAGTGTAAATTACATTTATTTCTCCTTCTATAAATGGATCTTTTTTTAATGTTAGTGTTGTGATGATCTTACAGTTGTAAAAGTGAAAATCCAGTAATTTTCTTAAAGATTCCTTAATTTCATAGGGATACAGTTCATGCAATGTATGTATACACACAGGATCACAGAATCATGAAAAAGACCTCAAACATCATTGAGTCCAACTGTTTACTGCTAAAGTGTGTTTCCAAGTGCCATGTCTATGTGTCCTTTAAATCCCTCTGGAAATGATGACTCCGACAATTCCCTGGGTAGTTCAAATGCCTGACCTCTCATTTAGTCCAGAAATTTTTCCTAATATCCAATCAAAACTTCTTTGGGGCAACCAAAGGCCTTTTTCTCTCATCCTGTCACTTGTCACCTGGGAGGAGAGACCACCTCTGCCTGGGTACAACCTCCTGTCATGGAGTTGTAAAGAGCACTAAGGTGTCCCCTGAGCCTCCTTTTCTCCAGGCTAAACAGCCCCAGCTCCCTCAGCTGCTCCTCACAGGACTTGTGCTCCAGACCCTGCCCCAGTTCTGTTGCCCTTCTCTGGACACGCTCCAGCCCCTTGGTGTAGTGAGGGGCCCAGGAGCACCAAAACTGAATGCACGCATGTTGATAAACACACATACATGCTTAAATATACATACACATAGATATATACGTGTATAAATTTGTGTGTCAATATATATTTATTACTAGTAACCCAGGATAAAATACGTTTTATTTCACAAAACTTAATTAAGGCCTCGAGTTTCCTTTGTAATTGGTCCTGTGTTTGGAGTTAGGCATAGAGGATTACTCTGGCTTTTTCAAGCTTTTACAGAGTGCAGTTGTGTAATTAAGTTTTCTTGATGCCTGACATATCTGCCTTCTTATAGAACATTTTGTGTTATTTTAAAGCACAAATGTGTGTTTATATTTTGAAGAACTTGTGAGAGGAGGATCTTTGCTAAAGACTTACTCCTGTGGTGTAAAACTCAAGCTACATTGCTTACTGTGATTTTAAAAAGTCTGAGGGTGTCTTAGCAATCAGTGTGTTATGCTTCAGAAATGTTTAAGTGAGATGTTTGGAAATAGTGTTGCTGAATAAATGAGACTTTTTCCCGTCAGAACATGAAAATGTGTTTTTCCCAGTAGCAGTAACTATAATAGCTGAAGAAAGCTCGGGTCACAAGTTTCTTTTTTAAGATGTTTGTTAGTCTAGATAATACCGTCTTTGAAACTTGCCACAGGATAAATTACAGCAGAATAAATTATGAGAATGAAAAGGAAGATACAGCTTCTGAGAGTACAGAGATTTTAAGTTCCTTTGCTTATAGGAGGCCATGGTATAGAAAACTCTTTGTAATGCACAGTACAGCAGCATCTCTGAAATTGTGTCTGGATAGAGTCACTACTGCCACCTGCTTCTCTTTTGATAAATTTTTAAGACTTACTGCCAAGAAACCAAGTATAACCCATTTTTTCTAGCATCATTTTGTATTGAGAGATGGTCCTTGTCATACTGAAAAATAGGCAATTCTGTTTTACTTTCTATAGGTTTGTAAGGAGATTGCTGTATTTTTACAAGCCTAGCAGTAAACTCTATGCTAACCTGGATCTGGACTATGCCAAGGCAAAGCAGCTCACTGTTGTGGGTTGTCAGTTTACTGAATTTCTTCTTGAATCAGAGGAGGTAAGAAGTTTTCAGCTATAAGACTGGAAGTAGAATAGTCTTGTTGAATGCCATCTGGAAAAACCTTAGTTTTTGGTAAAGACTTCTGAGATTTTGGGTGTTAAATCTAAAATGTTAGTGTAATTAAGAAATACAATGTGAAATATTGAGGAAGATGACCATGTTTATGTAGAAGTTGTATTAAATACAGCTTTCTTAAATGCAGCTTAGAGTTTGAAGGAATTTTTTATTATTATTCATGCTATGTATAACCTTCCTTTTCAAACTCCTTTTGTGCTAAAGACTTCTGTGCCTCGGGTCAGAGGAAAATGTCATTGAATAAATAATACTTTGCCCTTTTCCTGGAAAGAGAGAAGTAATCTTAAGATGTCTCCATGCTTAGCTCCGTTTATTTGCCTTGAAACTTATTCTTTAGTCTGAATTGTTTTCCAGTCTGCATTTCTGTTTTGTGTCTGTATTGTGTTTGTACATTTTAAGAAATTTAAAATAGTGAGTTTCAGTAAAGAATGCATTTCTGTTGCTAACAGATGCTATTCCTCTTTACTCTGCTAGGATGGACAAGGTTATCTGGAGGAATTGGTTAAAGATATTGTACTTTGGCTCAACTCTTCATCAGGCATGAAACCTGAACGTAGTCTTCAGAATAATGGGTTACTAAATACCCTTAGCCAGCACTACTTCCTGTTTTTTGGTACTTTATCTTGTCACCCTCATGGAGTGAAAATGCTTGAAAAATGTAATGTTTTTCAGTGGTGAGTGCTTTTATTTGGTTTGAGTTGTACTTGCAGTGTAGTAGCTATGCAAATTTTAAACTGTGTGAGGGTCACCATCTGAAAAGCTGAAAACTTTAAGGTTATTTTCGTGTAGTTTGCAAGTAAAGGTCCCCATTTTTTTCCTACAGTCTCCTAATCTGTCTTTACTAATCAGACAGAAGTGATAAGTGGTTTACTTTTTCCTATCCACACCTGTGTGACAGAGATGAGTATCAGGAAGGAATATAGGGTACTGAAAGATGCAGTGTGGGGAAATAGAAAAACAAACAAAACTAAAAACACACAAACCATGAAAAAATGGCAAGTGCTATACTATTTGTGAAATGTTGATGTATGTTGCACTTAAAACTTCCGTATATTTAAGTGAAGTTTTGCAGCTCAAAATTTTGTTCAGGTACAAACAAACTTAGCTTCCTTTGGAAATAAATTGGCTGATGACTAGTACTAGTTTATCAACATATAATAAACCTGAAGTAAAAATGCAAGTGTTTTAATGTACTCCTTTTTATTTTTTATTGTTGATTTTGTTGATTTTTAGCAAGCTTTTTACTGTCTTTAGAAAATGTAATATACAATAAAATCTAAACAGTTAATAGGCTAACTTAATGGCAAGCTTTATACACAATGTTTTAAAATGAAGAATTGTTCACAGAGCTTCATGAGCATTTGTTTTTATACTTATAACCACTAATTATACTGACAAAATTTTTACAGGGCAATTATAAAAGATGTTGGTTTGAGGTTTTCTCCTTGCAGTTCAGTGCATTATTTCATCCCTATTTGACTTTATAGTTATAACAATTTAAAGTTAACTCAGTTTCATACAAGAATATACTTTGTATATCGCATTTATAATAATAAAAGTATAATTCAAAGTACTTAAGTTTAAATTATTGATGGTTCAAGTGGGTTCAAATACTAATTTTATTTTCTTCTTCCTCCCCTTTCATGCCTCCAGTCTTCTTAATCTTTGTTCTTTAAAGAACCAAGATCACTTGTTAAAATTGACTGTTTCTAGTCTGGATTATAGCAGAGATGGATTGGCAAGAGTCATCCTTTCTAAAATTCTGACAGCAGCTACTGATGTAAGTTCAGTTCAACTTATATTCCTTTGTTACTGCCCTCTACACATTTATTTTATTAGTCAAGGTGTATGACTTTATTTTTAAGCTGTTATATATGAAAAGGGTTCTTAATTTTGTATTCAGAGAAATGAACCTCCTAGAAGCATAGCTTTTGAGTATGTTGTGAACTTCCTACCCTCTGTTGTATTTGTGCTCAAGAAATTAAGTCCTTCAAATAGAACTTTGTCTCACATCAGATGGAGTCTAAAGTCTTGATATGTATAACTAAGTGTATTGTAATTGTTTAGGTCAGTGGCATCTTAAATAAATTGTGAAGACATTGCTGTCACAAACAGAAATCTGTATTTCTAGCAGCACTAAGCATGTTAGCCTTCTAGTAGACACTGTTCTGATAATGATTGAGGTTACTCAGTGTGTTGGAATGAAGTAGATGCTGTAGCTGCTGGAATGAGAGGTTGGTTCAAAAACAGGCATTGGGATTTGTTCTCAATCAAAGAAAGTGGATGGGGATAAAAAATACAGTTACGTGGATTTGGGAGAGAAAACTCTTGACTTTTAAGGTAACATTGTTAGACAGGCAATCACTGATGTCAGGGAGATAGATGACAACTAAGTTGAAATGCAGCTAGGAAAGAATGTTCATTACTGCAAATGAAGTTGTTTCTGTTGTCTGAACAGACAGAATGTGTTCTAGAGTAGATACATGAGAGAAAAATATAGGTACTAGCTTTAAATGTCTCACTGTATTCTGGAAGAGGAGGACAGATTGAGAATATTTCTCTGACACTGTCAGAGATATGATGATTCTTATGGATAAAGAGTGGAGTCTGAAAGTAGTGAAGATAGTTGAAGTTGAAGGAGTGACTCATTGAAAGATGAAGCTCCCTATTGACTACAATTTTTTTTACTTGCTTCTAAATTCTCTTTAAAAGATATAATGATACAATAATAAAAGATGTAGGATTGGACACTTATGATGACCAATTTACTTGTGATCTTAGATTTCAGTTTTCCCATTTGCTAAGATATAAATAGCTCTCTAATAAACTGTAATTTTAATAGATAAGATGTGCTTCATAGTTGCTTGCTGAAAAATGCAGTAATTGAATGGTATTTTTAGAAGTTATATATCATTAATTGTGTTAGTTATTTTTCTTCCATTCAAGAAAACATTTTCCTTACTTTACAGAGCTGCAGGTTGTACGCAACAAAACACTTAAGAGTGTTGCTGAGAGCTAATGTAGAGTTCTTCAGCAACTGGGGGATTGAGTTACTGGTGACCCAGTTACATGATAAAAATAAAACTATTTCTTCTGAGGCACTTGATATTCTAGATGAGGCGTGTGAAGACAAGGTGAGCATCCCTTCTCTTTTTAACCTCTTTTCGGTATGCTGCTCTTAAGATCTTCCCCACCCCCTTCCCTAGTAGCAAAGTACAAACAGGCAAGTAGGTACTGATGGTTTCCTTTTTGAATTGTCATTGATGGACTTTAAATAGTTTATAAGACCCCTTTGATGAAACGACTGCAATATTACTTACAAGAAAACATAGGCTTCTGGATTATGCCTGTATTTAAATATGAATTGCCACTTACTTTATTCATTATACTTCTTGTGAAGTAATTTATATTTAATGACAGAAGATAGCCAAAATTGATAATAATAGGATTAAGTTAGCATTTGATACTTGAGAAAAACTTGCTGTTTCATTGCAGTGTGTTGTAGTTATTGCAGTTTTCAGAATTATAATTGTGGTCAAATATTCTTTATATGTTCTTAATTATTTTAGGCCAATCTTCATGCCCTTATCCAAATGAAACCAGCTCTTTCTCATCTTGGAGACAAGGGTTTACTTCTACTCCTAAGGTAAATGTTGAATATGCTGTTTGGTTTCACATTGTGGAAACAAATTCAGATTATGGGAGTTGTTTAAATTACAATGTTAACTGTAATTTTCTAATTTTTTTTTTTACAGATTTCTGTCCATCCCAAAGGGGTTTTCATATCTAAATGAAAGAGGTTATGTAACAAAACAGATGGAAAAGTGGCAAAAGGTAATGCTAAGAAGAAACTGCTTGCCAGACGTTAAGGGGAATGGTGTAAATATGCAGATTTAGAACAGAGATTCTTAAAAATACTTGCCTTTTGATGTAACTGTAAAGCTTGTGCAAATACATTTATTGCATCAGTGACATAATGTTTTTGCTGGTGAAGGTTGACAGAGAGTTACAGTTCCATAGCTTTTCTGTACATATGTGATTTTGATTTGCGAAGACCTTTATATAATTTTGGTGTTTCAGCAAGTATTTTAGGAGTGTAGTGATCTTCTAAAATACGTTGTTGTGGAAGGTTGTTATCTAGAGAAGTGTGCAAAGTAATGCTGCTTTTCAATATACCTGTTACCTCTGGTAATTAAAGTTAGACCTAGAGCTCATGAAGACAGAATTGGCTGATGCTGTTAGGAAGTAAAGAGGAACACGAGCATTAATAAAAATTCATTATTGTCATAACTTGAATAAAACTCTTCATATGTTATTTTGGTTTTGTAATTGATTGTAAGACATTGGTCTCATTCCTGTTGGCAACTTTTTTAGTTGTTTAAGTGTCACTTCTCAAGGAGTACTTAAATGCATCTGTTGAAATTGAGTGTGTCAGATGTGAAGTATTTTTCTTCCTTTTTTTAACAGGTTCCCTGAAATAATTATGAAATCAATTGTTGAATTGTTGACTGGCAAACTCATATGTGTGAAGTGTATTCATTTTCTTTAGCCCCACCTTCAGATCATAAAAAAATTCAGTCTTTCTTAAGGAGCCTTCCCTAATTATTTCTTCCTTATAAAGTCACGTGCTATAACACCATAAACCACTAAATATACTGTGTCAACCCTCCTCTGCTTTCTTACAGGAATATAACTTAAAATATGTTGAATTGATTGAAGAACAACTTAATGAAGCACTGACAACATACCGCAAACCTGTTGATGGGGATAACTATGTTCGTCGGAGCAACCAAAGGTAAATTTGGGAAAATGTGTTCTGAGGCGCAAGCTGGTGGGACTGATCAGGAGAGCTGTAAACTGAAATGTACAAGGAAAAGGGTACCAACAGGATTTCAGTTTATTATGCTTCTGGAGCAGTACATCAGCACAGTATGAGAAACACACAGGACAAACTTTATGCATTGCTTAGCTCCCAGAGTTTTAATATAATTTATTTCAGAGCTTTTATATAATTAGTTTTAGAGCTTTTAGAATTCATTTTATTAAGACTTGGTGGAGTGAGTCCCATGACTGGAGTGCTGGAATGGAGGGCTACAGGCTTTTCAGCAGGGATGGGCAGATGAATTTGTCACTCTATATGAGGAAGAGGTTTGATTATACAACCCTATGTACCCTATGTTAGTGGTGATGTGGTTGAGAACCTCTGGGTGAGGATTAAGGGGATGGAAAACAAAGGAAGTGATGTAGTGGTGTCTGCTACTTATTGCTCAGCCAGGATGTTAGTAATGATGAGTCATTCTGTAGACAATTAGGAGAAACTTCTGGAAGCTCTTCAGTAGCTTTAGTTCTTATGGGCTTCCTGTGGAAGATTTCAACTGCCAGGCATCAACTGCATGTAATGTAATGCAGTGACAAACAGCCTTGGAAATGCTCAGTAGGAGAAAGTCTGTAGGAGAGGTACTCAGTGAGCCAGCTAGGAAAGATGCCCTCCTCAGCTTGCTGTTTGTGAATGTAGAGCTTGTGGCAGATGTGTTGGAGGGGAGGTGCTCTAGGCCACAGTGATCATGGCATGGTTAATTTTAAAATTTGCAATGTAATGAGAAAAAGCACAGCAGAGTTGCTACCCAGGGCTTCAGGAGAGCTAACTTGGGGAGCTACTTTAGCAGAGTATATTTTTGAGGCCCAGGAGTCCAGAAGTTCTGATCCATCTTTAGGAGCCATCTTTTAGAAGCACAGGGATAGACAATGCCATGGTGCTGTAAGTCAAGCAAGCAGGGCAGAAGACCATCTTAGCTGAATAGGCAACTCCTCATGGAGCTCTAGAGGAAAAGGAAATTAAATGATCTCTAGAAGGTCACCCTTCACAGGAAGGACTACAAAACTGTGATTCACATAAGCAGAAAGAAGGCACAAAAAGCCAAAGCTCATTCAGGACTGAAGCTGAGCAGTGTTCTGTCACACAACACGAAAGAGGAGGTCTGAAGAAAACACTTCATCAATTCTTGCTGAAGATGGTCACCTGACTTACAGCAATGAAGAAAAAACAGAGATGAATTCAAATTTTGTGGGTTTTTTTGCCTCAGTCTTTAGCAATATTGATAGACCTTAGACTGTGTGGTTCTCTGAGCCAGAGGTCCACAAATGTGGAAACTGTGGCTTTCCATTTCTGGACACTAACATTGTAAGGGACCATCTGTATCAGCTGAATGTTCACCAGGTCATGGGGCCTGGTTACCACCAGGCTGAGGGTCTAGCTGCATCAGTACTAGCCCACCAGTACTAAAGGAGCTAGCAGATTTTGTGTCAGGACCCATCTCTTATCATCTACCAAAAGTCTCGTGAGTCCAGGGAAGTCCCTGCTGACTGGAATCTAGCTAGTTTATTCTAGTTTGCAAGAAGCACTTAAGGTAAGACCCAGAGAAGTACAGACCTGTTAGTCTAACCTCAGTTAGTGGAAAAAATTATGTAGAAGATTATACTGGGTATTGTTGAAAGCCATTTGAAAAACAATGCAGTCATCAGGCACAGTTAGCATGACTTCACAAAGGGAAAGTTTTCTTTAACTAAGTTGTTAGCCTTCTATGGTAAGGTCACCCAGAATGGTGAAGGGAAGATGGTGAATATTGTTTCCCTAGATCTTGGCAAGGTTTCTGATGCTGTCCTTCACAGCATCCTTCTGGACAAGTATTTTAGCTCTGGGATGAGCAAGTTCATGTTGTAGTAGGTGAAGAACTGGCTGAGGCACTGAGCCCGAAGGGTTATAGTGAATGACCATCTGGTTGGTGACTGGTCATACCAGTGGTTGTTCCTCAGGGCTCCATTCCAGAGCCAGTTCTGTTCTGTGTATTTATCCACCATCTGCATGCAGTAGGGGAGTGCACCAGTAGCAGGTTTGCTGATGATCCAGACTGGAAGGTGCTGTGGATTCTTTTAAGGGATAAGAGGCTTTTGCAGAGGGATCTGGATAGTTTGGAGCACTGAGCAATCTTAAATGGGGTGAAATTTGTCAAGTCCAAATGGTGGATTCTGCACCTGGGAAGGAGTAACACCGGGCACAGGGGTGAAGTGGGAGAGGAGTGGCTCAGGGTGGGTCAGCAGCGGCCGGGCAGCCCCGAGGACAAAGCCCAGCCCAGAGCCCCGAGCCCGGCACAGCCGGCCCAGGGAGGGGATGGTCCCGCTGGGCTCAGCCTCGGGGCCGCCTCACCTGGGGCCGGCTGGGCCCTGCCGCTGGAGAGGGATGGAAAGGTCCTTCCGTGCATCCTGAGGGGGGAAACAGAGCTGGAACCTCCTGTGAGGAGCAGCTGAAGTCTTTGGGCTTGTCCGCTTTGGACAGAGGGAGGCTGAGGTGTGACCTCACTGCTCTCCGCAGCTTCATGAGGAGGGGAGGGGCACAGGGAGGTGCTGAGCTCTTCTCCCTGGCATCCAGGGGCAGGATGCATGGGAATGGCTCAGAGCTGAAGCAGGAGAAGTTCAGACTGGATATTAAGAAGCATTTCCTTACCACAAGGGTAGTGAGTGGTCACATAGAAGAACAGGCATCCTGGAGGGGTGGTTGATGCCCCAAGTCTGTCAGTATTCAAGAAGCGTTTGGACAGTGTCCTTATAAAAGGCTTTAACTTCTAGTCAGTCCTGAAGTGGTCTGGCAGTTGGATTAGATTATTGTTGTACATCCATTCAAATTGAAACAGTTTCTTCCTTTCTAAATTCCTCAAAAGAATTCTCTGTTTGAAAAAAATCAAGGGTAAGTCATTGTATTACATGTGTAATTTATTTTAGAATAAAATATTTGAATTGCTGGGAAACCTATGTGTGTTTCTCTTTCTGCCAGATTACAGCGACCACATGTCTACCTGCCAGTTCACCTTTATGGCCAGCTGGTGCACCATAAAACAGGCTGCCATTTGTTGGAGTCTCAGGTGAGGATAATAATCATTTATAACTTGAAATATTTTAAAGATTATTATAAACCTTTTGAAAAAAGGTTTTAAAAGAGACAGCATTTAAATAGGCATTGCAGAAGAAGTTGATTATGAGTCTTAAGTTGTGAAGACAGTCTTTGCCATCTAATCTCATGCAAAATTCCTTCCTGACATTGAAGTATCACCAAAATACCTTGCAACATTTTTCTTAAAATGACTAGCAAAATTTTAGCATGGAGAGCCAATTCATAAATAGAAAAAATAGTTAGTTTCTGTGGATTGTATATTGACTGTTATACCTGTGGTATATTAACAGTTATACATGTGGTAAAACTATGTCTGTCCTTTTAAGCATACAGAAATTGGGAGATGAGGGAATGAAATCTTTCTAATATTTTGAAAATCTAAGAAAACAAATCCAAAGCCATAATTGCTTAAATTCACTTTTGATGTGGATTGGTAAAATGATTCAGTGAATTGACAATACTCTTTGAAAAGTTCAAGAGAAAGTGTATATGTTGCAGTGTGTTGGTTTGACTAATCTATCATCCTTATAATATCTGAAATAACTTCATGCAATCCGTGATTTCATTAAAATTTTCTTTTGCATTATCACTGCTGTTAATTTATGGTTATTATTCCAGAATTACCACTGTTCTTCCCAGAGTGCATGATTTAAATTATTGCTTTAACTTCTACTATAAATGCAAGAGAACCTGTTTGGCTGAAGTCTCCTATTAATTTTCAACTTAGTTTTTTCTTCTTCTGTTCTTCTCCTTCAGAGTATTGTTACAGATCTAAGTTACACTGTTCGTTCTCCAATGCTGGATAAGTGGGAAGGAATTAAGCAGCTGAAAGCAGCTCTTTGGGCCTTGGTTAGTAATATATTTACTGAGTTTTGCAGTTGTTTAGTTCTCTTATAACTGTTGATTCTTAAATAACTAAGCAAAATTCTATAAAAATAAAAAATAAGGTGTTGGGGTGGTTTTTTTTTCAAAAAATGTGTGATTTTTTTCAAGTTAGCATTTTGTTCCATAACAATACTTTCAGTGGAAGATGGTTCACTGCAACTGTATCATTCTGAGGTTTTAATAATCTTTGTCTTTTTTTCTTTTTAACAAATAAGAATAACACATTGCCATATGAATATTAATATGGAATTTATAGTTACAAGTTCAAAGTTGCCATAGTCTGAGTTTAATGTATTTGCTGTGGTAGTACCTAATGTTTCTGCAAGGACATTGGCTGACAGTGTTGATCCATGTGGTCATGATACCCTGGTACTTGGGACAGGCAAAAACCTAGTGTTGGTGTGTATCAAGCTACACTCCTAAATGTGCTTCTTGTCTTCCCCAAAGTTAATTTTGGAACATTTGTCCAAGGGGTCTGTTAGTGGAAGGTACTGTAGGTATGTAACAAGATGCCTGTGTAAGAGGAGTGTAAAATGAATAAACCAAGATCATGCTGCAGGCTATGGTAGAAGTTATAGAGTGAGGAATACCTAATAGTTATAACTTTGAGCAGCTTTAGGCATTAAACAAAGTGTGCCGAGTACTTTTTTGTATTAGCACAGCTAGGAAATGCCAGAAAGGGTACCCAGATCTTTCAACTGCTTTGAGAAGATGTGGCTTTAAACTCTACTACCAACAAACAAAATTGTAAAAGCTTTACATTGATAGTGCTGCAGATCACATTAAGATAAAAACTTACTTGACAAATTTCATTCCAGGGCAATATCGGATCATCGAATTGGGGTCTTAACTTGCTTCAAGAGGAGAATGTAATTCCTGATATAATGGCACTTGCTCAACATTGTGAGGTTCTGTCTGTTAGAGGGTATGTGTATCTGATATATACATAAAATTTTCAGATGCTAGTTGTGATCAGTTTTCAGATAGCTTTACCTGATTTACATGAGTGCAGCTTTGTACTTTATTGGAAACCAGCTATTAAAGTCACCAATGTTTGAGTATCAGTCTCGGTTCTATGCAACTGGAGAATTGTGTAGGAAGTCTGAAAGAACATGCAGTAAACAAGTCTATGAAAAAAGGCAGATACTACTTTTCTCCTCTTCTGTAAAAGAAGATAGTTGCTGTTTATATCTCTGTGAGAATTTATTATTCCATCTTTTTTATTCAATATATTATTTAAATAAACAGATGGTATTTTGTCTAATATTGCTGCTACATAAATGTTTGGCCTATTTTTCGAAAGATTCTTTTCTACTTTATGTAATCAGGCTCTTGTGATAATTTTTATTTTTTAATAGTATCTTGTTCTCAGATATATTAATGAATTTCCTGAGCTTACACTGATTTGCAAATTAAAATTAACAGTATACTATTTGTCAGTTTTGTGAAGTTTCTCCTGAATTGCTTTTAAATTGTTTCCTTTCAAATGTCAAGTAAGTTTACTTAAATCAGGTGCTATTATTGTTGCTCTTTTTTTCTGTGTATACATTAAATACAGAACCTGTGTCTACGTGCTTGGTCTAATAGCCAAAACTAAACAAGGATGTGACATTTTGAAGCATCACAACTGGGATGCAGTGAGACACAGTCGTAGACAGCCTTGGCCAGTGGTCCCTGATGACATGGAGCAGCTCTGCAATGAACTTTCTTCTATACCAAGCACTCTTAGCTTGAACTCTGAGTCTACTAGTTCAAGGCACAACAGTGAAAGTGAATCTGCTCCATCAAGTAAGTAACACCAAAACAAGAAAACAGGATAAAAATGAAAAAGCAAGCAAAAAATACCTGCAAAGAGCCCAACCCACCACAAACAGCATTTTGGTGTTCTTATCAACCTTTTGGTAGGGTGAGGTTCAGACCATGGTGTAAAGGTGGTCTTTCAGTAAAACAGTACAAGCAATAGGACAGTTAGATGCAGACAAGTCAGGGGGAGTAAAACAGTGTCTTAGCTTCACACTTGGTGTAGAAGAAAAATTTTCACATGAGGGTAAGTTACTAATTTTTATGTTGAGTCGTGGCAGTTTGCTGTAACATGCTACAGAAACCACCATGCTTAGGTATAAAGATACACTTGGTTGTCCTCAAAGGAATAAGTATTTATGTTCTCTGAGTGTACACACACACAGAGAATTTTGCTGTATTTAAATTATTGTGTATTTCAAGTACCTAATGCGTTCTATTTTTTTCTATGGATACTTGGAATTTAAATTAAGAAATATACCACATTTAGGTATCATTAAAGAAGTTCTTAGGTTGTAATCCTAGTAGCTGGATGTTTGCACTGAAATATGGTACCATGGCTTTTCTTTTGGAGCAGGGAAATCTTCATGTCAGTTACTCCTCAAAATAGCTAATTTGCATGAAGTTCTGCAGAAAAAAAAAAAAAAGAGGAATTAAAGTTCCAGTAAATTGCAGAGATTCTTACTTGGGCTTCTGTAGAATGGCTTCCTATTTTGCAACATGGTTTGTAGACTTGGAAGAAATTCCTATTTTTGTGACAAAGTCTTGTATAATTTCAGGTATGTTCATCATGGAGGATGACCGTTTTGGTAGTACTTCCACCAGTACTTTCTTCTTAGATATTACTGAAGATGCAGAACAAATATTTTATGATAGACCTGGACCTTCAAAGGACAAAGACCGTAGTCCCTTTCCTTTTTTTTCTTCTAGTAGACTTGTGAAAAATCGCATTCTAAACTCTCTTACTCTACCTAATAAAAAACACAGAAGTAGCAGTGATCCAAAAGGAGGAAAGCTGACATCATCGGACAGTAAATCAGGCCTGAGGCGAAATCGTACAGTAACAGAACCTAGTGGTAGCATAGACTTTCCTGCTGGAGAAGAATTGAACCCTGTTTTCAGAGTTCCAAAAATCCAGACTTTACGATTAGAAACTTCTTTTGTTGGAAGTAAACATGCGGAAGATACTGATTGTACTCAGAGTATCGGAGAAAATGATCTGAAGCTGCCAAAAGGTCTTGGAAATGAAATTCATCGGGAAAACACAAGCAAAGAAAGGCTAATTGGAGATGGTACTACACAAACGCATTTTAAGAGTCGTAGCTTAAGTTTTAATACAGATACCACAACAAGCGGCATAAGTTCAATGAGCTCTAGCCCGTCAAGGGAGACTGTAGGTGTAGACACTACAAATGTAGATACTGACTGTGGAAGTTTGAGTACTGTCGTAAGCACAAAGACAGTTAAGCCAAGTCACTGTTCAACGCCACAGTCTAACCACCTGCCTCTCTCAAAGTCCAACTCTGTATCCCTGGTTCCACCAGGGTCTTCTCATACCCTTCCCAGAAGAGCCCAGTCTCTTAAAGCTCCTTCTCTTGCTACGATAAAAAGTCTTGCTGACTATAACTTCAGCTACACAAGTTCTCGAGATGCGTTTGGCTATGCTACACTAAAACGCCTGCAGCAGCAGAGGATGCATCCCTCACTGTCTCACTCAGAAGCCCTGGCATCTCCAGCAAAGGATGTGCTGTTTACTGACACTATCACCATGAAGTCTGGCAGCCTGGATTCTCGACTAACCCCAAGCCGGTAAGAAATCATTCTGAACTCGTTTCTTACTTCAGTGCTGTACGAACAACTTAAGTGTCTTCCTGATATTTTTTTTATCTGCACATTAAAAGGACAGTTGATGCAAGGTGATTTATAACTACACTGAAAGCAGTACTGATATTAAGTGAATAACAGAAGGATAATTCTCCACTTTGTAAGTGCTGTCAGAGAAGCCCAGCTTTTATAGCTGTGCTCAACCTCTTACAATGCTGTTGGTGATAAACGTTTTCCTTTTATCACATCATCTTCCTGTTTTAACTTTTATAATATAAAAAATGCAGTTGCACTGCTAACATTATTAAAGTTGCAAACACACCGAATTGCCCATGAAGTCAGAGGTACATTTCAGAAGAGAATTTTCTCGATGTCACTTTGGAGAGGTTTTAGGACAGAGTCTCCTGCCAATATGCTATATCTGTGTTCACTGCAGCACTGAGGCCAGTGATGAGATACTGGTACCACTGATAGGAATGTCAGTTTGGCTTCTTAGCTACAGCAGATCAAAGATTTTACTCATAGCATTTATTTTTAGATGGCAGTGTCACCTCTTTATTTTTGAGCAATATTAGATGTTCTGAAGACTAATTAGATAGTTACATAAGATGTCTAGCTCTTGACATTGACACTGTTCCCAGCTGCAACAATCACTGCTTAATAACCTTCCCTTAAAAGCTCTTGTACTAAATTTTTCCTTCACATAATCTTTTAGCTAGTGCATTGGATTTTCACATTACTGTTGAGATGGAAAACGCACTTTTTATCTCTGTTCTTGCCTTATCATTTCTCAATTGAGAGAAGGGGGAGATGCTACCGGTACATGAGTCATCTGCTTACTGTGGAAAAAGCGAATGCTCAGTCCTTGAGCTGCCCTCCTCATACCCAGTTGAGTGTGTATGTCCTGTTTAAAATAAACATCCATTTGTGTTTATATTTTCACATCATTCTGAAAACATGCCGTGAAAGATGCCTTTATTCAAGTAAGTTAGAGCTAGACTGAGTATGTTGATAAGATTAAGGATGATTTAGTAGTTACACTGCACTATCCTGGAAATAGAAGTGCCATTCCTAGCTATGTCACTGGCATCCTGTGTGAGTGCAGGAACGAGTGGGTGTCATTTCAGTGGTAGTACAGGTTCTGTAATGGCTGTAAGTAATGTTTTACCATTCCTTGCAGTCATGCCCTTGATGTGCAGAGCAGCCTTGCTGCAGTGGATTTTGATCCTGCATGCAATGTCATTCTGACTATTCCTGGTGCTTAGCTGTTCATGTTCTCTTGTGTCAGTGGACAGAGTCAAGGATTTGAGCTGACCTGCTTAACACGGAACTGAAATGTCTGGAGTGCTTGTATCTCTGAGAAGGTTAAATAATTGCAGACATGCATACTCAAAGAGAGATTCAGATTATGTTATTTGCTAATATAATTCATGGAAAAGACTACAGTGAAACTAGTACACATGTTTTTCTTGGTGGTTATGTTGTGTCCCCACTTTAAAATTATGGTACTTACAATTTCAGATTATATATTTATGAATAAATTTCAGAGTATGTTTACTGGTCCAGCTAAAACTGTCCTTAGCTGCTTTTTAAAAATAAACTAAAGGAAAAATTCTGTCCTTTTTAACTGCCAAATCAATTTTTCTGTCAAAAAAAAAGTTTAATTTACAGTTTATTGAGAGATTCGTGTGTTAGTAGCAGCTAACAGTCATAGATTTACTTTTGCAATGTTTTTAGTTGTTCTTTTTATTCAGAAGGTTAAAAAGCCTTTTTCTTTGCTACATAAATTTTGTGAGGATAAATTTCCCACCTTTCTCTTTAAAGACCAGCTAGAAATACTAATGCGCATATTTTGGATCCTGATATTGGCTTTCACACCATCCCCTGAAGACATTCTGTCATGACAACTTGGTGCTGTTTATCACTGCTAATATCAGTAGTTAGTAACTTAGTTAGTAGTTTATCACTACTTATCTGTTAGTTTTTCTAGGAAAAGCAGGGACAAACATTTGGGATTAATACTTCTATCTTAAATTTATGTTGAGAGTAATTGTAGAATGTTTTATTATTAAGTATTTAATGCAGTTGGTAACTTTTTGAGTTTCATGATTACACAATTATTTAGGTTGGAAAAGTCCCTTAAGATTGAGTCCAGCTATTAACACAACACGCTCAAGTGCTCCACTAAACCATGTCCTTAAGTGCCACATCTACACGTTTTTTAAATGTCTTCAGGGATGGTGACTCAACTACTTCCCTGGGCAGACTGTTCCAGTGCTTGACAACCCTTTCAGTGAAGAAGTTTTTCTTAATATCCAATGTAAACCTCCTCTGGCACAATGTGAGGTCTTTCCCCTATTTTTTAAAGTATGGCTTGACTTCTTTTGTGAGTTCACTGCTACTGTCACTAGCATTGGTCAGAATTACCAAGAAGAAAACTGTTGATATTCTCTCAGCTGTATTTTGTGCATTTCCATTGCATGATAATTTCTTGAACCTTCCATGGTCAAACTTCGATAATTTAATTTTATCTCAATATAAATCCCATCTGTAGGGATAAGAGGACACTTTATTGCCCAAATAAAAAATGGATAGAAGACTTCTTCCAATGCAAAAAGTCAAAAAAATCCAATGTTCACTTTACCCTCCAGTGTGTCATAATTTGCAATAAAAATTCACTGTTCCTGAGGTCTTTATTAGGAAACTTTAATCCAATGCATATAGGCCATCTACATAGATTGGTTATCAGAAAACATTTTTAGGTTTTTCTGTTTGATGAGAAAGAACATGACAGATGGCCAAATGTGAAATTTCCATCATCAGGGCTCTGGTCAGCACTGAGGTCTTGTTCTCCAGCCTCTTCTGTCCTGTCTGATTTTTCTGTCCTATTACTGTCTTTGTTCTTCAAGCTATTTGTCACAGTCAGCTCCACTCACTATGCAGGTTTAAGTTTGTTCTTTATGCAGTCATGTTGAGCAAATACTTCCTCTGTGCTTGGCTGACCCTACTGGGTGGCTCCTTTGGAGTATGGGAGAGAAACTGTTCCTTGTGTGTATCACTGGTAGGCTCAAGGTGTGCCTTTGCAGGGATATGCCTGTTCAGCTCAGAGTTTGTGAATATCCAGGAAATACATTCAGTGCATAGGTACATTTCAAAATTAGGTAGTTAGGAGTGTAGAAACCCAAATCTTTACTGGCTGTAAATATTCAAAGCTATAATGTTGATGAAAATGCATGGTTTGCAGGATGGGCAGGAGTTCCTGTACCAAGAATTTTAAAGGAATTGCCAGGACCTGCCAAACCATGCAAGACAATATGAGGCAGAAAAAGCAATGAGCCTATACCTGTAATTTGTCCTAACAAGTTCTGAGATCTGCAGTGGGAGGATGAGGATGGTCTTTGTGTCAACAGTCCTTTTTACTTTTAATGTGCCAGAATGAGAGAGTAACTGCAATTGTGATTTATTTGTTTCAATGTTACAGGTTCATGAAAGCTTTAAGTTATGCTTCACTGGATAAAGAAGATTTATTAAGTCCCATTAACCAAAACACACTTCAGCGTTCCTCATCTGTTCGCTCCATGGTTTCTAACGCTACTTACGGTAGCTCTGATGATTACATTGGCCTTGCTCTCCCAGTGGATATCAATGAAATATTTCAGGTATGTATGTGTTAACTGATTTGGTTCATTTGCATTTTCATACTGAAAGGCAGTCAGCTGTTGTCTTTTCATCAGAAGAGATTAAATCCAGAGAAACAAGGAAAAATTGATGTGGTACTCTAAAGAAATACATTTTGGAGAGCTAGAGTTTCTTTTCTAACTGTTCTCACTTGTTTACACAAGATCACTAGGTTAAAGGCAAATAATGGCAAAGACTATGTTAGAGGAGTGTTAAACAGTGGTTTTGCTGCCAAATTTGCTGTCATAAGATTTTTAGTTGACATCTGGCTTTTATACTAAAATTAGCATAGTCTGTGCACATTCGTTAATTCTGCTTTAGCCAACCAATAATTGACATGTTCATCAGCCACCTACTAATTATGTGCATAATCACACAGTTAAAACCCTGCTACCATGCTCTGTATTAAATAATAGATTCTTTTTATATATATCATTATCGTATTAAATTATATTGTCTTAACTTTGAAAATACATATATTTAGATTAGAAGAGTTTATTTTCAGTGTCTCAGAAAATCCCTTCCTCTTTCTACTTGGTAGAAACACATCCCTATTTAACAAACTGACGCATCATAGGGTTTAATATTCTGTTACTTAATTATTAAAACCAGGACATGGTCTATGTCAAAGGTAAAAGTGGTCTGCCTTATCTTTATTTTACCTAATCTTTGCCTTTCAAATCTAAATAAACTTCTTACTAACCTCAAAAATTTGCTAAACATAGAGCAAAATCATGTTGAATCATGTGTCTGTTTCTGTTTTTCCTTTGTGAAATGATTACTTTTTCTTTCTCCTTCACAGTCTTCGTGGCATATTTGTTACCTCATTTCATCTCTCTTAGCTCTCTTTGTAGTTGAGACATGCCTCAGCTCTACATCCTACAGGCAGCATTTTAGATGTCCTGGTTGCTTTTGTACTTCATTCCCAAGATCTCCAGTGGTGTAGCATGATCACGGACAGATTATGAATGATCACTGTGGGTCACTGGTTTCCTTACAGCCTGTCACCACCATTTTAACATTTGCTAACTCTTCATGAGCCTTTGTCAATAAATGTTCATTCACAGATGTATATTTTTCTCATTTGGCTTTTCTTTAGTACTCAGGAGCTCATTCTTAATTTCTTCCTCTAATGCATTTTTCCTGAAGTAAAAGAAAAGCAAGATTTAATTTCCTCATAAAGTGTTTGGGGGTTTTTTTTCTTGTGTTTGATTATCACCTCTGGTAATTTTAATTTTCACTTGGGTGTTCCAGGTAAAGGAAACTCCATATTTCCAGAAGAAAACCACACCTCCATTTGATGAGCATGGATCTAGGGTCTTTACATCTGATGCAGGAGGTACTGGTTGTATTCTTCTCCTGTAGCTTTCTGTTGTTTATTGGTGTATTGGGTGGGTTGTTGAATTATTTGTTAATTTTTCTTTACATAAAACATCACTTTAGCTATTAAGCTTTGAGGACTATGTTTTGAAATCAGGCTAGTAGGCCATTAACTCCCTGTTTTATTTAGTTTGAGCTAATGTATTGCTTCAAAGTTTGGTCCTGCTCTAAAAAAATTAAGGAGGAAAGCCTGCATATCTCTGATAATGTGAACTAATGCTGCTCAAAGTCTGGTAGTGATGCTGTATTACAGGAAGTAACAAAATTTAAGCTTAGATAATATTGAACTATTTCCCTTGGATTACAAGATCGTTTATAGGAACTTATTATGGTATTAGATGTGTATTTCAAAAAGTAAATTGTCTTTCTGTGATGTGTCCATGACAATTGATCAGTGAAGGTTATGGGACAAGAGAATTGCAAGTGTTCCAATGCTTGGCTTGCTCTGGAATGAACCTCTTGAGAAGTCAGAAGTCTGTAGGGTCTTAGTATGTGTTTTTTCAACTGAAGAAAAAAAGGCTTGACGCTGTTTTTTTTTAATTGTTTATTTGGATAGCTGTTGTCCTACATTTTTTGGGAGTTTTTCCCCCTTTAATATTATACACAAAGTTGATTTTGCTGAATATGTGTCTGTAGTTTGCTAAGTTTTAGTGTAAAGTAACTCTTGTTCCAAACTGTACTTGTTTGTTTTTTCCACCCAGGGAAGAGCATGTCACTAAGTGTCTTCTGCTTGTTTCTGCATTGCTGAGTCTAGTTTCTTCCTGTCACGGTCACTGAGTTACAGTTTTTTAAATAGTGTTTATTTTTGCATTGGTGCATGTGTAATTTCAACATGTGGTATATCATTGTATTAATCTCATTTGACACATGAAAATTGGTAATGTTATTGGTGTTATGTGGGTATTAGTAATGTTGATACCATGTCAGAAATACCACTCACAGAAATTCTCACAGTGTGTGTACTTAGAGGTTGAATTCTGTCTTTCGCAATGTTTTATTACGTATAATGAGTTGGAACTAAAACTTTGTCTCTTTCTCAGATGCTAACAATCTTGGAAGCTTAACCAGTCAAAAAAAAAACTCTATAGGTCTTCACATGCACTCCATCTGCAGCCTTAAAAGGCCTGAAAGTGGAAATTAATTGAAAGAGTTAGTGTTGATTGCTTGGTTTTGTGGGGGTTTTTTGATAACTGAATCTTATTTACAGGTCTTCCATCAGGTGCAAGTGATGCCGTCAAAAGTCCTTTTCAGATGCTCCGCCAGCAGATCAGTCTCACAGAAATAATGAACACCAGCCGTTCAGATGCCTGTCAGTTCTTAGAAGGCACAGAGGACACTGGGCTCCAGGAGCACACAGATGAGAACTGTCTTTACTGTGTCTGCATTCAGATTCTGGGTTATCAGCCTAACACCAAAGCGAGCTCTTCCTATAATCGTACAGGTTAGTGTTCCTTGTGGAGAACTGTGATAAAACTGAGCGAACATACTGGCTTTTGTTTATCTTTAAATGATGTTTTTGTATAACTGACTATTGATCTTAAAATTATTTCTCTAATCTCATTGTGCAACGAGTGGTATTGCTATGGTCATTTCCAACTTTCCACTCTTTCGTGTTAATAGGAGTAGGTGTCTGCATGTTTCTTTAGTATTTCTAATAGCATGTCAAAATAAAAAATTTGCAACCTTATTTAGTACTTAAAATGTGTGTTCTGAAAACTGACACTTGCTGTTCAACTAATGAAAAGTCTGACATCAAATCAAGTCTGTGCCATAAAATACAACAAAGGAAATCCATGGAGTCTGTTGAAGTTGAGCTGTAATTTCTGGGATTTAGTAATCTTTTCTCATACTTTGAGATTCAGGTGAGATTTGGAGTTATTATTTCTAACTTTCTCTGCAGAGTTTGCAGTTACATGCCTTTTGTCAATTCCTGTGATGGAAAGATAAATCCAGTAGTGGCTACTTTAGTAGGAGCACTCACTGTCTTACAATACTGTTAGACATCTATTAGTAGCAATGTTGGCAAAGGGGGTGATGCACAAATGTGAGGGATGGCTCAGAGAGCTCAGCTGGAGGTTGAGTTCAGTAGCAAGAAGGGTGTCAAATAAAATCCCAGCTATAGTTACAGGTGCAGCAGAGCCTGGCTCTTGCCAGAGCCCTTCCTGCACACACCTGTGACAGTTGTGTGAACAAAAAGTCTGCACATGCAAGAGCATCTCTGTTGTGTTACAAAAAATGGAGCATGGATATATCAGTAACAGTACTATATTTTAAGATTTTTTTTAAAAAAATAAATTTAGGAAGAGTTTAATTTGTCCTGAATACACCATCTAGTTCTGAGCTGATTTTATGCATAGTTCTTAGTGCATCTTGCATGTTTGCAATTGTTTAAAAATAATGAAAGCATGTGAATTAAGGAAAAGTATGAATGACAGAGGTACAACATCTTGTTTATGTCAGATTTTTCAGACATTCCATATACTGACTGGTGTGGGCAGACCATTCACAATCACTTAGATGTGCATTCCTCCAAATTTTCTGGAATTTCAGGCTGCAGTGATGCAGTATCCCATGGTTCAGCCAGCAGCACCAAGAGTACAGAGCTTGTATTAGGTAAGTCTGAAAGCCTTATGATTATTAGAGACTATTACTAATAAAGTATATTTTAGGCATTGTGAAAAAATTATAATTCACTTATGTACACTGCAACAAAGTAATGTCCTTTATTAGACAACAAACAAATCTGAATAAAAACATCATCCATCTCCAGATGGGAGAATATAGTTCTAAACTCTTCTCCCTCTGCTATACAGTATTTCTGCAGATTATTCAATACCTGACATGACAAGCAAATTGATTGTCTTTTTTTTCTACAGAAGTTAATTTAAAAAAAAAAGTAAGAATTACTGAATTACTGTAAAGAGAGACTTTATTATATACTTGTGTACTATATTTTGAATTATGATGGTTTCTTATGAAGTAGTTGGTTTTTTAATTCTCCCCTATCTGATAGAAGCTCATCCAGTTTGAAACATGATTTAGTGGTAACAATACCACTGTAACTTTATCTTGCAGGTTTTTCTTCTAAATGGTAAAAATATTTTTGAAAAGGTTAAGTGTTTAAAGTCCTGAAAATAGTGGTGTGCCAAGTTTTAATTTCAATACAAATATTTTGGATAGCTCAGAATACATATGTGATTATGTGTATTCATGTGTGTATGGAATGCATAAACAGACTTACTGTACAAGATTAGCTCGGTCAAAGACAATTCTGTTTAAATCCACATTGTTTTATTTGTTTTTCCAGGAGTAAAGTCAATCCCAGATGACACACCAGTGTGCAGGATACTTCTGCGGAAAGAGGTCTTACGTTTAGTTATCAATTTGAGCAGTTCAGTGGGAACTAAGGGCCATGAAACTGGACTTCTGACGTAAGTTCAATGCATTACAGATGCTTTAGCACCACTTAGTCATAAGTATTCTCTTAAGGTCTCAGGGACCATGAATAATCTCACTTCTCAAAAGTTGTCAGGTAGATATGATTGAATGTAATGTAGAAGCTAAACAAATAATCTTAACATTGTTGCTCTGTGTTTAGTATTTTACTCCTAACTAAACCTTTTAAAATCAGTAATTCAGCTGTAGTGATTACCTAGTGTAGCATGTAGAAACAAATACTTTTTTATTTTTGCTGAATAATAGATAAGTACAATAACAAACCAAAAGTGATTTCTTGAGAAACCCAGCTCTACTTTAAGCGAGAGTACAACTCCTGAAAATAATTTATTTTTAACAAATATTCAAATATAGGAAATAAATCCAGGGACTAAATGTTATAACCTGTAGGTTTCTGGGCTAGTGACATTGGAAACCAAGAGCAAAAGAAACAAGAAGTGTATGGTTTAGTTTCAAAAATGCTTATAGGTTTAAAGGATTAGTTTAGACTTTTTCCATATTTTCATGACTGCTGTACATGTGGATGCCAGACTTTCCAAGTCTGTTATTTTAAGCCTAGACAATCACAGTAATTCTGTACAACTTACAAGTTGTATATTCTGTTTTATCTCATTAGTTTAGATTTTTTCCAGTTTTGTGCAAAGTGATGCTCTCTGGTGTGATTTTCTTACTGTGTCAGTTCTAGGATTTATAATGCCTGTTACTGAAGAATTAATGATGACATACTGAAAAGTTTGGGTTTTTTTAATACAGTGGAAATCTGTTGAAGACTTACAAATTTTTGTTTATTCTCTTGTTCAGAATTAAGGAGAAGTATCCCCAAGCATTTGATGACATATGCCTTTACTCTGAGGTCTCCTACTTGCTAGCACACTGTACATTTCGACTTCCATCCCGAAGGTTCATTCAGGAGCTATTTCAAGATGTTCAGTTCTTGCAGGTAAGTGGAGGGTGCACATGCACTGAATGCACCAGAATGGCTGGCTGGGTGCAGATTCCATGTCCCGAGTAAGAGATGCTTTCAGATAGGTACATTCTAAAGGAAACCGTTTTGTGATGTCTCCTGGGTAAAGTCTTTAGCAACATTAATACTCCTTCCTTCCTTCCCTTTTAGATGCATGAGGAGGCAGAGGCTATTTTGGCAACGCCGACGCAACAGCCTGTAATCGATGCATCAGCTGAGTCCTGACCTCTGCTCAGGCAGTGCTCTGCATATGGACTTTGAAATGCTCAGACAACCTTCCGCTGACTGGATAAAAAGTTTGGAACATCATCTTCGAAACCTTCCAGAAGCTACTGGTACCTGAAGACTGAACTGAAAACATTTTCTTCCTCAACCAATTACTGGCACAGTCATTTGAGCCCTTTGGGGATTTATTAGACATTATCTTAGTTTTAATAATAGTAATTACCAGTATATGCAAGAGCCAAGCACTGAACACCTCCACAAGTTTTCATTTCATTTTCTACCATAAACTACGATGAAATAGGACAACTTGCAGAGACATTTTTAATGGACTTCCGATTCTGTTCCAGAGAAGCAGAACGATGCCTTGCTTTTTAAACCCTGGATACCAGGAATCAGAGAGATGGGGGTGCATTCCACTGCCAGCAATGGGGAGCCATGCTGTAGTTGTGGGCACCAGGGGATTAATGTTAGCCCTTCTCTGTTGATTTTTGTACTGTTTATAACACTACTTTGGGGATTTGTAACTTCAGACAGAAAGAAATGCCTCTGAATCTGAGGTTTCATTAAGTTATTTTAATATTGCTATAGTTCTAAGACATTTTGTTAGCAGTATCTTCAATTCTATTGCATTTACATACATGTATCTTGTCTGAACCAGTTAAGGATTTTCACTACAATTTGATTTTCAAAACAAGTCATTTAAAACTTAAAATGCTGAAATCAGATTGTTTTCCCTGAATACTATGCATGTGTTTGCAGTTTCTACAGTCATGCTCATATAGTACAAATATGGGTCTTATTCAACTCCAATCCTTTAAAACGCATGATTTGTATCAGATAAGCAAATATTGTATAAACTGAACTTGAAGACATTTAATCATTGCAGATTTTGTGAGGAAACTTAAGTATGAGTGTTTTCCAAGTTCCATAGAAGCAGCTTTTTATAAAAACAAAGGTTTATTTGAATTTTCAATGGATTAGTGATCAAGCATCAGCTAGTACTAATAATTGTAGTGAAAAGCCTTAAGTAACAAATTTTGGAGCAGCTGTACTTATAATTTTGTACTGGTATTTAAGACTTGTTGCAAAAGTTAAATGATACAGTGACTGGTAATGATTGAAGTAGTTGCCTCTATCATGTTACTAGTGCCGTTTCTAAACTAGTAAGTGCAAGCTAAAAAAAAAATAGGAATCCCTGTCACTTTTATCATGGATCTAAAGATTCAGAAGCCTTTATATAAAGGTAGTATAAATATATGCAAATGTGTATATACCGTAGCATGGCCACCTTTGTTAGAATGCCTGTAATAGAGGGGATTACCCTTTGGTTTTGATATAGGTGAATAATTCAGCTGGACTGTACTAAGTAGAACGTATTTTTATCCATTCACTCCTACCATTTTTTATAATTGTCAGATTAATACTTAAGTGAAATTTATCCTGATGCTCATATCTCTGTTCTTACTAGCTATGCTACTGGAGATTTCAATAAGTAGTCCTGTGAACAGTAACACACAATTCCTAGTGAAATGTAGAATTTATTTGTTCTTATTGGAAATTTCATGTCACATAAGCACTGCTTTGCAGCTATCTATCACTTCACTGAATTCTTAGGTGCACTGCATACCATCAGGTTCTGGTAAAGCAGACTGTAAGTTGCTGCTCATAGTCAAATTTAGTTCCTAGGATTATCTTTTCATGAGTTCCCACTGAAAGGAGCAAAAAGAAACTGATTGAACTCTTCTATGGTCATTGACATAAATAATACATCTGTGTGGCAAGACATGTTTGAAATGTTTAGAAAACACACCACACCAGTAACTATTGGACTTCTGGTCATGAGAAATAAATGCTTCTGTAAAACCAAAATGTCAATCACAGTAGACCAAATAGTGGTATAAACTCCAAAGGAAAATAATGTAGTTTTCCCACAAATGGGGATAGCGTATGTTATACAGTAGTTTCAAACACTACCTCAGTTAGGCTAGAGTAGAAGAGATTTGTTTTAATAACTAAATGGGGTTACATCAAACAACTCCATGTTATTTTTCTGCAGTTAAGGCAAAATAAACAAGTTTTATCACCTGTATTTAAAAAACCCACCTCTCTTCATTTCTTAAGTTTAACCCATAGCACTTAACGCAGAAAGCATCGTAGGAAGGCCTCTGATTATAGAAAGGTAAGCAAATATACTTTTGAAAGAATCTCCATCCTGAAATGCTCATGTGTTCTGAATAATGCGCTTGTGTGGGGATCCATGGCAACAGAAACTTGACATAAAAAATTATGGCTGCAAATTTAGTTATAAAGCGTGATTTTTCTTCTGAAAGTGTATGAGTGTCAGTAGATTTCAACAAGTATGCATCAAGTTTAAGTCTGTATTGTACATAACATACATTTCTAGAAAATTAATTTACACACTGACATTAAGCTCACATTGATGTTTCACTTTAATTGGCAGATGAAGGGGATACTGTTTTTGAAGGAAATTTATATTGGCTTAGTTATAAACTGTGAATTTCTAATTTTATAGTTCTCTTTTTTTTAATGTCCCTTTCAAAGTCCTTATTTTGAGGTTTTGTTTGTATCATGAGAAGCTTCGAAAGAAAGCTGTAGTAAATAATGATTGTGCTTACATTAGCCCTAATAAAAAATCTCTTCCACTTCTCCTAGGGAAGCTGACAGACCACCCACTTCTTATATTTCCAGTCTGAGTGATTGGTGATAATGCTCAATAAACGGTAATGTGTGTAGCATTCACTTACACTGTATACAAATGCAGTTCAGTTGCTGTGGCAAAGAAAACTCCTCAGGAGCTCAGCTTGCTCACACACAGCTCAGAGGCGGGAGCCGCTCCAGGGAGGAGAGGCTGCTTGTGGAACCAGTCACAGTTAGCATCAACTGCCCGATTTCTCTTGGTCTGCTCTTACAGCAGGGGAAAGGGGGCCCTTTCCAAAGAGCAGAGAGCTGACTGACCCGCACCCAGGCCCCTCCGCAAGGGGGAAGGGGGACAGGGCTGGGGGCTGAGTGTCTCTTTTTGGAGTAGGAGAACTTTTCACTTCTCTGAAATTCAGAAATGCAGAACACTCCCAGCTGTTGTGGACATCACTTGGAGCTGAAGATGATCAGGCTTTGGAGTTCCCAACTCCAATGGCCCCTGGCATATTGTGCTTGAAACAGTTGCTTTTCCTCATCTGACAGCTCTTACTTGACTGATGTCTGACAAACGTACCTTAAACGCGCACTCTTTGCGGGGTGGTGGTGGCTTTTCCCCACGTGGAGTCCTAAACAATTCACTAGTTTCAGGCACAGTGGCTCAGCACACTGAGGTTAGCTGCCCGTATACACATTTATAAGGCACCTGTGAGACTCCTGCTTGTCTTTCTGATTTCACTTTGAAACATACATAGTCGTCTGGAAAGAGAGTTGTGGTTAGCAGTGAGACTGAATACAAAACCAAAGTGCCTCTCCTAGGTGTCCAAATGGTAAGGTAGCTGTTCAGGAGAAAGACACTAACCAAAACCTGATGAGGGATGGAAGAGTTGCTCCTTTGTAGTCTGTGCCTTGGACTTGATCTTTGGCAGTTTGGAAGCTGGCAAAGCTTGTAAGCGAGCGTGAGCTCAGGTGCAGCAATCGCAGCGGCGGAATTCTCACCGCTCACCTCCCCGCAGTCCTGCTCTGAGCTGCTCTGGAGCCACCTGAAAGCAGGTCCAGCAACTTTTTTTTTTAAGTCACACTTCTATTACTGTGTCCTTATGAAAGGTAGGCAAGAGCAAAATCTTACAACTGCAAAAGACTTTTGAGGATATGCTGGAAACCATGTTTTTATTTTTCTGGAGGTCTCCAGTCTCCTTGGTTTTTGTTTAACTCACAATAGTTCCCTGGGTAGTTTTGTTTTAAACAGATTTATAGTCATTAAGGAATGAGGATTTTCTTTGGGTTGTTTTTGTAGCGTAGGTAGACAGCAATGCCACAGCATGCGGAAATTGCACATTTTGCTTGAGTTGCTTATTAAAATACACTTTTGTTTGCAAAATGTAATTTATGCCAAAAAAATGTAATGTTTTGCCACTGAATAGGCACAAGATGCACAAGATGCTATGTCTAAAGGGGAAAAAGGCTTTACACTTTGTAAATCTAATTGAAAAATTGTTCCAATACTGGGCTGTCAGCATCCCTAAAACTGCATTACAAGACATTGTAATGTAATCTAAATTAGTCATTCTGATCTGAGGGAAGGGATCAAGAAAAATCTCAATACTTATTCTCCCTGTCCTGTGTGGTCATTTTTTTGTTTAGTAATACGCTGCTACATATTTGGAGGTTCTAGTGTTTGTAGGTCACTGAACAGACATTGAAATCTGATTTATATTGTATACCTGTAACATAGAAAGAAAAAGTATTTATATATTTTACGTAAGAATATTGCATTGAGCTGTGTATAATTTAAACAGAGGCTTGTCCCAGAATCGTATTGCCCACCTTGATTTTTTTTCATGTTTTGTTTTTTTCTTTTTCTTTCTTTTTTTTTTTGGTTTTTTTTTTTTTGTTTGTTTGTTTGTTTGTTTGGTGTTTTTTTTGGTTTTTTTGTTTTTTTTGTATACTGTGTACAGTTCATGTCAATGAGCATTAAAGGCCTCCTGAAGCGTAGTCTTATCAAAGGGATGCATTGTTAATAAAATTTACTTAAACTTCTTGTAGTTGTTCTGGTCTCCTATGTATGTCTCAGCATTAGAAAGGGATTGGAATTTAATTCATATTTGCAAATTACTAGTTAACTAGAACGATCAGAAGCTTCCCGAATAAAATTTTTTGGAAAAAAAAATTACATTAGTGCTTTGTAAGACACAGAGACTCTAATAGTTCACACACTAGTTTTATTTTAAAAATTTAACATGCTGAGAATGATGTTGAATTTGTTGTTTTAAGTATTAGCATTTCAACAACAGCTGTGAAAGTTGCATTATGAACCAAAAAAAAAGAGAGGATTACAGTTTTGAACTCATTCAACCATTAATGCAAAACAGATGTTTTAATATATAAAAATTATACACACTTCTCCACATATGCCAAAATACTTCTCTAATCTTCAGTTGTGGTGCCCAGACTGTGCTCTTTGACTGGCACAGAGGCATTGTCCTTCCTAGAATCCCCATTTGTGTGCTTTTTATGCACAGGAGGTTTCACAAAGCACCACCCATCGGAGCCAGGAAGCAGAAGGGTTTATAGGGAAAGAGAAGCCAGCTTCTCCTTCCCTCACCCATCTGGAATGCGGTCAAGTGTGTCACTGCATCCAGATAATGGAATTTCATCAGAGCAGGAGGATCTCCCTGGGAGCAGCCAGGGGATTGAGAGGTGAGACCTCAGCCAGGCCCATGTGTCTCACCCCACCACCAGGAAGGCACAACAGGCTGACCCCACAAACCCCTTCTTTCACTCCTGGGTGGCACTGCTGCAGCCAGGCCTCAGTGAGAGCAGCTTTTTCACAGCTGGGAGTTGTGCCAGGTTGCAGCAGTCCCCCTGGCAGGAGGAACTGCAGCAAGGTCAAAATTTAAAATGCTTTGTATGATACTCTGATTTCTCTGACTGAGATATATATCTGAATTCCTTAGTACATACTCTTGATTTAGGATATACCTTTTCAACATTTTAGAATAAATACACCTTTTTCTGAAATGTACAGCTCAGAAGTTTTGTATTGTTTGTGACAAAGCAGCTCCCTTATGTTTATTGGCCTTTTTTCCAGCAGTAAAGCTTTTTAAGCTACACAAGTACATACAATATTTTGAAGCATTCTGGAGAAGCAAATATTCCAAGCCATAAAGATACTGTGGTATCAAGCTTTCAGGTGCATTGTTACTCAAAGAAGAGACTAAGATAAAGGGAGGAAGTTTCCCTGGGATGTATCTGTCAAATCAGCCTTCTCCCTTACCCTCCTTGCTCTCTTGCCCTTCAGCAGAATGTGTTTGCTTACTCAGCTGGCTGGAGGCTGATAGGAAGGAGCATGCTGCAAACTCCACCTCTCAAGTCTGTGAGCCACCTGCACCTGTGCACAGCACACGGATGGACGTGGCACAGTGTGGACTGAACGCCTCCAGCCACATCTGCCCATCTCTGTGTCTGTATCTTTGTACCTCCCCTTTTCCTGGCTGAAGACTTCTTCCTCTTTTGCAGGCAGTGCTTGTCTCAGACCACAGGCTGTGCAAGGTCTTACTGGTTTTCCTGTTGCAACACAGCTTGTGACATTGCAACAATATCTGTAAGCAACAGTATAAAAACTAGATGTTGTTCAGTATCAGAACTCACTTTGTCTGCAGCTGGCTTGGTTTCTAGAAGTGTGATTAGCTAGTTAAACAAAGGGAAGGCAAGTAACTGCATTTTAGCAAACAAGCTGAACATCAAATTGTCAGACACCCTTCATTTGTTTCACCTTTGAGAATTCCTTATGCTGTGTTCTTAAGTTGAAACCATCTCTTTGTGACAGATTCCAAACAGCATAAGAAGGTAAAACCAAAGGGTTCCTTGTGCACTTAGGTAAATCTGACAAGACTTTCAGCTACAATCCAAACTCTTCTGCTTCATTACAAATGTATGATTTCCCGAAATCAAAATGAAAGGCCAAATTCAGTGCTGTCTACTGTAGGGATTTTGAGTGTTACAATAAGTATTTTTTTGGTTTTGCTTTTTTAACAAATGCAAAAGTAGTGTTGGGAGATCTAGATGTATGCAGCCCGAATATGATGTCCTTCACAAATGGGATTCATACACCTGTGCTTCTTACCAGCCTGTCTGGTTGTTTGGGGCTTGTTGTGCAAGTACAGGGGCCAGTGCTGAAAGTTCAGTTCATGTGCACCAGCAGAGACCATGCCACGTGGTACCATGTCTGTCCTGGAAAATTAACTCCTTTCCACCTAACTCCCTACATCTCTTCAATGTACAGTTAAGATGATTTTAAAGGGTCTTTAGGCAGAGAAGGCAGAGGGGCCCCAGTTACAAGAAATGGAAGCAAGGGTCTTCCCTATGAAAATCTGTTTTCTGTGCTCTTTCACACATCAAGTATAGTTAGGACACAGGTGAAGTAAAAGGATGATTAGTGGATTTGCGTGCTCTTGGCAGCACTCCTGGGAAAGGCAAAGTTCCTTCAGATCTAGGAATGAGCCACACTGTGTAATGCTTCTACAATCCTTACATCGTTGGAGAGAAAGATGACCCAAAAATGACTGGGTAATGCTCCATGCCCAGCAGCACAGTACCCATTGGCTGGGGTGGCCAGGGTACAAGAACACTGCAAATACACTCCTCGAGCAGCACAACCTTCCCCCTTGTTTCATCTGCTCCTCTACTTTATGAATAGTTTAATCTCTGCAAAATAAAGCAGTTCTCTGCATCAGCCTATGACAGATTGCTGTGATGTAACTTGCTGCATAATGCAAGCCACAGACCAGCCTATAAATCTCATCCAATGCCCATAAGTTGTAATGGAACCATAACACACATGATTCCTGCACAAATCAGTACTCAAAACTAGTGCAGGAACAACAGCTTTGCTGTTATTAATGGAAGCCAGGCATCTTGTGAGAGCCCTAATCACAAGAAGTTGTGGCTTTAGAAATTCTCATTTATAGTGTGTAGCCAAACACTGGATGGACTCACTGGAGGACAGAACATCAAAGCCTCCCCCCAGCCAGCACGCATCTGTTTGTGAGATGTATTTCAGACTGTTCTTTCTCTCACCTGTTTCTCTGGTGGTTGAGGCTGCGTCCTCATGAAAAATATCTATATAGCATTGTGGCTGGTACAGCACCACTGCCTGATTTGTCTTACCTGCTTCCAGTGTCTCTGGTATTTGGTAGGGGTCAGGTTCAGCCCCAAGTGGAGAAGAATAAGCAAAATTCTCAAAACAAGTATGAGTTTGAGGTGCAGGTGTGGGTAGAAAGTCCCCTGCTACATTATCACTAGGGTAAATCCAGGAAGAATTGTGACCATCAATCTTATCTTCAGTTGGTGTTGAAGACAATGGGCTCCAGGTAACAGGATGCAATTTGTGAGCTTCAGCATTACTGTCCATGGCTAGCATGTCAGGAAGGCAGTCATTTATCTTCAGCACTTTCTCAGAATCAATCTGCAAGAGAATCATTAAACAAAAAAATTACTCAATGAAAGAAACCCAGAGTAAAGAAAAGAAAGTGACCACTTTGAGGAATTCTAATATTCCCACACAATGTTTTTTAGTTTGCACTTTTCAAATAAATTAATTTGAAGGAAAACCTACGTAGAGGATGTTCAATGGATGCTGTATTTTATGTGAAATTTATCAGATTATTTATTTAGAGATTGCTTTTTTAAGTAAACTCACGATGACTGTATTTGAGGAAGGAACCACGTCCCTCTACTCTAAAGACCTTGCCAGGTGTTTGATGTGTGCTGGTTGTAAATTGAGGCAGAAGAAATTGGAAGACAGCAGCAGTCAGGTGTAGTTCACTCCTCGCTCTCCTGCTGCTGTTCAGAGAGCACCAGCAGCTCCACCTGTGCCAGGGCAAAGGCTTTGGAGCCCCCTGCACACAGCACAGAAGCAGCACTCCTCAGTTTGAAGGGGCTACAGAAGAAGCTTTTGCCAATCCTGCTCTCCCAGCCGGGCCTGGCAGAACCCCCTGCATCCTCCCAGGGCCAGCAAGTGCACAGCCCTGCAGTGTCCTCCTGAGGGCATTGGGGCAGACACAGCTCCCGGGCTGCAGGGCAGTCCAGCATCCTCTGGGCTGCTGAGTTCAGACAGTGCAGGGGTTTGAACACTAACTGTGGAGGAATCACCTGCTGATCAACGGATTTAATTTATTCTCCAGTTGCACATTTTCTTTTTGCAGTAACTGACTGCAATATAAGCTGGTCATTGCAGAGTCACATGAATGTCAAAAGTACAGTTTTCCACTAAATGGTAATATTACACTCTGTTAATTTGTGTATAATGATTAAATGTAGTCAACACAAAAACTGACAATAAGTTAATTTTTAAATGCAGTCAATACAAGAATAATATTTTTTCAAAATCTACTAAGGAAATAATGGACAAATTAAAAACGCTAGATTTTCAGTGATCTTACCTTAAACTCTTTGAATGACAGCACTTTGCTCTTGTTAGGACTAGGTATTACAGGACAGCACCACTCCTTCACCCTGGAAATAGAGACCAAAGCAAATGACATTTTTGTCCTCTTATAAAAGGACACACTACCAGCAGAAGCCACCCACAGATGTGTACAGGCACAGCAGCAGATGACCAGAAACACCACAAGCCAAGTATGTAAAGCATCCACACAACCAGACAGCCAAAGGAAGAAATGAACGAGGCCTTGCAATGGGCTGGAAGCAGCAAGCTGCAGCAGTGATTTGTGCATTAGATTAGTAATATCTTCTGTCTACAACAGAAACACGCATTACAACTTACCACTTCATCTTCCAGTGGCATATAGCTGCCACTAGGGTTGGAACTATCACTAGCAGGAATACAAAGTACAGCATGTTTGCTGTGGAAGAAAAATACTTTAAAATTTTGGGTTTAACTTCTCACATGTTAAAGTCAATATAGTTGAGTTTCTGGGGCAAAAATAACATCAAGTCTGCACGGGATGCCTACTGCTAACTCAGCAGTAAAACTGTGTGGTCCATGGTTGCAAGGTAGCTTGGCTGTAAGTTCTGGGATACATCTGTAAACCTTTAGACCTTGATTCCCTTTATCAGAATGGAATTATAACTAGATTGCTTTTTTTCCTTTTTTGCCCTCATATTGGCACCTTAGCTGTAAGAGTAATTTTCAAAAGTAAGGCAATGATAACCTCACTTAAGTATTGTTTCAGGTTTTCTCTCAGACCTGCAGAGAAGACAGATTTTTACTGTGAGACGTGAACAACATCTGTACTTCCATTTTGGACTGACCATAGCAAGAAAAACCCTACACAAGTGTTGAAGTTTCCTAGGACTTATGCTGATACAGGGATCGCAGTATTTCCTTCTAGCTGGAAGACAGCCTTGGGCTATGCTGTTCACAAACAGTTGAGGCTGCAGGTGGGTTGAGGGGAGCACCAGTTATTGCCTGCTCTCCCTCTGCCTTGTCCAGTGCCCTCGTGCCCTACACCGGAGAGTTTGTGTATCCCTACCACAAGCCACAGGAGGGAATGGACATGTTACATTCTCCTTGTATCTCTTTAGGGTTAATTAAGCATTTGTTTCTATTCTCTGCTTGGCTGTACAAACGTCTGGCTGGTTGATGAGAGCTAGAACTTGTGTGTTAGAAGCAGAACTGTACCTGTGAGGGTGCCATGATGGTCAGACACTGTAGTAGTCAGCCTAAAACATGGAGTCTCCTTGCATAAGCAAATGCTTCCCCCTTTCCCATCCCTTCCCCTTCATCTCCAACTCCAGCAAGTTTTTCAAAACCAGGCATCTCTAGTTTGGATCCTACGTTTCACAACCTGCTGACTGGTATTTTCAAGGGAAAAAGTTATGGGCAAATGATTTCCTCTTCTGCTTTGGTGATCAAATCTACCCAGTTAGCAAACTACTGTGCCCATGCCAACAACCCTTCTGTACTGACTTATGAAGGAGTGAACTTGGCAACAGTTTTAAAGATCAGTGAGAGTAAGAATCAACCTTAGAAGTTCAAGAGTCCATACAGGAATTACCTGTTTGCACACAAGTCTGTAGGTTTTCTCCTATATTAGAAAAACAGTTAAATCTAAATATAATTCTTCAATGAGTTCTTACAAACAGGACACACTAGGCATGCAAATGTTCATATATTGAGCTATTTCCCAGAAGGATATAAGACTTAAATAAAGATGTAAATTAGGCTTATTCTAAAGTTTAGAAAAAAATCCTTTCAACTTAGAAGTATCAAAATGCCATGTTGGTACGCTTGTATAATTTCTCAGTTGGATTCTTTCTTAAGTGAATGTTGCATCAAATTAAATGTTTTCCCTTAAGAAAGGAAGATTATTATAACATTTTAAATCATCCCATCCTTCTGCTAGGGGATACTATTCACAGCCAGTACTCACAGTTATATGGTGTATCTATGTATCTGAAGTTAACAATGGGAGTCTCTCCTCCACCTGTAAATGCTTTAACCACTATTTTGTATTTTGTGTTTGGCATCAGGTGTTTCACGGTGTATCTCTTTTCTTCTGGGTTTTCAATTGTGTATTTACATAGCTCTGATTCATCTAAAAGAAAACAGATCAGACAGAATGACTGGATCACAGAATGTTCTGGGTTAGAAAGGACACTACCAATCATCTAGTTCCACCTCCCCTTCTACGGGCAGGGACACTTTCCACTAGACCAGGTTACTCAGCCCCATCCAGCCTGACCTTGAACACTTCCAGACATCCACAGCTTCTCTGGACAACCTCTTCCAGAGCCTCACTACCCTCACAGCAAATCTTCTCCTAATAGCTAAGCTAAACCTACACACTTTCAGTACAAAGCCATTACCACTTGTCCTATCAGTACAGGCCCTGGGAAGAAGTCTCTCTCCATCTTTTTTATAAGCCCCCTGTTAGGTACTGAAAGGTTGCAATAAGCTGTCCACAAAATATTACAAAACCAGTTAACTAAAATAACAAAACATTTGCAATCTGCCTTCTTTGTAATTTGCACACTTTCTTCCAGGAAGTATGATGCATCCTGACTCACTGCCACTGGGCTGGACTCACATCCCTTCTAACTGGACTGGCCACAGCATTGCCCTCCTCTGGCAGACACTTAACAACTTGTTGTCAAAGAACCTTGTTTATTTTAATTTCTTTTTCCTTGAGCATTGTACCAGAATGATTTGAGTTTTGCCATTTCTTTTTTTTTTTACTAGACTCCTTTAGCCCTTAAGCTTATGTCAATTTATTTGAAGATAATCAAAAGCAAGAAACCTCTGCCTGAAAAAAGAACTCTTTTGCCTCTCTACTGTGCAACTCCCAAACCCCAGGGAGAAATGGGTTAGCTTATTTCTGCTGTTTTTCAGTCACACCCCTTGTCTGCTACCAGAAGCAGTGAAGCAGAAAATCTTTGATTTAAACTTTTTAAAGTGTAACTGGGATTACTTACAGAATTATGGTACTCATATGGTTAGTTCAGTTCTGACAAGAACTCTTACATAAGCCTCCCTCAGTTCAAACTATACTTTTCATCCTGGCACTAGTCTAATCAGCAGAACACAGGACATGACCTAAGCAGAAGAAGAGGCATGGAAAAAAAAATTTTTCTAATGTGTTGGAAGCATCTGAAAATTATAGTAGAGCAAAGTCATCTAGAGCAGTTTTGCATGTAGAACAGAAAGGTCTGAGATAAATTTGTGGCTTTGTGCCACTTCACAGTTCAGTTCTGCTAAAGGAACTCCACTGTAGAGTACACACACAAATACTTTCACTAAAAAAGAACTTACATGGGGAATTTATACAGTGCTCCAATTCTGAAGGAAATAAATTTTATCCCATGTGCTTCTAAAATACCCCAAATCCCAACAAGACTAACATGCCTATGACTTCTACCCAAGAAGACCAAAAATAGATGTTTTGCAACGTTCATCCAGAACTCACATCAAACGAGGCAGAACTCCTCCTATAGTACCAAAGTCTTTTCTGGAGCTAAAAAGGAGTCACGAACAACAGGATGTGGGCTGTAAATCACTATAAAGCCAGGAATCACTTTTACCTACCAGCACCTCAAGCACAGAGAGGAACCAAAAGCAACAGGTGTTGAAATATAGAGATGGCAGAATGAGGCAGCCAGACTGCCTAATGTGAACTTTCTAAGATGCTGCAATACCAACAAGTCTTCCACCTTATCAGTGACACAACCTTCTGTAGCAGAGAGCTCAGTTACCTGAAAGAATGTGCTTTTTTGATCCTTTCAAATTGCAGTTCCCTTGTATAGGTGACACATAAACATGGTAGCCCCTTACAAAACCAGGCTCTGACTCATTTGTGAGATAAGAGTCCCAAGACAGTGTTACTGAATCGTAAGTCAAGTCAACTTTTCTCACAATAGGGTCAAGACAAGGAGCTGGAAGAAAGGAAATTCGAGTTAAACTTGCAATTATTCTTCAAGACTGTTTTATCATCTGAAAAATCCATACTCCCATATGGTGTTTATATTTATATCTTTCTTGTATTTAAAAGCTGAACAAAGCCAAAATTTCTCAGCAAAGATGTCAGCTTCACGGAGCCTTCATGCATCCACCTAATACATGAAGCAATAACTGATAATCACAGCTTTGTTTAGCTCTCCTAATAAACATGGGCTCTACCTGGTCACTGCACTAGCCAAATATCCTCCATGTAGGACCTGTACGTTAATATAAAACATTTAAATGCCTCACTAAAGATACAGAAAGAACAAAAAACCTCCAATTTTATCTAGCTGTAGGAGGAGGTAATTATTCTATTTGTGACAGATCAATTTAGCAAATGCACAAACCCCAAATAAGTTGCCAACTTACGCAGCTCCCTGAGATAACCAATCTTCTTTTCCAGCAAGGAGGCTCTATTAGCAACAGATCCATAGATGTGGAATTTGTATCTCACTCCTGGGACAAAAGCAGCTAGAAAACAGTTGAACAAAAAAAGGCTATGGTTTGTCTTTCAATGTTACTTTTCTTTAATTGCTTCCTATCATAATAATATGATAATAATAGGTCAATAACCTATTAGACACCTTCTCTGAGTGCTATTGTGCTATTAAAGCAACTAAAGGAGACAGAGGGCAAACCAAATCTTGGTGTGCATTATGTGAATTAAACTCATTTATACTGTCTGAAAAAGAGAACTGGGAGAGAGGTTTATATAATTTTTTTCCCATACAGTATTCAAGGTGACTAAACAATAAACTCCAAATGCATCAAAAAGAAAGACAATTTCCTTTATGTTTCTGGCAAAGACAAAGGTTGTGTTTTGGAATATTTGATGCAGACACATATCCAGGTATCAGGATTCCTTGTTATCCTCACTGACACCCACTCCCATTCACATTAAGCAAGTGCAAACCACTGAAGAATTTGACAATAGTCTTCCCATGTGTTACCACAGTTCCCTTCATTACGTGCAGGTTTCCGTACATTTGTGTGAATTGAGGTGCAGTTCCAAATACTGCAAATTTATGTGTGTTCAATCAAATTTTGTTCAAACTACTTTCATGCCAAAGTGAACTATCAGCTTGAGAGACATCAGGAAAGCTAAATTCTTGCAGCTGTGGAAGCATATCAGAGCAACTCTGACACAGACAGAAAGGATTTAGGTCTACTGGCCACAAACAGGATAAAAAACATGCAACTGATCCTAAGCAAGGACAGGTGCTGAGACACATCATTTGTGGCACACTGACAGCACCAAACCTCTCAGTACACCGTGGGTTTAAATTGTCTGAGTCTAAACTTCTGATCCATGTTACAGCTAGGATAGAGCTCCCTTCTGCATCTCTCTTGCTAAATTATTTTAAATTCTTCATTAACCTTACCATCCTCCTTCAAGATGCTGCTATAAACCACTCAGAAGAGGTTTTGTCTAAAATACTGTGTTGACTTTTCTAATATAGTATGCTGCCTTCCATGCTGCTGGTAAATTTGTGGTGTCTAATTATTTTGGTAGGAAAAACATGATGTTACATGACTTTGAAGAATTACACCTGCACAGCACAGAATTCAATATTCAAAATATTAAAAAAATTGTTTCCTAAATTCAATTAATGCCCACAACTTGAAGGACTGCTGCACAGTCAGAAAGAATATTTGTTTGGCTTTCACCTGAGCTGATCACAGCACTGGAAGTGTTAGGTCCAAATCTCTTCCACTGCAAATCACAAGGCTGCAGCCTGGGGAAGTTACACCAATCAATAATGTAACTGTCATATATACTTCTGGGCTCCCAGGAGATGAAAATGCCATCACCTGTACCATTAACCTGTCCTTCCTTAAGCTCTTCAGTGCCTAGGAATAAACAAAACAGAATCTCTTATTATTGTCCTACATGACACTTCAGACTCATAAATGAAGATCAATACAGTTCCTATACTAACCAGTTGAAAACAACATAAAAGAGTTGCATTCCTTCACTAAATGACATTTGGGGTCTTTCACATGCTGAAAGCTGACAGCTCAGAAACATCCAGCAATTGTTATTACATATTCACAAAAAAACATCAGCTGCAGAAACCTAGAGTCACAGAGTCACAAGAGGCTAATCACACTGGCACTGGCAGCACCACCAAGGCACCCACTGCAGGTCTGAGGCCCTAGTTTTAGGCTAAATGTATTTTGCTCTTTGGAGATACTCTCTGCACATAAGCTTAATAAACATACAGCTGACACCTGTAGGAAAAAATACAGTTGTAATTTTCATACAGCAGTGGCGTGAGTTAAGAGGTAAGGTTAATTTGCTGCACAAGATGATAAATTATGTCTTCACTCAAAACAGGTAGAGACAAAACTCTAGTAATATAACTGAAAATACTCCTACTGTTATCTGTAGCTCTAGAGATGATCAATACTGAAGGAAGTGAAAAATTAACACTGTTATTTGCCATGATACTGATTCTGTAGGAATGGTTATCAATGAAAATCCTTGTGCTATTGTAGACTGAAGAAATGGATATTCTTTCAGGCTGGGAGCCATCTTCTATTTTTTCCCAGGTTACTTCATATGAAAGTATTCTTCCATTTGCTTGAAAATTTGGTGTTTCCTGAGGAAAAAAGTTATGGAGGACGAGAACAATAACTTAGTAAATTTTGCTGAAAAAATATGAGAGGATCATTCAGAATTTTAAATAACAGGATGTGTTACTTCTGTAAGAATATAAACACTTGTTTTGATACATTCATATATACTGGTAAAAATGGAAATGCAGAAGCCTTGGTCATGGGATCTGTCTTGTTCTAATACTTAGAAAAACAGCATTGTATGTCTGAAATTCCAGGACAGCATACCATCATAGCTACATATGATCTGAGATATTTTATATACAATCTGTTTTAGATTTGTAACAGACATGTTCATACTGAATTGCTATCAGCTGCACACAAATCATGGGAGAAATTTTCAACCCCTTTATGAAGGGCTTTTTATTTTTTTTTTTCTGTAGAGATGTCTCACCTTCCAGAACAAGGTCACATTTCGTCCCCTGAGAACTGGTGTAATTTCTCTCCATATGTCCAGTTTCCCTGATGGAGCTACAACAAATATAGCAAAACAATAAAATGAGAATGTTCTGGGTGTGGAAAAGATAGGCAGTTTAACTGCTTCCTCCCATTTGAAGAAATTCCACTCAAAAAACCTCCTTTTTCCCATCACTCCCAGGTCTTGCCCAAACGTTATCCTTTAACATAATTTTCCCTTTGTTCCTTTTTCTGAATTAAAGTCTGCTTAATTTCCCTAGAAATACTTTTTTTGCAGACACCAGACTCTTGTTCCCACCTCTGCACCATTCCTCCAGACCTCAAAGGGCACTGTAACTCTGTCCATCTTCCCAGTCAACTGTATTTCCCACTAGCTGCACTGCAGGAAATGTCTGAGACTAGCACATACACTGAAAATTATTTAAAAAGCCATCTTCTTGGAGTTTGCTTAGCTTGTTAATTTTATGCACGCAACAGGCCTCTGCTTTAGCCACACAATGGAAGAGTAACAACAAACAAAAAAGACAGGTGGCAAGCAAGGAACATCCTTCAAATTTTGCTTCTCAACATTGCACTGGACATACTTCCCTCCTTTGTTCTGGTGGTCAGGGGCTGGCTCCACTCACTCCACCTCCAGAAGTGCTTGGCCGCCCCGCAGTGCACCCTGGCCGTGTACTCCGTGTACGGCTGCAGCCCACGCACCGTGACGCGCCGCGAGTCTGCGACGGAGCCGTTGTGCTGCAAAACACAAAGACACAAGAGGCACAGCTCAGAACAGCTTCCTCAGCAAGGTGCTCTTGTCTGAGAAAATTGCTCTTCCTCTAGATGCTGCAAGAGCCAGTTAAGTGTCACTTGGGAAAGACAGTCATGGAACAGCAATCAAAAAAAGGCAAATAATGCACAAGATCAAAACAGTGGGAGATTCAAAAAGAGGGTTGGAAGCCCTGTGTAACCTCTGTGTAAATGTCTGAGTCACTCAGAACCCACCACATGAGTACTTTTTACATCCAGGAGGGAATTTACTGAAATCTTGGCCTCATAGAATCTTGGGCTATTACCTCATATAAAAGTAGGATGTTTTTCCAGATCTATGCAGAGCAATCTACAGCCACCTTCTCTTTCCATGTTTTTTTCCCAGCCTTTACCTCACTCTCTCCTAAGAGAAAGAGTGAGTTCTGGTAAGAGTCAAAAAACAAGCATGCTTTTAAGCCTCTCCTCAAAACTGTCTCCTGCAAAGGCCAGCTGCACTGGTCACTTGATCTGACAGCTACAATCTTAAGCTACAATCAAGACAGAACACAGCTTGACTGGGATCTGCACTGTGCCTTTTTAATGTGCTAGAGGCAAGCTGCCTTCTAAGAGCTACAGAGAGGTGACAGTAAATGGGCAGAGTCCACCAAGCTCACCATTTGTGGAAGAGGTGGAAAAAGATAAGGAATCCAGTCAATCTTCAAGGAGATTGAAGAGGAAGGGAAACAAAACTGTTCTGGGATTCCATCACTAGAAACCAGACTCTCTACCATCAACTACAGTCAATACCACACAGAAAAAGCTAGCACTGATACAAAAGAAACCTTCAACACTGCTCTGGTGAGTGTGAAATAGTATGAGCAAAAGAAACAAATCAAGTTTACCAGTAGCTAATATATATATATATATATATTTATATATATATATATATATAATATATTATACAACTTTACAACTATTAGGCCCTTCAGTGTTTTCAATACCTTCAACAAATCTCATAACCCATTCAGCAGAGCACTGAGCTACATAGTCAGACCAGTCACACCATGTACTTTTACCAGGGTACAGGCAGTGCTTGGAGTGTGAATTAGAGCAAACAGTGGCTGCCCATATGGACTGCATAATCAGTGTAGAGCTTGGGAAGCAAACAAATCCAGAAAATAGACACATCAACACAATCACAAGACTTACAGTGTATTTGTATTGCTGGGAAATTATTTTTTAATCACATCAGAAAGATCCTCACTATGTTTTTGTTTAGGACATTCAGATTTCATACCAGTTCTACTTTGCCATCAGGTTGGACCACTTCAGTCTGACAAAAGAGTTCAATTCCATTGTTTTCATAATTCCAGTGTAATGTCATTTCTGTATCTGTGCAATCTTCCCAAACCTGGAAAGGTGCAGTGGGATACACTGCCAATGGAAAATCTGAGTTAGCTCTTGCAAAGCATAAAATACATGCAATAGTATATTAAGATATTTTAGCTGAGTAGTAAAAGCAAATAAAAAATACAGATTTTTCTCCCAATCTAGAAGAAACACATATAAATTGTAAAACTTCATTTCAGAATGTAAATGTAAGTAAATGTTACACAAAGTTTAAACATCCCCTTGTAACTTAGAAATGTTTTAAAACATCATGGACAAAAGGAAGAGAGACATTTATTGCAGACCATTAAAATCCTCTACTTGAGAGCCTGGCAGAAGCTCCTGATGTAGCATGGTAACATTTGACACACTTCTACGCCCCAGAACTGGACTTCTTTGACAGAAATTTTATTCCCAATTCTAACACTGACTCCTGTCAGTAGTTACACTCTCGTAAGCAGTGCCAATGCTACTTCTTCCAAGAGATTTCTGAGGTCCTTTACTTCTGTTTAAGAGTATTCAGCAAGTGAAGTAAATCTCAAACTCTCCCATATTATCAATATAATAGCGAGGAAAGCAATGCAATGTGAGGGCATGGCAATGCAGGTGAGGGGTATGCTTACATCCTTGGCCATTTACCCTAAAACTTCACAAATTACATGACTGAATTACACTACTCCATGAAATAAAATTTGAGGACTTTCATACTGAAAAGAGTTTGCATTTGATATAGAAGGTCCAAACTACCACATGCAGAATTGGAAGCAATGGATTTACATTTTCCTTTAGTTACTGTCATCCTTTAAGTAAGGACAATTCTAATGTAAATATTTGCAGAATCAGAGAAAACATTAAAGGATTTTACAGGAATCACTACTTAAAACTCATCACACATACATAATTTCTTTAACTTGCAACTATCACTAGGACTGGAAAAAAAATTGTAATAAATTTTAATATATTTATCACATTCAATGTATTAAGTATATTAATTTTAATATACTTATCACATTGAATGTAAACTATTCTAGCCTGACTTCCCATGAAAACTGAGTTTATGACATTGTGTCATCTCCCTACAATCTGTCAGTTTACTTCTCTATATCTTGACCTGTTTCTTCCACTTCCAAACAATCAGATAATCAAATTTTAGAATTGTCATGCTTCTCTGGGACAGATCTAACACAGACATTTAACATTAAGTTCCTTCATATGAAAAAGTGTGGCTTGCAAATCTGTCAGCAATGCCTTTGGGGAAGGAAACAGTGCCAGGGTGCAGCAGTTTCACCAACAGGCTCCTAGGCTATTGTCCTGTCAGCTTCCAAGCTGCACAAAGCTCATGATGCCGCCTGCTTCTTCAAATAGGTAAGGCAGCCACAGGACCTGGGGAACACTGAAGAGGACTCAAGGAGAACTAAAAATACTGCTGGAGACTGAAGAAACACCCTGTTATTTTGAGGCAAGGGTAGGAAGGAGCTATGGGTTCCGGGGCACACTGAGATAAAGGACACAACCACCAGGGAAAAAGGAACCATAACCATTAGATACTTCTCAGAGAATAACCTGAACTACTCTTCCTCCCTTACAGTAGCACAGTTGTGTTTACTATCCCAAATTAGGAAAAAGAGCAGATCAGCACCATCACTTCTTTCCCAGCAATAGCTCTTACACATGTCATATCATACCAATTCTCAAGTAACCTACACATATATTTTGCTTAAACTCCCCATTTTATATCCTTGCATCATTTTGCTTTCTGGGGCTGCCCCCCGCTGTTTGCCGACCCGGGGCTGGCCGGGGTTCACTGGGAGGCACCCAGAGAGACGGAGACACTCTTCCATTAACCAGCTTCAGCAAAGCAGCAGATTTCAAAACATTAAGTGATCATTCCAAAAACCAAATCTGACCTTTGGAGTAAAGCTGTTTTCTGCTGCTAGTACAACTTTCCAAAGGTGAAAATGAAGAGAGAGCAGGTAACTAATAGCACAGGGACAGATAAGTAATTAAACTGTGAAGATAAAAATCAAGGACTTTCATACTTTAAACCGGGACACAAAAGTGTCTCAGAAGGAGCAAGAGAAAGCCCTAAACAAAGTCATAGGAAAAAACCCCTTACTTCTGTGTTTCACATCAAAAACATCTGTGGCAGTTTTCTTTCCCAGCGGGTTTTCCACAGTCACTGTGACATTCCAGATCCACTGCTGGCCTATATCCCAAGTGCATGAGCACCGCTTAGAACAACTTGCTTCACACAGAGCTGTTTTCTGGGATGACCTATCAGAGAAAGTGAGAGGTAGGAGGCAGGGCAAAGAGAGAGAAAGATGTTGTCCATAATATACAATCAGCATAGATCTTGGAAGCTTCTGATGTCCAACTAGAATACAGCATCATAAAAAATAAGGCTAAGGGGCCTTATATAAGAAACCACCCACTTCTTTCCCTTAGCTTGATGTATGATGAATACAAATACTCTTAAAATAAAGTTTCCTTTGAAATCCAGGCTTGTCTTTTTAAGATACAGCTACATTGCTTTTAGAAATTTCCTTATGGATATTCCAAATCAGAGACTTATTTGCAAAGACTTAAATAATTTACATGTTTATCACCAAGCTTTTAAATGAAGTTGTAATTTCAGCTGCATCTTGAAGTGCATCTTCTAACCTTCCATTTTTAAATCAGCATCGAAGTATCTTAATGGAAGTGAGTAATGCGAGAGCAGGAAAGTATGCACAATGCTGTCCTGTTTTCTGCTGAGATCTTCTGATGGAAGTTTGTTGTGATTATGAGTCCTGTCCTGTTCTATGAGTTTCCCTTTCTCTGCAGACCTTGCTGGAAAGCCCCGTTCCTCATGTAAGGGCTGAGTCTGATATACCACAGCTGTGTAGCCTTGACTCAGACTGCTAAGAGCTTTGAGAAAGTCTTCAGATTTTTTTTTTTTTAAATAAACAAGCCAGCTGAAACTACAGAAATTATAGACACAAGAAGGACATTTGAAATAGGACTGTCAGTGGCTCAAGGACTCAAGAAGGATAATATCAACATGTAAAGCTCTAAAATCCTAAAGGAAAATAACTAGGGAGGTTAAGCAGGCACAGTGCTAAGTTTGGGTCACATTAGTACCAATGGATCATGAGCACACTAATACTCAGCCTACCACCTGATCAGATCCTAGTTATCTGTTTGTTGTATGTGCTACCCGATAATTATGTTATACTTTTAAGTTACCTACATCCTGATTTCAGGGTGTCTTCATACATACTGGACAATATCCAAACACATTAACTCAAAAGAATGGTTAGAATGAGCTTTATCAGGCAGAACTTAATCTAAAGGACTACCAACTTTGTTATAGTTAGTTTGATTCAGAGCAGTTCTGCACTGCTCAAGCTTTGTTAAATAAGTGATCAGTGAGGCAGAAAAAGGCAAGGACCTAATTACAAAGACAAATCCACAGATTATAAGGGAAAGAAGGAAAGAAGGTGACTGGTACAGCACAGATCAGAGTTAATACAACTTACGTTTTAGACAAGGTGTATAGTGGTGAATTTATTCCATAGAGATAGGTCTCTTCTTCTCTCCAACTACATGTTACTCTTTTCATGTCTTGAGTTTGGCAGGAAAAATCTTTAGGTGCATCAGGTGGTTCTTGTCAGATGAAATAAAAAAAAACAACAACATCATGGCAGTCAAGGCAAAACTCATCAACATTTTTAATACATTAACAGGTTAGAAATACTGGTTAAATATGAAGTCTGGTTTACTGTAGGTGTTATTACTGAAATTACACTTATTCAATGGCCACTCTGCAGAGATAGTCAGGAAAACACCAAGAGTCAATAGCAATCAAATATTTTTATACTCCATTATCTTTCTTTAATACTCATTCATTCATTTATTCAAACTGTATTCACTTACTACCCACAAAGAAAGCTGCTTCATGTGACCGGTTATCCTCATCATAACAGTAGACATGAATGTTAGACCCTTTTTCATGCGACAGATTATTCACAGGGAGAAATCTGACTTGACTGTTTGTGTGGTTGACTGTGTTGTTAACATAAACAGTTGGGTACACGGTGAATTCCTTAATGGTTTGACCTTTCCCTCCTATGCAGCAAAGAGTGATATTAGAGCCTTCTGCTAAAATTTTTTCTTTTGGAAAGATTTGTGGTCCAATTCTATTTGAAGTGTCCAGGCCTGCAAATTAAAAAAACAAAAAAAAATTCAAAATCTGCTCAGGGCATCAGCCTTTGGGCAGAACACAAAACTAAGCATTTACTAATTGCTAATGTTATATTATTAAATTGCTAATGATATATTATCCATTCATAGACTTTTATTTAGTATTTTTCTTAATACAGAGATGAATTTTACATGTAATAATACCTTTCTCTTAAACTCATAAACATGTCATGTAGTCCAATAAACTACCTAAGAGACTAAATCTGTTTTACTGCCTTTCACTTAGAGGAAAACAAAAGTGTTCTGTCAAGAATTCTCTTTACAAAGGAACACCACCTCCTGCTCCTATGCACAGGCTGTTGCTTATATCCAAACCACCTGCTCTTGAAGACTTGTAGCAGGGGGCTACAAAAACATCATGGTCTGATGCTCATGCAGAGCTCAGCTAAGATGCGTCAACATTGACTGAATCAGACCAACGGGATAATCAACTTGGAATGAGACTCCCATAGCTTTCTATGTTGGACTGCTTGTTGGATGGAAAAGTTAGTGGAATTTAAGTGACTCACAGCTTTTTACACATATTGCACAGGTAAAATCTACTCCTAAGAATCTGATCCAAAAACCTGATGACATCTAGAGTTACTATCTTTCAGAGAGCTCTAAATCAGGTCTGCAATGTGAGATCAGTTTGTGACCAAGAAATAGTATTTTTGAGCTGCATCCACTTGAAACTGAAAAAATAAAATTTCCAAGATTGAGAAGGTTGTGGAACAAAAAAGAGTCTTGCATCTCACTGCCCATTATATAACAAGAGGGAGATGAATACCACAACCCAAGTATGAACACCTGTAATGCCTCTTCTGTTGGGAGACATGATGTCTCCAATATCTAAAAGCTCTTGCTACTCCAAATGAGTGTTTCATTATAAAATCACTACAGTGATGTTTTCTAAAGTGGTTACATATTTTGTTTAAACAAGATTGTCTGGAAGCCAAACTGCTCTAGTAAGACATAGTAATCCAAAAAAAAAAGATAAATTTTCTGATGTCATTAACTACATTATTGGTTCACTCCCTGTTTATCCTCATATAATTCGCAAGACATTCCTTCCAAATGAAGGAAAGCTTCCAATGAGCTGACTTGCTCCTTTCTCTCTGCTTCTGTAATACCAATTCAAGTTATGAATCCCAGACAAAAGCCACACATTCATCAGATCGTGATGCCAGCTAGCTCTGTGCTCTGTGCTTCCCCTCCTTTCCCTGAGTCTGGGCCAGGGATGTGCCTATCTAAGATCCCCCACCATTTCATGTACTACATGTGTGAGTAAAAAAAATGCTCTAAAACTTTTGGTCCACTAGCTTAGGAAGATAGTCTGCAAATTATAGCAACGCCTGAAGCACTTCTATTATTGCTGGCAAAATAGAAGGAACTGGTTAGTGCTTAGAGCAAATGGATTCTTGATGCGATGTCATCTCTCCTGAACTGTCCTACATGGTTACATTCACTGGTGAATTATAAACTAGCTTTACACTTGAAAAAAAAACCCCAATATTACAAAGTCTTGCTTTGCTTACCCGGGAGAGTCTCCCACAAACTCCACTGACTCCAGATTTTTGATGTTTCTGCCTTGCTCCTGATTCTCACATCATGTGACATACACTCCAAAGGTATGTCTGAATCCCATGCCCAATGAAGAGGCTTTCCCAATTTATCAAGTGTGACATTTTGAAACCCCTACAAACAAAAGCAGTAAGGAAAAGTACTGAAAACACAGCAACATGAAGATCTGGAAATACAATCAAAAGCAGTGTGAAAGCTCAAAGGTGAAAAATGCTTTTAAAAATTAATTTCTGAAAATCTGCTAGCTACATGTGATCTCACACTAAGTAACTAGTCAGCTAATTAACTGCTTACAGATCTGTACTAGCAGTGGCAGAGTGACTGATGTGCTGTGTATTTGGGAGTGAGACCCTGCTTCTCATGACATGGATTTGCTCTCAGACTCTCTGTAGGTTATTTGTGTCTGGTATTACATCAGCTGCTGCCTAAAAAGGCATCCTAATGCTCTGGATTACATATCCCTGTGGTGGAGCCACCATCCCTAGAGTGATTTTAAAAATGTGCAGATTCAGCATTTAGAGATGTGGCTTAGTGTGGACTTGGTAGAGCTGGGTTAACAGCTGGACTCAGTGACGTCATAGAGTTTTTCCAACCTATGAGATTCTATCATTCTACATGTTTTAGTACTTCTTATAGCAACCATTACAGATTCTCAACATAAAGACCTGTGCTGCTTGTATGATTTGTGCCAAAGCCCTGACTCACACTGAGCAGTAGAGAACTTCTCTCCAGTACTGCTTTCCATCAGCAACACCTGCACTTTCATATTACCACTGCTCTGACAAAAACTCTGCCATCAGTTCAAAATTTAATTTCTCCGTTATAGCCATGAGGAATGTGGCCATGGCTCTAGAAGTTATATAGGTTGTCCATGCTTTGATATGAGGAGACTCACAGAGCTTCTTTATTGGTACACATACTTCAGAAAAACACAGAAGGAAATAAATTCCTGTATGGTAGTGACATCCAAAATATCTTGTCATGTTTATTACGAATGACAGAACAGACTACTGTTGTGTTGCACTAAATAGTTTATTTAGTTATTCTTTTGCACTAGGTGATTGGAATTTTGCACTGAATAGTTTTCATATCGCACTAAGTGGTTGGTTTGTATCACATGGTTTGTTCCATTCTCCCCTCTCCCCCAAAACCCCAGTGGTGGTGGTCTTGCCCTGGGTTACTCCCTCCCCTTGCCCCTTCCATCAGATGTATCCCATTGGCTGTGGCCCCTCTCCTCTGCCCTCCCCTCCCTGGGTTTAAAATTTCCCATCATGAGAGACTCTTCCTCTTTTTCTCCTGGATGGATCCTTCACAGACCTCCCTCCTGGACGCTCTCTTTCCCAGGAGGTGTTCCACAATAAAGTTGTGGGACAACCATCCCGAGAAGAAGAGCGCCTCCCATCTTTTGCTTTTGTCCTTGTCAGATTGAAGCTGGGGGTCAGAGCTAGCCAAACAGGACTCCAAAAGCTCTCAAACTGACAGACTAAATCCCTGGATCTGAAACACTTTTACATCCTTCCAACAAGTTAATATAAATTTGTTGAAAGACACTTCAAAAAACCCAAAACTTAATTATTTGTAGCTATATGGCCCCAGTTACTGACATCAGGGTTTGATCTACACATTGAGCTAAAAATCCTATCCAGCATATCAAAGTGGTAAAAATCTTCAGAACTGCATAGAGCTCATTTGCAGTGAAAATGTGGTTCTTCAAACTCAGAGACAAAACATCACCAACTAGGGTGATGAAAGTAAGCTGCGATTTATAACAATGCCTATTTTATTTTATTGATCCCTGATTTCAGAAAAATAAGCCCTTTTCTGTTTTATGTATTTTCTGACATATAGCAACTCTAAACAAGCTAGTGCAGCTTTTCACTTTAACTAAGTTCTAAATTTTCTTTGGAGACTGCTCACATACAGAAGCCACAAAAAGAAAAACACCCAGAACAGGCCTAAGCCTATTATTTGGGTGATATCCTCTTCAGAAAATGTTGCTGGTTTAGATGCTAAGGATAACTACCAGGACAGGGACTTTGCAAAGAGACATCACTACATCTTCCATCATTGTAAATGACTAGTACACTTCTTTTCTAAGTACACTTACTGTCCTCACAGTAGTATTGATTCGACGGACTTGTATCTCAAAAGATATTGCCAGCTCAGCATCATGCGCTGACTTGGCAACATCCCATTCCACCAGCAGCTGCTGAAGATCCAAATCCTTGGAAACATTAAGGTACATTACTGGAAACACATCAGGCTCTAAGAGCAGAAAAAAGGGCACAGAAATGTTACTGTCTAGCTAAGTTACAAAGTAGACCTGAAAAAACAGTGGTTAGAGGTAAGATACATTCCACACCAGATGGTTCTGAAGGAAAAAACAAAACTGATCAGGACCTATGCTGATGATGACAAAAGGAAAGATAATTCTTCTTAAGGAATCAGCAGGCTAAAATGAGATTTCTGAATCTCACATAGCTCCTCACCATGATATTTAGTATGCTCTCAATTTACTAGCTGTTTTATGATAATACAGATCCATCCCTTTGTAATCTTATGAAGAGGAACAATATAATGTATTAAGAAGGACTAAATCCCAAAAAATCCCAAACCCCAGCAAGCCTTCATATCATTAGAACAGAAACTCTGGGCTCAGTTTTGATCTCTGACTGAATACAGACTAAAGGAGTTCATGCAAAACTGTTATTTGAACAGAATAGGATAAGGGTTTCCCTCCAGTAGCTAGCTTAGATCATAGTCTAGTATTAAGTGCATTCCTAGTTGCACTACACAGAGCTTAAGTCATGGCCATGGATTCTTCTACTGGAATTAGACACTTAGTTCTAACGGCACTTGCATATTTCTCTTGGTCTGGATTTAATTCCAGACCATGACATGATAAAGCAAAGTTTAAAAGTCAGACTGAAGTCCCTTTTGGGTGGGAAATAAAAGGCCCTGCAAGATTGTTCTGTGGAAAACTACAAATAACCCTGTAAGTGCTTCCTCTTTTTAGATGATTCCTTTGTGACCCCGCCCTAAAAACCCTAACTGTTGGAAGAGATGAAATATAGCACTCACTGATTTGTCATTTCTCTACTTCCTGAAAACTAAACCAACATAAACCCTGTAAATTTGATCTGGTTGTTAATGAAGCCAGGGAGCTGAAATGACTGAATAACCAGGCTTCTTCTGGCACAGGTGCTTTCCAAGGTGCTTCTGCTTGTTACAAAAGGACAAGGTCAGAATGTTTCTCCTAACCAAGACACAGAAAAAAGAGACACAAAATAGCTACACCTTTTAATAAAATAGAACTCATTCTCTGCATTCCTGCTACATTACAGCCAGAATCATCAGGGACACAATGGATTGAGTGACCTCAGCAGCCCCCTCTCACAAAACTGCCACCTCCACTCCTGTCTCCCAGAGACACTTTGCCCACTAACTACCTGAAACTGTATCACTAGCAGAAACACAAGCATTCAGGAGACTTAGACTGAGAATCTACATTTTGATAGATGCTTCTGGCAGCCATCATGTATCCAAATCATTCTGCAATTTATCCTGGAGTATCTGCATTACCCTAACCTCTGTACAGCAGTTTTCTGACATAGGGATTTTTACATTACAAGAAGGGAATGAAAGGCTCAAGAGAAGTAGCAGTTATAACAATCTCTGGTCAATCAAAGGAAGCAAATAAAACTTTATAAGCATATTTCTTTATTATGAGAATACAGACACTGACACAACTTTGTTGTTTATATAAGCCCAGACTATAATTAAAGAATAAATGGAGGAAAGAAAGTACAAAGTTACTAAAAACTGCTGGAAGAAAGGGTTCTCTTTTACAAAATCATCCAAAAACTCTGTTGGGATATTTTTAATCTATTCCATTTTCAAGGGTACTAAAAGGCAGAGCAAAATGAAAACCATATGCTTTCCATCTACAGAAACCTACTGGTATGGGCATCTTCAGATAAGCTTGGAGAAGAAATCAAGTTTAACTCATTAAATACATGGTCTTAGAACCAGGACTGTGGTATCTTCAAGTGTTTTGGAGAAAGAAATATATGCAACACACCTTCTATAAAGTCTCATTGCAGTCTTAATATATAATTACCAGGAAATGATTAACACATAAATTTATGTGAAAGCAGAATTGACAGCCTTAGTGTCTCTGCAAGGTAAGTGCAAAATGTTTCACATGCAGAAATAAAAGTTCCTTTTTGGCTGTGGTAATGACACGGTCCATAAAAAGTATATCTGCTGCTTCATAGCTGTCTTTGCCTATCAGTTTTATACAGCCATAAGGAAACCCAGTACCTGGGTTTACTGTCTGAAACTGAATAAACAAGGTGGAAGGCTTGGGGGTAAATTTCACTGAATGATGACAGAGCATCAATTTTACGTTTTACCGGAAAAAAGAAATATTATTAGCTTCACTGCCAACAACTGACTAGGCAAGGAGCCAGAACAACCGAAACAACACAGTGATTCATAAACTTAACTGTGGAAGTGGATTATCACTTTATTTTGGGAAGATAGGACAAAACACACTTCATTTTCCCACATTCTCCAGACTTTTACCATCAAAACAAGATAAATGCTTGGGATTTAAACAAGTTAAAATCCCACTTATGTTACAGAATTGACTGTAATGTTGTTTGTCTCCAGTATTCTAGCCAACCTTACTTGTATGTTCATCATCTGTTTACCTGAAGCACCGTGTACCAAATCTCTTGGGGGATCTCATTTCCCATACACAAGCTGATCTAGAACTCTGGGCCTTGCTGTCTGCTGTTTTTCTGTCTGCACTGCTGGAGCAACAGAGGAAGAAAGGAACTGGGGGAAGGAAAGGGCCCTGCTAGTCTCTCAATGAAATTCAATGGCACAAAGTAGGAGTACAGGGAAAGAAAATAAATACACCTGAAAGAAAAGCCAGCCAGCTGGCAAAAACCCTTTTCTTTTTCAGGGTACACCATTAAAATAAACTTCTGCATATCTTCTGAATTTCCCTATCCTCTTTCTAGCAAATTCTAATTGCAAGTGTCACTATTATACCTACTGCATTGATGATGAGCCTGCATCTCCTCTCTGCATCCGTTTCTTTTTGTCCAAATGAAAATATCATCCCGTTTTTTGCCATAAAGAATACTTCCACCTGCCACACTTAATTAGCTTGATAAAAGAACTGCTAAGGTCTTATTAGTTTCTGTTTTTTCTCCATCTGTACAACTGTCCCTACATTACCTCTCTTCAGCTAGATGACATATCACTTCACACCCCACACTATTTTGTTTTCTTCAGAATCTGGCATAAGACAGTCTAGATCATCAGTTGGAGCTTATACACAGTACTAAAAAATGGAAGAAACAATATAGTTAAGGATATATCCAAAATATTGATGACCACCAACTTACAATGTAGGTATTAAAAGAATTTTGCAGCGTATTTTTGACATGTGGAAGTATTTGCAGTATTCACAGATACAATATTCTCTCCTAGAAAAATTAAGTGATCAAGGCATCTTAAGACTTGTTTTAACTTGCAAGCTAACTCAAGACTATACAAATAGTTATGATTAACAACAGACACTAATTTTATTCCTGAAAAATTGCATGTGAAAACAAGTGACCAAGTTACTGCAATGAAGTAAGTGTTTGGACTTGCCTGCATTACAAAGTTGTGCCATTCTAGGAGCCCTAGTAATAAGTCTCAAAACTGAGACTTGCGTGAGTGGTGTGTGAACACATGAATTTCAAGGTTGAAGAGAGACAAAATGTCTCAAAGACATATATTTCAGTATGATAATAAATATATTTTAAAAACCCCAAACATCTCTCTTCCTTCTTCATCAACTTTAAAAAAAGGCAATAAAATTTCCATAATGCAGACTAGAACCTGGTAAGGTCTGCCTTCTTAGTGGTGGTCACAGAAAGATCAATTAAGAATTTTCTTTTTTCTTTTAACCAAGACATACCCAAATGCTATTTGCTAATGCTAGCAGCAAGTACACAAGAAGTGTTTTTTACCTTAAAATACACAGCCTTTTGAAAAGTTATCATTATATTCAAGTATTTTCCCTTCAAATATGCATATATGCTTTTTGTATTTGTATTGGATAAGTATGTGAAGCGTAAAAAATTAAAATCTGGTCCTGGAATCTTGTGGTACAATCAGAAAAGCTAAAGTTTTCAGAGATGAGACAAAAAAAGAAAGGAAAGAAATAAAAAACCACAAAATTTGTCAAAGAGGAAATCAATTATTTGAAGATGACAGTACAGATCATAGGAGAAAGAGGAGGAGAAAATAAATAAATACACTTTGGCTTCACATCATTCCAAGTTGTTGATTCAACAGGCAATTTTGCATAACGGGGTTACAAAAGGTAATAATGAAAGTTGCTCCATCACCTTACCAAAGAGAATAATTTGAATAAATGTGTGACATGTTGCTTGATGAGAGACCTACAAATCAGCAAGTTGAAAGCTTCAGTTGCTTTCAAATAAAAAAATCAAACATTCAGACATTTACCTTGCTGTGAGTATTTAGTGTAGCATGTCCTCAGGGGGAGCAGTACTGCCAGAATCATGAAGTGATTCATCATTCATCTATCTTTTCCTGCATAAGACTTAACAGCAAAGAAAACATTTTTATTTATTTGTTTCTTTCAGGAGAAATACAACATGCCAAACAATAGTCCAGATAATATTACTATATTTAAGAATTAATAAATAAAAGCCCAAAACCCAATCACACAGACTCCAGGAAGCTAAAGAGAAATTCAGGAAGAATGCACAAAGGAAGATAAGGAATGAAAAAAGTAAACCTCTTGCTTTTCAGATCTAGTTATAGAAAAGTAGCATTATACTCAAAAAGTTCAATTGAGTCTAAACAAATAAATCACACACTTTAAAGTTTTTTATCCACTTATTTCAAATAAATATTGAAGTAGAACTTTGCCCTAATATATTTTGGCTTTCTTCCTGCACAAGTAAGAAGATATCCATCCTAACAAGGGGAAAAGAGTATTAAAGGTGCAAAACACCTTGTGATTTCTGCCCCACCTATAGCCTGACTGATGAATCCAGCAGACTCCTCTGTCAGCACCCAGGACACTATATATGGAGGGCTTTAGACTGGAGCTGAAACACACATATCAAGTCTTAGCAAGTTCCATTCCCAGATGGATTGTCATCTCAAGAACCACAGAGTTCTATCTCACATTCCATTTACAGCTTTGACACTCACGCTGTGCCAGGATGAAACTCTTGCACTTGCACAGCCCAGTTCTGGAGGACTGATCGTACGTTAGATTTCAGAAAACATGAATCACTTGCAAACTCCTCCACGCCAAAGGGAAAGCTAAACATCAGGCTGCAGAATGGTTAAAGCTCTCAGGCACAGAGGGTACAAGGAGTACAAACAACAGGAACAGGACAATGGATACAGCTATCTTCAACATAAAACTTGTACATTTTACATTTCTGAAGCTGTGCAGAATACTGATAGTCTTCTATCACTACTTCCACAACAGACGTTGCAACTGCTTAGCAGGAGATAACCAAAATGACCTGTCCCCACTAAAGCTAAGAACAAAACATTTACAGATTTCAGAAAGGCCAGGAATTCGCTACAGAATTTATTTCTAGCAGAAAACTTCTGATTTAATGCCTCAGAGCTGCAGACTCTTAAGTCTAATAAGTTCAATTGAATTAAATGGTTTTGAGAAGCTCTGAATTCCTCTGAAGGATAAAAAGAAAGACTTCAAACTTTTTTCTAAAGTGTGCTTATAAAGGTTACACAAACGCTGTAGAACAGTCCTGCATGCAGCATTGCAACCCAGGGCTCGATGCATACAAGCACCCTTGCTGCAACATGCCCAAACTTCTCCTTGTGAGGTCAAACGCTTCACATGCAGGCCCCTATTTACCAGGTGAGTGTTGTCTTGCCTAATGCATAAGCTTCCGCAGTCTTTCCTGCCACTAAACAAATACCCTCAGAAGTATTTATGTAACACTAAGATCCATGTATGAAAAATCTAAATATTCTTGAGAAGCTAGGCCAAATTCACGTGCAACTATTAGATTATTCCAAGAACTGACTTAGGGAAATCTTTTTTTTTTCCTAGATTTTCCAAGGGTTTTTTAGCACCTAAAAGTGAAAATAATTGGTCATGTATTGTCTGGAATAAACAAGACAATATAGAGAAGAGAGTGATAAGTAAATGACACAAAAAAAACTCTTCCAAGGCAGATCATGTTAAAATTTCTGCTAACTCCTTCAGCAGATTGCTGTTTTCAAGTGGTATGAAATTATATTAAGATACAAAGCCAAATCTTACAAACCTCTTTCCCCTCTCTTCCCCCATCCCAGGAAAAATGTGAAACTAAATCTGTTTTCGAAGTCAAAGGATGAAACTCTGTGCTCCAAGACAGGTCAGTTAGGTTCAGCAGCATATCTCCTGACTTAATTATACCAGCATGATGAAAATCTGGCCCTGCAAGACTCCTAATTTTGTAAATATCTTTTGGGTTGGACACACAAACTTTGCCCCATTGGTTATGAATATTTTAAATTCAACATTAAAAACACTGGGGTGGTACTGCAGAATACTGAAATATTAGACTATTTGTTTAAGTTACTTCCTATTTGGAAAATAAACCCAAACTTTTTTATGCTCTTAAGAACCATTCTCAACTATTATGAAACCGATGTCTAATTTAACTATCTAGCTCCAATCATTTACACCACCAGTTCACTAATGGCACAGCCTAGATCACTTTTATTGATGCAAAAGCCTTATGCTACTATAGTATAATATAATAAATGATTACCAAAATACAATCATATTTTAGATAGTGACAATGGTTTTCACTATTCGATATGTTAGTAATCTAGTTTAATAGTGCATAATAAATAAATTGTGGTAATACATGCACTTGTAGGTAACAAACTGGTTTTCATGAGAAAAGTTCTAGAATTCTCTAACAAAAGAGGATATGAAGTAATTTTAAATAAATTGAACGCTAGTTGAGAAAAAAGAAATAGGGTCCTTAGCAATATTTTTAATTAAATCCTCTTTATTCAGAAACGTCTGCCTGTGAATTAATCACACATAACAATTACCACCAACGAATGTCAAGCACTTATACTGTATTATCAATAATTAAGTACTTTTATAAAATCATCATTTATAAGTCTGTGACTTGGCTACAGTTCTACAAAATACATTACAAATTTAATAAAAAAACCCAAACACTAACAACAGCAAAATGATGGTAACAGATTAACAACACCCTAAGTGAAAATAGAACCACAAAGGGAATGAAGACAGGTAGCCAGAAAAGAGGAGATGATGAGTAGCAAGTTGAAGTCAGTTTGGCATAAAATGATCTGGCAGAACTACAAAAGTTAGCCGAATAACAAATCTTTCATTTTTAGTGTACATTCTTTCCATTCTTAAAAAAACTCAAATTCTCTGGAGGAATAAAGCAGACTTGCTTGGTTTTGTCAGGCTGCAGGCTAAAACACTAGTTTTTTTTCCTTCTTCTTCTTTTTCTTTTTTTTTTTTTTTTTAATCATAACTTCATAGTCTAATTATAATTGTCCTGTGGGAAAAATGTAACCTGAGATGTGACAAAACTGATACAGAGGGATTCAGGACTCCCCTGCCTATCTTGAAATTAATCAGCACTGATAGATAATTCAATATAACACAATTATTTGGGAGACCTGACAGCAATTGAAATAATAATATTCAGCAGCAACAGAATTGTTCAGATTAAACACAATTAAAGTGGAGTCATTCAAGAAGTGGAGACAGCACAGGAGTAAATTACCTTTGAGAAAATGAAATTTCCTTAAGTAGGTGGTCTGTGAATATTTTAAATAAATATCTCCAGGTAGACTATTTCTCCTTCAGAGCTAAAGGCCTGTTACACAATCCATAAAGTCCTGTCCAAGCCAATGTTTTTGTGATGCCATCCATGAAATTAAAAAGAAATTCTCATTATTTATCTAGTAAACACACCAAAGATGAACATTTCATCAAACACCACTTCAAAGTCACTGAAGCACCAAAATCCAATTGACTAGGATTTGGACCTATACAGTGCACATACTGTTGCAGCACCTAGAACCTGTGTGTGTCAGGAAAAGAAGTCCCTGTTATGAACATCTAGTCAAAGCTGACTGCAGATTTAATCTGTTTTGCAGCAATCTTGCCAAGCACATATTTCAAATCATACTTACTACAACTTTGTTTTCTCAGTGCCCTTTGCTTTGCTTAATTAAAACAGCTGCCAGGCACAAGCCAAATCCTTAAATGAATCTGAGCATGTACACAGGCTGAGAAAAGAAATGTTTTCAGTTGCAGAATACTTAATCTACTTAATGGAGAGTGCTTAGATATTAGATATGGATACCAGCTCATGAACACAATAGACTGAACAAGTTTTTCTAAAGCAGACATGGAAGAAGACTGTCAATGAGGCAAATCAAGTAATAATACATATAACACTGTTCATCCTATGTTGTTATTCCCTCTATTTCATAAACTAACTGAGGATCAGAATCACAATCCAAGTTTCTACCACACAACACAACAGTGATAACACAAGTGACATTTCAGAGCCCAAATCTAATAAACTCTATCCACAGCCTACAAAGAGGCACCCCTAGAAAGTAAGCAAAGCACAGGTAGGCTAATCCTCCTGATGAGGTTTCCTGTCTCCTAAATAAAGAGATAACTATGTAACTGTCAAAAGGAGCTGGAAGTCCCTAAGTCAATGATTTGTACAAAGACTCTACAACACTGAGTGCCTCTGCCCTCCTGATTTCTGCAATTCCCAACAGATCCCTTGCAAAACCAACAGTGCAGAGCTGACATCCAACTAAGGCAGTTTCCTTCAAACAGGAACTGTCAAGTCACCAGGAAGCTATGGGGTGTTGGTAAAGTAGTGTCTCCTAAAACATTCCAGATAAATAGATCCTTTCTGAAAACAAAAAACACACTTTATACAGAAAATTGAAAATTTGATTGTCAACAATCCTGAATGCTAAAAAGAAAATTAATATCTGAGACACCACATTCTAAAGTGGATTAATCTTTCCTTTAGTCCTTGTACTTGCTTTTTTCTCCCAAGCAATTTTAAAGGTGGTTTCAATTACACTTAGTACACAAAAATATATCTGTGTATTCGACACTGAAAGCTCCTAATAAACCTTGTAGTTTAATGGCTGAGCAACAAGTTTAAAAGGCTGCATAAGAAAGAAAGAAAGAAAGTAATTTCTATAATTAAGGTCTGATACACATGTAATGATTTGACGACTGCGGGGTAGCTTTGTCTCCTGTGTTTTGATAAACAGAAAGCTCTTTGATGCATGCTATTGCTTTTCTAAAGAGCTCTGCCAAAATAAAAAAAAAAAAAAACCATGTATTTCATGGTCCCACAAAGACAAGACTCCAAACAAAAAAAAGCAGTTAAAATAGGGGGGAAATGGGATCTAAAATTATAAAGCAATTAATGAACTTGAGAAAACTGCTCCTGCTCCATCAGAAAAGAAATGTCAGCAATTGTAGGGAAGCTGTTTATCAAGCTTATCTACTTGTACCTCTGTTAGGATCTATTTGGTTTGCCCTGCTGGAGTTTGGTCCACGCATGCAAAATTTAGAAAAAATGAGAGGCAAAAAGGTTATGCCAAAAAAATAGTCAAACTCCAAAAACTTCAGGAACCACACTGGAATTTATGCTTTCTAGTTTACTCAAACAGCCTTGAAATCAAGCAATGGATTTCAGCAGCTTAAAAGAAAGCAGGAGCAACAAGTTTTCTCTGTATGATGCCAGATTTAAAGGTCTGAGCTCACATTTCTGAGCAAGTCAACACCTTCTTGAAGCAGTGGCCACAGGCGATGTTGAAACCAAACCTGAATCACCCCTGGCAGATGCAGCATGCTCATCACACGAGCTATTTTACCCACTACCCACCCAGGTAATTTTTGCTCAAGTCAAATCAGCAGCTTTTATGCTGTAGCTAAGCAGTGGCATCCTGAAAGCAGAGGAGAGTAGACGGTCATGAGGGGCCTTAAATTCATGGGTATGAGATGATGCTGGCGGCTTCCCGGAGGACGGAGATGCTGTACGAGGCGCTGCTCCAGCCCTCCCGCACCACCGTACCGAAGGGTGCTTGCAAAACACGGGAGAACGAGCGGGCAAAGGGTGGAGAGGGCATCATAACTGCTAAAATTCAAAGTAAAAACTCCACAGCGCTCTTCAAAACAAGTGCCGGAGTGGAGAGGGGGGTGTTCCTCAGCGGGGCAGACTGAGCTCCCCTCAGCGAGGGCGGACGGGACGCCCGCGGACGGAGAGGAGAAGAAGGGGTCACTGAAGGAACGGGGAGCTGCCGTGACGGGGAGACTCCGGCATCACTCACCTGCAGCCGCCGGGAGTTCCCTCACGGCCGGGTCAGCGGAGTCCCCGCATGTCGGAACGCGCCGGCCCCGCCGGTCAGTGCCGGGAAGCGGCTCGGCCGCCCCGCCCCGGGCAGGGCGGCGACTCCTCCCACCTCGAGGAGCTGGGTGAGCCGCTTCTCGGAACTTTCTCCCCCGCTCCGGGAAGCGTGGCTCGTTCCCTTGGCTGCGCTCCCAAAGACAGAACGCGGGCCGCCCCCTCCTCGAGGCGCCTCAGGGCCGCAGCGTCCGCAGTGAGCCGAGCAGGGACAGGCGGACGGGCAGGGGTAGCCCGAGAGGGACAGAGAACAGACACGTTCCGATCTGCCCAGTCCCCAGCGGGCAGGAGTGATGTCCCCAAGCCGCCTTCACCTCTGGTGCCCTGTCCCCAGGGTCCCTGTGTCTCCGGGAGCAGGGACGGGCGCTCTGGCCGGCAAGGCGGACGGGGTGAGGAGGCGCCCGCAGCGGGGCTCAGGGCCAGTCTGGGGCAGTGCCACGTTACCGCAGGCAGCTGTCTGAGGAAATCCCTCGCAGAAACCGCGTCAACTAAGGCTACGGATCACAAAGCAAACTGTTAATTCCCAAAAAAATCACATAAAACATGGAGGGAGACCAGGAGTTGACCATGTTTCTGTTGTGGGTGCCCTTATGACTGGCCTCATTCAGAGAGGTATAGTATGCCAAAAGCTGCCTGGCTACATCTTCTGATGTAACTGTGAGAAAGTTTTGTTTAAGGTTGTTGCTTATCCTTTCCAGCACATTCATGGTGAAGGTTTTTTTCAGTTTGTAAAATTTCTTCATAAACGAGGTTTTCTGTCTGTTCTTGAAGCTTGGTTGCTTTTCATCAGGGAGATGTGATCTGCAAAGTTTACAGCCTTATAGGCTATCTTATTTTTGTTCCTCATGATATATAGTTTGCCCTTTTTTTTGTACTAGCATAGTGTGCCGATACACACTTTTTGAAGTGTGGTCCACTTTAGCACCTTGATTCTTCTCTTCTGAACTGCTGTCTCACCATTTGTTCCCTGCCTCGTTGTATTTCAGGGATGTATCATACTTCCCTCTGCCAAGTAACATCCTGTTCCTTAGTCAGGAGTTCCATTTTCTTACCATGCTTTTGCTTTTCAGTCAAGCAAATAATTTCTAGTCAAAGGATAGTTTACTCTTCAGAACTGTATTCTGAATAGTTGCATCTATTTCTTCCACACAGTTCATGTGCATGTTTTGTGAGTCATATAAACTGAACTTTTCACAGAGGGTCACTCATTTTTCATTGCCTGCCTGTGGTCTGGAGACATCACAGCTGGACATTTGCTGTTTTTTCAGAATTCAGACCTGACATAAAAGGTCATCTAACTGCTAAGTTTTGCTGAACATGTAAATCACAGATGTCTACAGTTAGATGCCAAAATTTTAGCTTTTCTTTTTTTCTTATGTTCGTTAACAAGTCTCTGCAATATGCTAGTAAGTTCTTTCTTCTAATGTTTCTAGACAGCATAGTTAGTAAAGCTTTCTGGAAATCTATCAATTGCATGTTTAAAGTAGATTGTTAATTATATATAATAAATAAAATGTGGGGTAGAAAATCTTTGCACATACTGTATTAAAGATAATAACTCATTTTTGTGCTTTGTGCACTCTCATCTGTGTTTGAAAATATTTGTTCTTTTCGGTCTGTAGTGGAGATACCTTTTAAAATCTATCAATATATTTAACATTTTCTGAGTAATTTCAACCCTGATGTGACAGGGGTTGAAAAATGCTCTATTGCCTCTATGTTTGGGTAGCAGCAACAGTCTCTGATTATGCTTTTACTGATCCATATGATCCATAAGTTCCAGAATGAACAATGTATTAGCTTATCTTGTGAATGCTTCCTTATGAACATATGAATTCACTGCTATTTAGAAATAATTCTCAAGATACTAATTAGAACCAAAAAGACCCTAAAGAGTTATTGAATAATGTCTGTAATGAATTTCATGCCTGGTCAGAAAGTGTTTCAAAAAGCAAGTTGTCAAGTTCCTGATACTTGAGCAGGAAAAACTGAAATACAAAGAGAAGAACAAAGGTAAATCTACAAAATAGCCTGGAAGCTCAATGTTTCAAATGTCACAGAATCGAGAGAATTTAAAATCCCAAATCAGGTACCAAACTTCTCTGTATACACCAGCTTATAGCAGTGTCGTTTGGAAAGGACCTAGAAGGCATCCAATCCAACCTGGCACTCTCTGTGTCTGTAAGAACAGCTCTGAGTTTCACCTCACTTTCCTGGGTGTTTTGTTGGCTGTGTACATATATCCAAAGCCCACCTCTGGCATGACGCACCTGCTGGACCTTGATCCAGACTGCTATGAAAGTCTGCCATCTGTAGAAGTTTTGAGAGTAGACATGAGATTGTTGATGTTCAAGGATTTCACAGAAGAAGTACCAGCATGAAAAGGTGTAAAATCATAAAGATAACCTGGGGAAGCCTGGTCAAGCTAGACAGTCAGTTGGGGACTAGCTGTAAGCCCTTGTGTTTTAAGTGTCAAAAGAAGACTGCAAGTTAAAAATGCTGGGATTCCTCTCCAGAGAGCCGTGGGAACTGACCCTTACCCTTTTGGCTCATGCCTGCCTGCTCAGCAAAGACTTCTTGAGTAGCTTAATATGAGTGGTGAGTATAGTAATGCTTTGTCTAGCAGCTTATTAAACTCTAGCTAGCTCTTCTCTCTGTCAGCCTATAACTAACTGCTTTATTTAAAATTATGTGTATTCTTCTTGCAGAGTCTCTGTGCCTGGCTAAAATGCCTAAACAAGCTGACCAAGTGTGACAAACATACTCAACTCTTTAACCAAACTAAGGGTAGCTATTACAGGCTCCAAAGAAGGCAAAGAACTAGGGCATTACCAGAGCAAGAACTTCTCTAGTTCCAGTCCATTATATAAAAATGTAAAATAGGTGAGCATTGATGCATATGAGCTTGGCTCACTGATCATGTAAATAACACAGGAGTAGCAGGTAGCTTTTCTAGGATTCATTTATCAGGGAACAAAGAAAGTTGTGGGTGCAAGGAATCTCACGCATATGTTTCCCATTGTATGTAATTTGACTACAAGGAAACCACTTTATTCCAGAAATATGTCAGCCTAAATGAGCATTTTTCAAGCTCTCTGTGCTAAGCTGCTGTTTGCATGGGATCTCGCCTTGAGCCGGGACACCTCTTGAGTTTGCCCTTCAAAGCAGAGAGACATCCCACCAAAAGCAGATGCTCAGTAACTGACAGATACCATGCATAATCTGGTATTATAATGCATGAAGTTTTTTGTATTGGTAGCTTTGAATCATTATTATATCCTTTTTGAAATAATACAGTGAACCTCGCTATTGAATGTTGCTATAAAAGTTGCACTTTTACAACATATCTCAATAAACTGACTTTTGCTGATACCTTTGGTGGTAATTCTTTATTTTTCATATTTGAGTGTCAGCTGTTCCTTAAATAAAATATTTCCTCTTTTATATGTCAAGTGTTTGTAGCTTCTTGGTATCAAAAACTAATTCTTCTCTCTCTCGGTCTGTATTACACAATGTTCTTGTAATGCTGCATAACCTACTTGCATAATTTGCAAAATCTACCACTGAAGTTGGTATATTAATAATTTCTACCCATATGTTACACAATGTAGTAAATCTGCCCCTTATGAGTAATAAAAAGGTAATTTTCTTATTTCTCCACCCTTCAGGAAGAAAGTAAGCCATTGGAACAATGCTATCTATGTTAACAGGACCATTTCAAAGGAAAACAAAAAAAATCTGCAAACATATGGTACAAAACACAGTTCCCTTTGTCAGGCAATGAATCAAAGACTTGAAACAAGAAAAATTTAATGTTAGTTTAATGTTCCTCGTTAACCAGTGTAATGACTTTACTGTGTTGTTTAAAGTAAAGCAGAAATATTTGTATTTCAAGAGTTTCTGATTCCAGTTAATTAGTGATCATATGCATGAGCTTCTGCACAGTTTAGTAGAGGTGTTGATTCTCTTATTAAAATCTAGTAATTTATATGAAAAATCTGAAAGTTCTTTCGGTTGCAAATTAATATTCAAAATAGTGTGCAAGATGTCATCTTTAGCCCCAAAGCAGGATGAATCCCACCTGATTCTCAGGTTTTTTTTTTTTCTTAAAGTCTCCTGTTCCCAGAAGTTCCACTGCCCTCAAAGACAGCCTCTGGCTCAGACCTCACTATAATGATAAAAAGTTCTCTTTTTCGAAAAGGCTTATTAGGTCTTTATACCCACTGTTCTGTGTGTGCAAACTAATAGAGACCAAGTTATTATTTCCTGTTCTGCAGCAGCCTTTGAAGCATTGAAGATTAATAATAGGACCCCCTCAGGCCTCTCTAGGTTAAACAAACTAAATTCTTTCCATGATTTACAGAATGTTGATTGTGTTCAGTGCTATTCACATGTCTCTTGAGTCCAGTTTCAAAGAAGAATTGATGGACACAGCACTCCTTTTAACAGGAGCCTTATTAACACTGTATTTACTCACAGGTGACACTTCTGTTCCTACCTGTCTCTATGTTTGCTGTTTCCTCAGAAGCAGAATGTTGTTTATTTAAGATCTACCTGTGATGTTCCGTAAGTCACAGATCATTTTGTCTTACCAACTCTTTCCTGGTTTTATTATTTCTGCTTAACACTACAGCATTGCTCTTTCCCTTTTGACACACCATTTCTTTAACTTGTCAAGATGCTTTTGAATCTTAATCCTGTTTTCTGATGTGATTGTGATCCATTTGGAAATCCTGGGCATTTTCTGTTTTATCAGACACATTGTTGGCTGTGTGTCTGATAAAACAGCCCAGACAGGTGTTTTGAACTCCACTAATGCTTCTTTTTTGCTGAAAGCCCACTGCTAAGTGCTTTCTGACTGCACAGTGGCAACTTCCAAACCCAAAGTAAAGCAAACCACTGTTTTCCATAAACAGTGTTCTTCATAACATGATTTCATTTCTACCCAGAAACAATTTATATTTGGTCAGAAGTTGCAGAAGTACTCTACAGAGTGAAAGAGTTCAGAGAAATGTTATTAAGCTGAACTGCACTGAATAATTTCAGATGTATATTTTAGAGCATCCAGAATGCTAAGAGGTTTTCATAAATATTCATGGAGTTTCTCTGGAAGTAATTTTGGTCATTCCACAGCTGCAGAGGAGCTGTTGAAACTGTACAACCATGTTGCATAGGCATAGTACTCTTTCTCAATAGGCCTCTCAGCTTGGAGTTAAGCTAGGATTCTTCAGTGCCAATCTGAATTGTCTCCCAAAATGTAAGAGGCAGGAACAGTCTAATTGTTTGCACTTGTTTTGTAGGTGAGTCCTGAGTGCCATACACAGATAAGGTTTGAGCTTTTTATAGGCGTTTCCATTGTGGTTGTGGTAGGTCACTGTAAAGGGCAAAACCTGATCTTGTATCGAATTGCAGTTTGTTGTACACAAACTTGTGTGGTTGCAGTAACAGTCTCTCCTCCAGACATACCTTTTTGATCAAGTAATAATTGTAGTTCCTGGCAAGAGATGGTGCGGGTGTTATATATCGATCATCCGATATGATCTTAACTAATAAGAAACAAGTGTAGGTTTGTTCTAAATAATTAAAATCACAATAGCGTAAATAAGTTATGGGGTTAATGAAGAAGAAATTATCAGTTATTTGCCTTTAAATAATAATTACCCAATAATCCCTGTAGTAAATGATTGCTATTTAGATGAAAAAGCAGTGAAATGTAAGAAGTAACAACACTAGAATTAATAAGTAACTTCAAGTGTCTTTTTATCGATATACATTTTTTATATTGTACTAAATTTTGTCAGGTTATTATTTGCCTTTTTTCACAAAGTCTGGTTTTGTGGTGGACATTGAGATATATGAAGTTCACTTATTCTGTAGAACCTCTGTATTTTATTTTCTTCCAAATGTCAAGTGCAGCTTTGTTATGCTGAAATATTTAAACCCAGCTCAAAAACTTTAAAAAAATTCACTATAATTTTTTTTTCTGTAGTCCTTCACCCACAATGTCATATAAGCCAAATTTATGTACATCAAATTAATAGCAATCTCTAATATTTTTCCCTGCCTAACTTACTTGGAAACTAAAACTATGAAAATTTTGTAGTGTTATTAGAAATGCAGTTGGATTCTGCAGTGCAAGATAATAGATTCATTACTAACTAATTTAGACACTTATTTGCCACTGAGATTGTTTGTGGTTTAGAAAACAGTGCCTTCCAAGAATATTTAAAAGTCCTAGGTTCTCCTCTGAGTAGATAAATTGCAGCCTAATCATGTCCCAGATCTATTCTGTCCCACTGGATTGGATGAGGCACAAGCAGCCTGTCTCTCCAGGTCACATGCTTCTGTGTCTTTCTGAAGAGTTGACAGCTTTAAATGGAGGGCAGTGGCTGTATCCATTTACACTACTGTTAAATCTCTGTCTTTAGTCATTCCTTGGGGTCATTCCAAGCATGTATTTGATCTTCTTCCAACTGAAGAGGGAATTGAATCCTTCTCTTTGCTGTCAGCTTGAGCACTCTGGTCAGTAGGCTATTACAAAAGGGCTGCATGCCTTCACATTTTAAAAGATCATCAGCATCTTCATATGAAGAACAAGCATGCATCATGCAATAGTCATACTCTGAGAATGAGCTTCCTGGGAATCCCCACACCTACCTTTTGACCCTAAAAGCATTTTTGCAGGCTACATGCTCCTCACTGCAACGATTCTGTACACATGAAGTCTAGTTCCTCAAGGAATTTGAGTGTAGAGATGCCAAGTGTATTCAGACTTTCAGGTTAATGGTTAGCTAGATGGGATTCCAGAAAGCAAATTAGCTTCTGCCTAAGCGCCTCGATGTGTAATTATGTTTCCTGACTCATCAGAAACATGCACTCTCTGCGTGTTGAGGGGCCCAAACTAATTCAGTCTTATTTTCAGATCCGTTTCCTCGGGAGAAGCTCTCTGCTACCATCCTGTGGTAGTCTAGAGGAAGAGACAACAAAAGCAAACATTCTCGGTTCACATCGAAGTCAAGGGTTAAAATTCATTCCGTTCTTGGACTAATAAAACATGGAGAATGTGATGTAACATTTCAGGAGAGAAGAGTAAACAGCATGGTGTGGTAGAACAAAATGGTTGCCCACTTTTCTGTAATGAGACTGCGTGGTCAAATATGGTTTATGCATATTTGTTTTGTTATTGGATTTGTAGGGTTTTTTTCCGTGACATAATTTGCTAGGATGAAAAAGGAGCACAGTATTTTTCTATGTGTGATCAGAATATTATTTATAGCAGTAGCAGGGCTACTTGATGACCCTTATGGTTATGTTAGACAGCAGTTATTCAGGACATATATACAGTACATTACATATCAGTGTCCAGAAAAAAACTGCCTTTTTTGAGTGGATAATGGGGTTGGGCTTATTCAAAAGGAGGAGAAGAAGGTTGTCTGTAGATTTTTGCTGTTCTATGGACCCTCACACTGTTGTAAGAACAGATTTGCCTGGTATCTGATGGAGAAATCATGCAAATGCAGCATTCCTGTTGGAGTTAACAGCTAGCAGGAGATGACACAAAGACACTTTTCTCCCAGAATCCCAGTGGTGGCACAGGACTAGGCTAAAACCATTCCTGAGTTCTGGAACACTGAAATCCACTGACAAAACGATGGAATACAGGCAACCACTGAGACCGAGGCAAAGGACTGTTTTCCACAGGGTGAGTGTAGAAAGTGAGGCTTGCTACAACAAAATGGTTGTTTCCATAGATGCTCCACTTTCTCCAATTAATACTATGCTATTCTAACTCACAGCACAATTATTTGCTTTACACACAGTTTCAAGGTATGTCTACTGTAGATCACATCAAAAAATCTGAATTAGTTGAATGGGCTGAAATTGAATGGACTGCTGCAACTAGATAGTTTCAGACTTCTTATCTAGTTATTTAAAATGAGCAGGGGGATTTCCAATCAAGCATTGGAGACACTGGGACAGCTCTAAACAAGTGTCCGGTTTTCCATTAAATACATCCACTAGAAACTGCAAAGTCATTTGGACTGGAGTTTAAGAAAACAAACAGGCCTGCAAGAAACAACTGAGTTTTTCAACTGAATGAATGACTGACAGTAACATCTTGAAATGGTAGTGCTACATTTATATGCCTGTTTGTCAGTTCACAATAGTCAATAAAATTAATTAGAAAAGGACTTTTTAAGCCCATTGGTGATGCAAATGAAAAAGAAAAGGTCTGTTTTGTTCCATGTATTGGCTTTGAATTGCTGTATTCTTGTTCCTGAAAGTCTTGTGCAGTAGAGTCTGTGGAAAGTGGAGTCAAGCTCCAAAAGACGATGTAGGCTTTCTCAGATGTAACTCGGGATGCCTCAGCAACAATTGGGATCTTTTCTTTATACATTGTTGAAACATCTTGGATGAAAAATCTACTGCATTTTTTGGAAAAATAAAAGAGCTGGGTGTCATGTGGATGTGCCAGAAGTAGAAATTCATGTTCCTACCACTGAGAATTAATTAGTTATCTTTTTCCCCTTTCTCCAAAATGTAGAGTCTGGCTTAGGATGTGTGAAATTTAAAGAAATTGGAGGGTAGAAATCTTGTAATTTTAACTACATTTGTGTCATATACTGTATCTTGAAAAGCTGAGATGCCTAGATTTAAATTATATGCCATAAATAATGTTATTACTTGCTTAAACTTGGCTGTGCATTTAGTGAATTAATAGGTAATTAATCAATTAGAAATAAATAATAAATTCACAAGAGAAGATGGTATAGTGTGAATGCACAATGAATGTATAAAAGGCTGGCTACATTATTTAAAGAAAATTACGGCTTTGATTCCTTGGATGCTTAGGCTCAGTGGATTGATGAAATTTAGTGCAGTGTTTCCTATCTGCTAGACTGAGTAAAAGAATCTGTGGTGAGGCCAGTGTTGTGTTGTGTTGTGTTGTGTTGTGTTGCACAGTGCATTAGGCGAGGCTGAGGAAGTCTGGCTTGTGGGGCCATTAGAAGCACATCCTGGATTAGTGGACTGAGAGCACCAAGCAATCATTCCTGAGTGTGGGATGGCAGGAGCTGGGAGCACGGTGGCTGATAGTGCCAGTTAATGACAATTAAGTGGGGAGGAGGCAGACTCGTATTAGAGCTGCTCTCAAGTGTTGTGTGCACCAGGGGATTGTGCGCATTCCGACAGCAGCTGTTCCAGTCCTAAAGTGGTATCAGCAAGCCTCTGCTGGAGACAGAACTTCTTCGTGATATAACGGGAGCCAGCAGTTTAGCACCACGCAGCCGCTCACCCATTCTCCCTCCTGGTGGAACGGGAGGGAGAATCAAAAGTAAAATTCTTAGGTTGAGGTAAGGAAAGTTTAGTAATTGGAATGCAAATTGAAAAGTAAAAAGTATAAATAAGAAAGGGAAGAAACAAAATTCAAGCAAAACCAATTGATGCACAGTTGAGTTACCCCCTTCTGAGCAATGCCAGACCCAGTTCTTGCGCCCTGATCAGCCCTGCTTCCAGGTAATTCCCCAGTTTATACACTGGGGATGGTGTTCTATGCTGTGGAATATCCCTCTGACCAGTCCAGGTCACCTGTTCTGGCTGTGCTCCCTCCTAACTTTTTTTATGTACCTGTTCAGTGACAGAGTATGAGACACAAAAAAGAGTCATTGAATTAGGACAAACACTAGTTGGCAGAAATCAAAATATTAGTGTGTTATCAGTATGATTCTCATACTGAATCCAAAACACATTATACCAGCTATGGAGAAGAAATTAACTGTATCCCAGACAAAACCAGAACAAAAAAAGTTCTGTTTTCTTCACACTGTTTCCCTGAGAAAACGAATTGCTGCCAGCCAGTGGCTTTTCTGATGACATAGATAGTGTTTGCATAGGGTGTAGGTCCCACACAAAGTTGCACTTGTGCAGCTTAGCAATATGATGTTTTTTTCTCTGATGACAGATATATAGAGGTTTGCAGATCATGTCTTTTTCTAAAAAAGATTTTCTGATTTAGCTATAAAGCCTTTAGAGATGAGAAACACAAGCTGCAAAATACCACTGTCGTACGAGGGCGTTTTACCCATGGAAGTACTCCACTGTGTACTCAGTGTATTTAAATCCACTTCTTGATTGATACACATTGTTCCATGACAACGGATTCCAGGGGAAAATGTCCTCCAGACAAGGCTAGATGGCGCAGTAGGTCAATGCATTGAAGTTTTAAGGTCTGCAAATTCCTGTAAATTTCCACAGCCTCCTATGTTTATAGACATATTGGTGCATTGATTAATGTAGAAGAATCTCATTACCTTTTGTGGCTTTTCTGAACCGTTATTTTTCATACTCATCCAAGTAAAATCCGTAGAGAAGAAGGTATCCAAGGTATCCAGGAATCCAAGGTACTTTCTGGACAAAACAACATAAATACTTTCCTCATTTTTTGTACCTTGCCTTCCAAGCAGAAGTATAGTTGAGGGCAAACAGAGTCTGGCTGCTTCTAATTTGGGAAAATTAGAGTTTATTTCATTCTTACTGCCCTCTTGAATACCGCGGTAGTGTGTTTATAGATGTTTTGTATACCAATAAACCACAGTCTCCAAATACTTACCAAACATTAAAGAAATCTTCAGTGTCAGCTGTTTCCTCTATGGAAAAGAAAATATTTTTCAAAATACATTATTAGTGTGTCCTCAGTACTTCTGTCTACCATGAAAAAGAAACCTGAATCTAGTAGTGAAAAAATTCTATTTTGCTTTGAAAACCTCAGGAGAACTAGCTGTACAGTTTTGTGAAGCTACTCAGTGAGCATTAAATCGAATATTTTATAGTTGCCAAATAGGTTGCAGTTGCAGCAAACTTCCAGTTTCTCACATACAGAATATTGTTTACATAAAAAGTTCAAGATAAGTGTCCATCTCATGCCTTTTTATTTGTAAAAGATATCTAAGTCATTATTAGTGAGTTATTTATATTATTTAGAAAAGTTCAGGAGAAGAGTTATTAATATTTCAGCAGCAGTATGTGGCATTTTAAATAACGCCTATTATCAAAAAGCTTGAGGGTAACAGTCAGATGGTTAATGTACTGAGCATTTAGCATCTGCTCCTTTGAGGTGTCAAGTGCCTTTGCAAGGCACTGAGTGCACTCAAATTACATTAAACTAATGAGGGAACTCACTTCCTTACAGGAGATTCTCAGCCATTGGCAGGATAAAGCTATTATCATGTGGGCTGTAATGGATAGTAGGAAAAAGCCTTTTTTTTTTTTTTTTTTTAATGTGCATGTAGCTTTCTACTCCTGAAATGGCTTGTGGAAGTTACAAATGCCCTGTAAACACCAGTGTGAAAGCTGAGTGCCTGCAAGCAAAGTATCTTCTGTCTGCTCTGAGACACAGGGTAAGCACAAAAGCAAAAAGACAGCAGAGGGAAATTGAAGAGAGCAAGAAGCCACGAAAACCTTTAGGTGGTAGATTTTAAACCCTTCGCTGCAGTCTTTTTCCACAGCATAGTGTGCAGCTCCAGACATCTCTGTGCAGTGTGGCCACTCCTTTGCGTGCAGGCACATGGTGGGAGCTCTCTGCTGCCAGCCTCTGCCCCGAGACAGAAGCGCAGTTGCTCAACAGCCTAACTGCACAAATCCCAGGAATCACACATTCGCAGCTCATATTCCTCACTTTTTCCAGGATAATCTGCTTGTCCTGTCATGTGGTTGAGGTGGATCACTTTGTGAGGGTTTCTACTCTTTAAATAGCTGTGCCAGCTGCTTGTGATATTTTCGATGGCTACAACAATGATTTTGGAAGGTTTAGACCAGAAAGAAAGTAACATCTCTATTCCATAGGAAAGCAACAGCAACTGAAAGAATCTGTGAAGGTTTAAAGAAGTGTGAACCAAGGTGATGCTGCTTTAGAACAGCAAACACCTTCTATTTAAGTAGGAGCATTTTTATTGAGGCAGTGTCTATACACTTCATACAGTGTAATCGTAAGAGATACATGCAGCACTCTGCAGGAAGAAATACTCTGGAGTTTGAGTGGCACCCTGGTGAAAGAGCCAGCAATAGGTGAGTGTTTAAATTATTGAGGAAATTCTCTCCTGAAGCCTCCATCTCTTCTATGCCAGGTTCTACACACATATTGGACAAAATAAATGTAAATTCCAAATAGTTGAGGAAATTTGAAATAAAAGACAGATGATGCTTATATGCAGAGAGGGAATGACAAACAATATTTTTCATGTGATAAGTAGTGATAGCAGAATTATATGATACTCCAGCTATGGTTGAAATTTATGATATGGTTGAAATTTATGATATTGAGTGTGAAGTTGCTCTGGGGAAGCAAACAGAGAACACGAGTTTGTCAAGCTATTGAAACATGGGGTCCATTCTAAGTCCTGTCACCATGGCTGGGGTGGAACACGCTGCTGAGAATTCTCAGCTCCTCTCTGTGGGAGAAAGTAAGCCAGCAAGGATTTCTGAAGCTGGCACTTCAGAATCAGTGAGATAAGGTAGAACCCAGCTTAGCCCAAAACACAGAGAGAATTGTGGGTCTTCTAGGGAGCTAATCTCATCTTTTTAGGACAATGTTCTTGCTCTACTCAGATCTCAGAGGGATATGGTGAGTGCCTTGTGATTCTTAGCCCTCTGGTTTAAGGGTCAGCAAGGGTGTCTGTGCTTGGGTTAGTTCATGAAAGGCCTTGAAAGATGAAGAAGGGACGTCAGCAAAGTGGTACTGAAAAGAAGATAACCAGTCAAAATGCTGGCAATAATATACTGGGCAGATGAGCAGGTCAATCTGGACGAGGCCAGGGAGGAAAGTTTCTTAGGTGCTGACATGAGACTCAGCAGTCTTTTTAGAGGAGTTTTAGTTGGCTGTAGCTGTTTTAGTTACCAGATAGAAGAGCCTAAGCTGTAGAAATGTTATGTGGGAATGATGCTCAGAATTCAGAACTAACCTGTCTATAAAGACAAGGGAGGGTTTAGTCAATGATAATTCCTAGACTCTTGACTTGAGAGAGTAAGTGATGTTACCTCAGAAAATGAGAGTGGGGGATATGTGGTAGATTTATGAGGAGGTTGAATGCCAGCAGATGGTTTAAGATTGGAAAAAAATTATGAGTAATGTGGGGAAGTAAATATCAATAAAAAGAACTGGATAAATTATTAGTATTTCTGGGAATATTTGCTTCTGCTGAATGGGCCACACAGCAATCATATTGGGTAAATGGGCCTTAGTTCATTCTGTATCTATGCTAGGAATTGTGCTTTGTATTCTGTGGTACCTGGTAGGATCAAGGCTATGCCAGGGAACTTTCTGAGAGTTTTCTACTGTTGTTTATAACTCAAAACTTACCTTTTAAACCCACGGACATCATTGAAACACCAAGGCTTACTGACTGATGACACAATCATGTGTCATGCCCTTTTCTCACGTCCCCTCAACATCTTTCTCCTGTTCTTTGCTATGCTGTGTCATTTTCTGATCAATTAGAGCAATCCTTTGTGTAACATTACTCATCCACTACTTCACTGTCAACTTTTGTCTTCTGTCCCAGACACTGAATATTCTGCTAATTACCAGCTTATAACTTCACATGTTTAAAAATTTGCTTTTATTCTTAGCAGTCACAGAGAAAAAATTAAGAATTCCCCTCAAATTCATGTAAATTTCTTTGTACATCTTTGCAAGTGATAGATTTCATATGAAAAAAATATTTTTGTTGCTTACTCGTGCTTTTGAGTCATTATCCAAGTATAAAAAAATAAAAACTTCATTTGATCAGTTGACAGAGAAGGAAAGTATTCCTTCAGCAAATTTGTGTTATCTACTGTTTGTGACCATAATGCCACCTCATCTGCTTTCTCACCAATCCTGTTCACCTAGAAAGTTTTATGAAGGATGCATAAATTCAACATGAGAATACATGAATAACAGCTTGATGGTACCAGTTTTTCTTTTTTGACTTCACAAAATGTCGTCTTGTAGCAATACCAAACATCCTGTGTGGGCAGAGAAAAGGAATGGTGAGAGACCAGTTATTTCTTTCTTGTATAGCTGGTTGGCATTATTAATCTTTTGAGCATCTAGTGAATCTTTAGACGTACTTTGAAGACTCTGTGGTTGCCCTGGCTTTGGTTCATTTTGACTCATAGGAAGAGATCAAAGGATCATGATAACTGTGTTGTGGTTGTCCAGAGCTGCACGTTTTCTTTGCGGTAATGTGGAGTAATAAAATGCCTTGAGAGATAGCATGAGATTTGCCAAGTGGCTTACCTCATGGTGGATGTCTCACCTTGTAGTACTGAGACTGGAGTGTAGTTGTGTGAGTGTTGGGTAAGTAGGAAACCATGGATGAGAGACAGGAGAAAACAGAGACGTTACAAGACCAGCAAACAGTGACAACAACATCTAGGGTATTAGAAGTAACAATTGAAAGGAGTTACATTATATTCAGAAATTTTTTGATCTTCTGGACTATATTCAGACTTCAAAATCGGTGTCACCTAATGGGTTAAGACCTCTTAAATTTCACAACTTCGTGTGATCTGAGTGTCACGGATATATGATTTGTACTTTTGGCTATAGTTTTCTTTACCTGTCACAATCACCACTCACAATGTAAGGATATAAAAAGATCTTGTCTGTATTGCTTTTCCTGTGTCATTTAAATCCCATTCAGGTTAGCAAAATGTGAGTGAACCATTAAGTTGTTATTACTACCATGGGTATTCAGGCCCACCAAATCCTTTAGGAGTAAAAGGTGAGTGGATCCTTTGAATGATCCTTTGAATGGTGTAATAGCTCCATCACTATGTGGTGTTTCCATAATCAAAGATCTTTTTGAGACACTTTTCTTTCAGTTCCTCAAAATCTCCTGAAAATGTAGACTGTAGAATTTCATTATTTGTACAGTGATCTCATCATTTTACATGCAGAAGCAGTACTACTACCACTTCTCTCTGTTTGGATTCTTCCTCCTTCTTTACTGTTCTGTTACTGCAACACTGACATTTCTAGTGAGTTCCTTGTCCACTTGGCTCCATGCCCTTTCCAGATTTGTTGCAGGACACTTTTGCCTCCTTTTCTTCATCTAAACCCACTTAAGTTTCTAGTATGAAGGACTTCAGCTCACCCAAATGATTTGAGGCTGTTCTCTGCTTACCTTTTCACTTACCACACCCTTGATTTTTTTGTGTCACCCAAAAAACTCACATGTATTTTCAAATTAAAATTCTTTCTGAAAACCTGAGATAGCATACAGTCCTGGAAAACTGGCAAAAGCAGTTTGGTGAAACCTTTTTTGAAATTATAAAAATTATTTCTCTGCATTTGCAGAAGGCATTCAGCAGACATCTTATAACGCAGGATGTATGCCTAACCATTGTAACAGTCCTTTGCTAAGTTGAATGTTTACAAAGTGTTTCATTATAATTGTCTAGATGAGCACTCCATATGGACTTTCATTACCTTCTAGGGGATTGTATTAGCGAATGGATTCATATGAATATTATTTGAGATTTCAGGATTTCCAGAGTCATTGATCTTTTGCACAAGTCTTTCTCATGATTCCTACCAGTTACAGGGTGGTTTCATGTTTCAGTTACCTGGAGTTGCTGCTTTAGCATGTGAGCAAGTAAGAATTTCCTTTATATCCTTTGTCACATAGATTCACTTTCTCTCTTAAATACAGAATTTTAGCTTGCACGGTACTTGATTCCTTTTTCCCATTCTTCATATCTCTGCCCTTTTTGATGGTTAACAAATGTATCTGTTCCTGCTGGAAGTTTGGACCAGAAGCACACTGAAACAAGGCAGCCATGTTTGCATTTTACAGAAGACATTTGGAACATTATAAAGCACAGGGAAATCAGGTTCTGCCTGGAATTATAATCTCAAGTACAAACAAAAATTGCCCACAGTCAAACCTCTTCAACAATAGCCTGATTGTACTATCTGAGATTAGAGATGCTACACTGAAAGAAGCACTTTATTTTTTTCTTTGTAGCACACAAACACAGAGATGCAGTGAGAAGGCAAGCAGAGTTTTCCAATGGCCATATTGTACTTTGACACAGAGTCTGCTTGGTAACAGGGAATGAAAGTGATCTAGACATGGTCAGCTTTCTTCAAGAGAAAATACAAACCTATACAGAGAGTGTCTAGGTTGTGCAAATCAAGTAAGACATTAATTTGAACTTTAATAGTCACAGCTCTGTCTCCACAAATCAGCACTGCAAGCATTTAAGAATCACAGGCTAAAGCGGGAAGCATTGGATCCATTTATTTCCTAGAGCAGAGTTGAAGGAAGTTTAATGGGTCACCTGCAAGTCTTCTGAGAAATTAGAATGGTAAGGCGTGCCAGAAATGATTGAATTTTTCATCTGCAGTTAAAGTCCCCAGTGCAAATGTCATGTCTCATCTTTATCAGTGTGTGCTTGTGTGAATAGAGGATGCTACAGGATATGACTGGTTCTCAACTGAAAACATTAAGAGACAAGATCAATGCTGCCAAAAGATTTTGTGTGACATTTGTGTACACTGCAGACTCATCAAAATTTGTCCAGTCTCCACAGGATTACTGTACATTTGACCAAGATGTCTGGCAGTTGTATCCATATCTTTATTTCAGTGCAATAGGGACAATGCAGCCCATCATTTTTATATAAGAAAAATGCAATGCAGTACAGTCACACAACAATAAAGAACAGACAGGAATCCCTTGCCCTCTGCAATAAGATTTCCTCAATAACTCTCATATTTCACACTTTCACAGAGGATCTTTGTCGACCTAGTTCAGCATCCACATAAATTTAGAATTTCAGCTTTGTGAGAAAAGGCATTTGTACACATGAAATTGCAGTTTCGTATACAGGGCAGCAGTAGGCAGAATTTTTCCACAATTTTTCTTTATAGGCTCCAGTCACAGGCAGATGGGAAAGCCAGAAATAAAAGACCCACGTGCAGAAGTGAAAGGCACATTTGCTGTCATCTATCTTGAGCACAAGAAATGGTTGCAGCCTCTGTTTACATTCTCAGATGTTGCTGGATCAGAGGATAATTGGGGCGGAACTTATGGAGATGGAATTGGGAGAGGCTGCTTAATTTCTCTCATATGTGGCATAGACCCATTTTTGTCCTGTGTTTAAATGGTCCCATCCTTATTCTTGGAAAATGGCTTTGAAAATGTTGATTTTTGTAAAGATTGTGTCTCTTCGTTGTAGTACCTGTAGCTCACTTTTTGGAGCATTTACAGGAGAAGTGGATGGAATGGTTAGAACTTATGTGTCAGATCTGAAGTTGCGGTGAGGCAAAGGCTTCTCACAGCCCAGTTCTGATGGCAGCTTTATAATTACTGATCTTGCTTTTCTTTCTAAGCATGCTGTGTAGTCACAAAGATGCAGGATTTCTTGCACAAACAGTTGTGAGATCACACCATTGCCATCTCTTCTGAGACTGAGCTAAGAAAGGAGGTTTTTTCAGCATGAGTCAATGCCTCAATTCAAGAAATGTAGCCTGCCTTTTGAAGCCTGCCCCTTATTGTAACCACAGGCTGTCTTTAGAATGGCAAATCTCAAGACCATAAACTTAGCTGACATGGCTGTGATCTGCTTTTGTTTAATTAGTCACAAAGTCCTTCTGCTAGCAACTCACCCCACTTGTCATCTGCAGAAAAGATGTTATGAATCACTTAAAATCTCTTTTAAAAAGTAGGTCTGACATTTTTATAGAAAAAGGAAAGTCTTTTGGGCCTTAGACACTACACTAGCAGGAGTAAACTTCCTGTGTTTATACTAGTACTCATAAGCCTGTCGTAAGTGGGCACTCCTGAAGGGCAGCATGTGGCCACTCAGGTAGGAGACTCAGGACTAGAGAACAGAACTTTAATGAGTGAAGTGGAAACATACCAGTACCAAGAATTTTGTTTTCTTTTTTATTTCTCCTTTTTTTTCTTTTTTTTTTCTGAAAGAAATGGAAGGAGCATATAGAAAATTTTTCATTTATTGAAGAAGGCAAAATATAGGCTAATTTCTAAATTATATTGCCAGCATTTGCTTTTTAAAATGTTTTCTGTAAAAAATGGATTTGAAGTTTATTTCTAATTTTAGAGTATTAGGCAGACTAATTAGGGAGATTTTTCCTGTATAACATGTAAGACCGGCGTGTGTGTAGAGTCATGCAACTTCCACATCCTGGTGTAAAAATACACAAAAGGCTCTCCTGTGTATTTTCCATTTTTTCTCAGAAACAGGAGGGGGTTTTGTGTCTTTATTCCGAAAGCACTTCTTTCACATTTTTTGGGGGGTTTCATCATGCAGATATAAGCTTTCTTTGGTAGTCTGCATTACTAAATCTTTCCATTTTCCTAGGTCTTAAATAATATATAAAAAGTAATAAAATAATGCAATTTAGTATGCAGCATGAATCTATCTGTGGTGTAATTATGCTGTTTATTAATCGAATAATTATATACTTTTAAGTATCTTTGAATGCTGACTACTATGCACAATACCTTTCTGATATTTAAATAAGGAAATATGGTCTAATTTACATCATCCTTTTTTTTTTTTGCTGGCATTTTGATTTCCTTCTCACTGTGTTTGTTTTCTCATGGACAGAGGGAGTAATCAGTGTTGTATATAAGGACTGAATGGTTTTGGATTTGCTTCAGTTCTGATTAGGAGATATGGCTTGTCTTTCTTACATGACCCTGAGCAAGCTTTCCCCTCTTAGTTTAATTTCTGTAGATAAGACTTTTTTTGTAACATAGTCCTTACCTACAAAATCTCCATATTTATGTCTGTGTGACCTGTTTCTTGGAAAATAACATCGATGCCATGTCTGAAAAGCATTGATGGTAGGTTTTGTAGCAACACCTGACATTTAGTTTCCAGCTGATGAATATGTATGGGAGCTCTGTTTTGTCAGCATTCCTTCACTGGTTATCTGTGTTAGGAACATGTAGACTTGTGTTCTTCTCAGCATAAGATATGTTTATTTTGTCCTGATAAATAACCTCCTGCTTATTATTATTAGAAATTTCCAAGTTAATTTTTCTATTTATACCTGAGAACCTTTGCTACATTTGATCAACCACGATAAAGAAATGTTCTAAATGTCAAACTTTAGCCATTTGTTTTTTAGGTGTTGAAGTCACTGGACAAGAGATCAAATTATTTAGTACAGATTGCAAGGAAAGTTATTGATTGATCTGAAGTCTTCACACTACCTTTTCCTGGGCCTCTTCTCTGACCAGTGGTCAAGTTCTCTCTCTTGTGTAGTAAAACAGGTTTATTTGGAATGTCATCATTAAGCTCTAAATATTTAAGTGTCTTGCAGTATTAGATAAAAGAATAATGACTTTTCTACCAGAGGTAATTTGTTTTGGCGACATAGCAGAAATGCACATTCCAGCGGCTAAACTGTGTCACAAGGATAAACTTGTTGATGGAGCCGCTTTGCTGTGGCCACACCAATTCACTCTTGAACAAGGAGCACCATTCAGTTTACTGTTAACTGGAGCTGCTCAGGCTGTGCCATAGTTCTGGTTTTTCTCAAGATGTTAGGTGAAGGAGGTGGCCTTCCCTATTTATTGACATAATTGGAAAAAAGAAATTGTGGGCATGCCTTTAAATGGCAACAAACTTCCTATGGAACTGCAAAAAACATTCTTATCTTCCAAAGAGAGAACCAGGACATTCAAAGGTGTTCAAAGGTTTTTGAAAAATCTATTGCAACACTTAGAGCATCTAAATAATTTTTTGAAAATAAAGTTTATACAAGTATACTGACAAAAGAGGTTTCACGGTCACTCTGATTGACAGTGGTCCTGAATCTCTCAATTTGGATTCAAGGATTTCAAGGAACCAGCACCCTCTTCAACATTAACACACAAGGCTCAAGCAGAGGACAAAGAGTCAAAGAAACTTGGAGGCAGCAGCACAGATCCTAATACTTTCTAATCCTATCTTCTGCTTTTTTTTGTAAGGCAGTCTTTGGGAAAACTCCGAATTGAAGGAAAATAAATTCGAGAAAATTGTTCAAAGAAAAAAGCCAAAATGTAGCTTAATTGAAATTGGAATTGACAGCAAGTGAGATTTGTTCTTTGCATTCTAATAAGAAAGCATAGAGAGGAGAGGAGGCCTGAAAAATCTACAACGACTGGAAGCAGGAGTGCTGTCAGTGGTAGGTAAGAGGAAAGAAAATAGCTCCAAAGAAGGAGCCATTCAAATTTGAAGAGATTAAGAATGCTTGTGATTCCAAAAATAAAAATAAATATTTTAATGTTGAGTGACCCAAAAGCCAAATCTTGTTGCTTGCTTCTGAAGGCAGCAGGAAAGGGAGTATTCAGTATTCAAATGTCCGTCAATAACTTTTGAAAAAGGAGATTTAAAACATACTCTCATTTTCCCTTATAGTGTTTCTTTACAAGAATATATTTGTGGGTTTTGTATTTCTATAATAGATTCTAATAATTTCTAATAATTTATATTATTATCAAGTTTTTATATTTATATAAAGAAATATATTTCTTTATAGAATAGATTTGTGTTTACCTCCTAAGCACATTCTCTTTTCCCTGAATACTTTCCTTCTAATGCAGTCTTATGTTTTCCAATTTTTTTTATTTTTCTGCTGAAATTAAGCACAAACACTACTTTTAAAAAGGAGTAATAACTACCTAAACAACCTGTGTTTTTCCTTTTTTTTTTTTTTTTTTTTTTAATTTTTGAATGCTGGAACAATTTATTTGCATTTGTTCTTGAGATTGTCATCTGACCAGATATAGGTACTTGCTTAGTGTTGGTGCTGTCAACATTCAGAAACAGAGACAATGGCTTGGCTAAAATCCAGCTGTCATTAGAAAACTTATTCTAAAAAGAGCTCTGTGGGATTTTAATTCCATCTGTCCTTCATCATGACTTCAAACACACCAGTATTTCTAAAAGCCAACTAAGTTCCTTTTAGGTCAGTCATGCTCTCTAGGGACCAAAATAAAAAAGAAAAGCTTTAGCTGACAGCTTTATCAATGATATATGAGGGAAAACAGAATTCAGTGTTGTTTTTTATAGCTGCATTAGTTATGCATTGCTGGCAATTAAATATCATTTTCAGCAGTAAAATAAGAACAGAGCTATGGGTGATTTCTTCTCCCTTGAAAAGCTTTCCCATACTAGTGAACTGCGAACCGTGCACATTGAAAAGGGAGCTGGTGGAAGAAATGCATGACTGCATGAGGCAGAATGAGACAGGACAGGGTGAGACAGGATGGGATGGAATGGGATCGGTTGGGATTGGATAGTCAAAATGCTGGCAGGGTCTTAACAGAGCTAAAAACACTGCCTCATACAAGGAACAGATCTCTCTATAGGTAGTTAGAAAGTGATGATGGGGAAAGATGGTAAAAGTTCCAGTGGTTTCCTTGGGAAAGGGGAAGAAATATACTTTGAGAAATGACTGGTTTAGGGGTGTGCAGCTTCTCCAGGACCTGGGAGCTGTACAGTACATGTATGGCCAAGAACTAGGATAGAAAAAGGGGGATCTCCAAATGTGTTTTTGCCTAAGGTTGGAGGGGTCCTGACACTGGCTCTTAGCTATAAGCTACTCTGTGTAAATAGGACATCCATCACTTTCAGAGGGTCTTAATTGAATGTCACTAAACCAGCCACACTTCAGACCTTCAGAAGCTCAGCCAATGTGCAGTGAAGCAAAGGTACTTAAAATAGCCAACCCTGCTGATATTCTCTGAAGATGGTGCATTTTGAATTCAAGAGTATTGAATAGGACATAATATGCAAAGCAAAACAAGGGAATGTGGTCTAGAAGATGCAATAGCTTAGTTCTAGTCCCAAAGCAAGGCTGGAAATACTAGTGAGTATCATTTTACTTTTGCGGTTAGTACAATGCCTCATCATTTAGCTTTCGCATCTGGAAGCAAAAGATTTCTTGTCCACAAACACAAAAATTCCCTTTAATTGTGTCAAATTTATTAAGTGTTGAAGAAAACTATCCTTTTCTTGGTCTTTTGTTCAAATCTGTGGCTGCCCTACTTGAGGATTGAGATAGTGTTAACAGTCTAAAAGTTGTGAATGAGAGCAAATGTGATACAGCCGTTTGGGCACTGCCAACTAGTGGTTTATACTTTAGACTGGGCTTTCACAAGGGGATAATATTTCAATTTAAGCTTTCAGTGTAAAATTACACTATTGTTCTGTCTCAAGATTGATTATTTGAAGATAAGTATTATACAGTAGCCTTCAGAAAAAAAAAAAATAAACCAAACAAAAACAATCCAAAACCCAGTCTGGTAAAAGTGGGGGAGCTTAACTAGATTTTCCCAAGAAGACCAGAGAGAGAAGGGAAGGGAGGGTTATAGCTGTGGGACTTGCTGAAATCCCTCAGCTGTTTCTGAGCTAATCATGAGCTTTAAAGTGAGAAATTCAGTGCAAAAATCTAATTTATTTCCCCATCTGATTAGGGAAGGTGGAGTTCAGGCTTTAAACATAGGATCAAAAATTTTCTTGAAATCTCTGTGTGATATTTTAAGATTTGAGGACCTTTGAAGATACTTGTCTTTCTACTGCCTTCAAGCTTATACAATCCATATCCATTGATGATAAATGGGAGGTGTTTATGCCATCAGTGAGGATGTTACAGTATCACAAAATTTTGTCCCATTTGCTTCAGTGGTGTATTTTATGAATTGAACTACTACTTGACGCACACATGGGATTTTTGTAGGCTTGCAATAGTTCCACAGTTCTGTTAAGCATATTGAAGAAATATCCATGTGAATTATTTCTGAAGTCTGACTTTTTCTGAACAGAGCTGCAGAGTGCTGTACCAGCCTGGCTATATCAATCACTGAAGGTAAAAAAACCTATTAGGGGTCTATATTTAATGTTGTTCTTGAGCTGAACTGTGCCTTTTCTTTTGGGATGGTGTCTTAAAAATGCTTTCTGTCTTCTGACATAATGTTTCTTGAGAGTCCATACTTGCGATATTCTGTCAGGAAGAAAAACGTATATTCAAGATCATGACTGCCATCTTTGAGCAAGTATTGGGAAAATTAAGAACTGCCTGCTGTAAGACATGACTAGGTTCATGAACTTGAAGGTGCACAAGTCCATGATGACATGCATCCATGAGTCCTAGGAAGTTACTAAGGCGTAAACCATCATATTTGAGGAGTTGTGGCAGTCCAGTCAAACATTGGATAATGCCCTATTTTTAAAAAGGGAAACAAGTAACACCCAGGGAACTACAGGCCAGTCAGTCTTATCAGTGGCTGATAAGATTGTGGAGGAGATTATCCTGAAAACTGTGCTGAGGCAGATGGAAAACAAAGAGGTGATTGTTGACAGCCAATCACCACATTAACATGGCTTCAGTAAGGGCAAAATGTGCCTGACAAATTTGGTCACCTTCTACGATGGGTTTGCAGCAGTGTCAGATGAAGGCAGGGTAGGAGACATCGGCTACCTGGACTTGTGCAAAGCATTTGACACTGTCTGGCACAACATCCCTGTCTCTAAACTGCAGAGACGTGGATTTGATGGATGGGCCACTTGGTAAAAAATTGGCTGGGTGGTAACATTCTAAGAGTTACAATCAACAGCTCAATATCTAAGTGGAGACTGGTGGTGTCCCTCAGAGATCAGTGTTGGGGCACTGTTTAACATGTTTGCCAGGGACATGGACTGTGGGATCGAGGGCACCCTCAGCAAGTTCACTGAGGACACTGAGCTGTGGGGTGTGGTAACTACACTGGAGGGAAGGGATTCTGTCCAAAGGGACCTGGACAGTCTTGAGGGGTGGATATGTGCAAAGTTCAACACAGCCGATTTCCATGTCCTGCACCTGGGTTGGCACAATTCCAAGCAGAAATACAGTCTGGATGGAGAATGGATTGAGATTAGCCCTGGGGAGAAAGTTCAGGGGGTGTTTGTGGGAAAAACCCTCAATATGACTCAGACACATGCACTTGCAACCCAGAAAGCCAATTGTATCCTGGGCTGCATTCAGAGCAGTGCGACCAGCAGGTTGAGACAGGTGATTCTCTCCCTCTGCTCTCCTCTGGTGAGACCCACCTGGAGAACTGCATCCAGCCCTGGGGTCCACAGCAGGAAGAAGGCCATGGACCTTCCAGAGCAAGTCCAGAGGAGGCCACAAAGATGATCAGGGGGCTGAAGCATTTCTCCTGCAAGGAAAGTCTGAGACCATTTGGGTCAATCATGCTGGAGAAACCAAAGGCTCACAACAGGAGACCTCACAGCACCTTCCAGTACCTCACTACACCTACCAGAGGGGTCACAAGAGAGCTGGAGAGGGACTTTTTGCAAGGGAGTGTAGTGACAGGACAAGGAGCAATTGTTTTAAACTGAAGAAGAGTAGGTTTACATTAGGTATTAGGAAGAAATTATTTAATGGGAGCATGGTGAGGAACTGGAACAGGTTGCCAAGACAAGTTGTGGACTTCACAACCCTTGAGGTACTCCAGACCAGACTGGATGGGGCTCTAAATAATCTAGTCTAGTGGAAGGTTCCCTTTCCATGCTGGAAATGTTGGAACAAGATGGTCTTTAAGATTCCTTCCAACCCAGGCCATTCTGTGATTCTGTATTTCTAAGACTGTATGATCTGAGCTGGTTGAGCAACAAGAGTTTGCCATGCAGCTTACCTTTCAAAAACCCTAAGATTTCAGCTTATGATTTTAGTTGCTGGGATAAACACAATTCTGTGTCTCTATATTCCAGACTTTTAAGAATCCATTTTTCACTGCCATGACTAACAGTAATGTTACTCTTGACATAGTGAAATGACACTGCCTGAATTTCTCTGTAAATGTTTGATGAGAGAAAGAAGGTTTTTAATTTGCCAAACGGTAGTTTCATAATGCAAAGTTTAGAGATAAATACCACTTCCATCTTTCAAACATCTGAAGTATAATTAGACAAATCTTAAGTACTTTTGAGCACTCCGTTCCAGGATGACAGCCTTGATCCCATGTTAGAGCACAACTAATGCAAGCCTCTACATAGTGCCTTTGAAAAGTGGAAGAGGTTGGCAGAAACATCAAATAATGATACTTATCTCTTGGAGCACTTTTTGGCTGTAGGCAACCAGAAGTTCTCCAAGTATTGTTGCAGCAAACTGAACTACAGATGATCAGCACAGGTACCCCCTCCTTTTCTTACTACTCTGGCACTAACATTACCCAGCTCACCCCAGAAAACTGGTCACATTGAGGAAACACAACTCCTCCTCATTGGATGCAAGATGGCTTTATTTAAAGGACTTTCTTCTTTTTAGAAAAGTTTGGAGCTTGTAATGCCTCACTCCAGGCAGACACACAGATCAGAGATTGTTCTGTGTTCTCTTGAATTTTGCTTTGCACCCTAGCAGAGGATAAGAGGGAAAACACAGACCAGCTAATACTAGGAATGCTAGCCTGCATACAGATTCAGGGAAGAGCTATAATTAAGTCCATGTCCTCCTACATTGCATGTAGGCACTTGCATAGCTCTTATCCCTAAAGGCTTCTCTGCGTGCCAGAGAATGCCTAGGAGCTGTTGAAGGCTTCTGACAACTCCTGCAGAGAGACAGTATTTCATGGTTCCAAGTCCTCTCAGCTACTAACACAGGTTTCACTTCCTTGTCCTCATATTCTCCATTAACCATTTTTCTTGCTTTTTTCTACACAAGAGGTAAAGACAAAAGGGTTGATTCTCAGGCACTCAAAGATCCTTTTCCTACAGATTGTCAGAAGTAAAAGAGCATCAAGCTACATGGTGAAAATAACAGCTAACCCTGAAATATTTCCATGTGTTGTTATTATTATTGTTGTTAGTTCATTATCTACTATTATTTTAGAAGTAGATATATACATTAGATTTCAACAGTTTCCAGCACTAGTTTTCAACTCTACTTGATTCTTGATGTATTTCTGACTCCTGCTTTTTTTCCCAAATGGGATGTACTTCAGCAACAATGCCTTGTCCCCAATGGAACATTAAATTTAGCAATTTTGACCATAACCAAGAGAATCAGAGTATGCTTAGAATACCAGTAACTGCCAGCAGATTCTGTCTTACCCTTAAACATCTTCAGAAAGCTTCAGAAGTTTCAGAGAATGAAACAGTTTTTCAAAAACACATAGGGAAGCTAGGACAAGGTTTACCTGCAAGACATCTAGAGCTTTGCAATACCTTTTCTTTTTTCTGGGAAATTCCAGACACAGGTTATTGCACTTTCTGGAGAAAATCAGAACCACCCATAAAATCATGGGTATTTTCTGCTGTGCAGAAGCCTTACAAAATAGAGTTAATATGTTTAATATGGTGTAACCACCCTATAGGAATATCCTCCCTTGTTTTTAGGATAACTAGAATTTTATACAAGTTTGTTCTGCATCTGGGCTAACAGAAAACTGAGTCAGAGGGTCCAAATAGCATCACCTTTACAAAAAGAAAAATATTTTCTGAAAACCTTAAAGTAGTAATTTGCTTAGAAATTCCAAGACAAAGGAAATGAAAGTAATGAGTAAGTGAGCATTTTAAGAGAGAACAGATCTTGTGGGAAAGTCTCCTGGGGAAGAATTGTTCCAGCCACTGTGAGTGAAAGCAAACACTGTTTTAATGTTTAATAACATGTTTGTTTGTTTTTTTTTTTTTTTTTTCCTTTGGCCTGGCTTTCCTTTAGAAAATGTTCCAGAGCAACTGAGTGGTAAGGAAAAGAAACTGACTGTCTTGGAGCAGTATTATTAGGCTTTGTATAGCAGATATGTACTGGACCATGGAAGTGCACAAGTAAGGTCTCACCTGTGCAACAGAGATGAAAATACTTTCTACCTACTTACTCTTACAGTGATCTCAAAGTCACCCACCACTGCAGTCAGGAGTAGCTTTCCCATTTTCCAGATATACAGACAGCCTAAAATACATTAATCAGAGGGTGATGTTTGAAATGTACAGCCCCTATGTGTCTGCAGCCTGGTTCTACTTTGTACACATAGTTTCTACCAGTTTGTTCCACTAGAGCAGCCAAAAGGCTAAACTCAGCGTCCTCCACAAAACCATTACTTTTGTAATAATGCAGCACTACCTGTGTGTAGTGCTGCATGATAAATCTGTGTGTTTCTCTCAGTCCTCTTCCACCCACTGGAACTCATGGCATGCCTAGCTGGAGCTACCTAACATTCCTAGCAGTGGTCAGCTCTGGTCTCTATCCATAAAGAATGTCAGTGTGCTAGTAAGGAAAACAACAAGGATTTCAGAAAAAGCTATTGTACTTGTCAGACCACAACAGGGAGATTCAACTCTTCTCCTAGAGAGCTGGAAAGATGCCAGGGAGAAATTATTTAAAAACCCAGGTCCTTTGATCAGGCTTTCCACCTGAGTGCTGCTGAGTGATTTTGCACAAACAGTGTATGAGGTCAGGCACCTGTCAAGCCTGCAAAGGGCTTCAGCTATAACTCTGAATGCTATTAGTAATGTCTATACAAAGGGCCATGGGAATTCCCAGTAGGAGGTGTGTGTGGCTTGGCTATTCTGTGAGCTGCTCAGATGTATTGGGAAGAGGATTAAGTTTATGATGGCATCCAACAGACGATTAAAACAAACTGGCAAGCTGAGGATGAGGAATCAGCAACACAGGAGCGTGGTTTTAACCTAATGATTTGTTGCCTCCACTGGGCAGCTTGCCTAACTTTGGTATATCTGAGTTGCATCATTTCAGGGAATAATGTCCTTGTGATTTAGTACTGCAGTAAAGTTACAGGTCAAAAGGTCTGAAACATGACCTGTTTGGAAAGATGGAAGAAAAGGCAGTTGTTTAGTCTGGAGGAGTAAAGACTGTGGGAAGGAATGGTACAGCTTCAAATTTGCAGGAAAAAAGGAAAGGAATACAATGTTGCAGAGAAGAGAGGAAGTGGTGAGTATGAGTTACAACAACAGAGATAATGTGGTAGAAGCATTAGGTAATCTGTCTCCAGTTTAAGTTACCTAAAAAAGCGTTGAAGCCTCATCAATTAAACTAAATATGAATTAGACAAGAATCACCAAGTGACATGGATACTGTAGATAGGCAGGGAGATGACCTAGATGAACTCATGCTTTATTCTGGCAGTGATTTCAATCATTTTTGTGGTACCTCTACATACTGGAAATACACAAAAGGCTGTGTATTTTAGTACCTATTTATGAAGGACCTCTACTAATCTTTAGGGCTGCTTGATTGTAGAGATTTGCACTGAACATATTGCACAGAATGATGGGGTTTTTTTCTCTTTCAACCCTTTTCAGCATCCCATATTTGAAGAGAGTTATGGTAGAGTTTTGCAACTTTAGCACCCATGCGATAAAAGCAGCTTACTGTTTCATTTCCTTCCTTATGTTTGCACCTCTTGAGTTTGTTTTGCTAGCATTTATTGCCAACAGATTCAAAGCAGAGAAGCTAGTCAGAAGAAACCCTATGAAACATTGACAACTGTTCATCACACCATATCACTAACTGCAGTTTGTAAGGTATTTCCTGATTCTCAGGCTGCATGTGATAAACAAACATACAACTACTACAGTCAGGGCTGGCCTAAGCCCAGCCAAGGGCAGCTGGTACAAATGTGTAGAGATTCACAGGGAGCAATCAGGCAAGCAAGGAGCTGTCTAATTCTGTAGTAAAGTAACATAACAAGAGTACAGAACTGACAGCTTGCTTATCACTACTTGTTAGTGTTTTGGTAGAAAGAAATAGGTCTGTTAGCTGTTCACTGCAGTCTTTTCCTGCACAATCTATTTTCCTTCTGATCTGATGATTCATGTTTATGAAACTTTTTTGATCAATGATATGACTTGCTGCTTAAGACTAAGGCTGTCTGCCAGTTCCGATTAGGGGAAATCCTTGAACGCACACAACCAGATGGTGCTTGCTTGCTTTACTTAGGTTGTGCAGAAATTTAGGCAGCAATAAATGTTGTAAATACAGTGCAGTGCCTCTCAGAGACACTGGACTGGGACCCAAATAGCCATATTTGCATGGCACTGCATTGTGTTCAGACTTAGCTCAAGCATTCCTACATTTTCCTGTAAATGGTATTTCTATTAGTTTGTGATTTGCCCAATGCTTGACAGATTTTCATGCAAGCAACACAAGGTCTAACATTCTAAGATTGTCCCTTTATCATATTGCAAGACTTAGTCTAAATCTTGAGGGTTTTGAAATAAGTTTTTAAATCTGATATGATTTATGATATATGATTTTTTTTTTATATGATAAATCTGTTTTCTCCTTATTTTACTTTCAGGAATGGAGGGAGTGTATTGCCAAAACTAGGAACAATTCTGATTGTTGTAGTAATGCTCCTTAAGTGGTAAACTTTTGACAAAAGAAAAAGAAGGTATGCGATAACATAAATTAAACAATTTTATATTGCTAGCTCTCTTGCTTATGGTCAGTATCATTTAAGATCTTTGCTTCATAGAGAAAGGACAAGGATAAATCAATTGATTTCTAGTTCTTAGGAACATTGACAACTTTTAACTTGAAGTTTATATCTTGCTCTGATGAAAAGTCATGTTTGAACATGGTATGACCTTTGCATTTCTTATAACAGCCAGGTAATCCAATGTTATTAATAACAAAGTATTTAGAAATGTTGTTCTTGTTCTGGGCTGACAAGTGACATGTACTGTGTTATCAGTTGGCTCTCTCCTGCATACCTTCTTCGGGAAGTAAATAGCTGGCACACTTGGAGACCTCTGGTTAAGATAATCTGGGGACAAGAGCAAGGAAACTGGAGGTGTTGGAGATAGGCATGATATTTGGCATGTCTATACTCTTTGTGGTTATAGCCTTTAATTTTCATTCCTCCCTAAACGCTAGCCCTGTTAAGGATTTTAGGTGAAAAGTTCAAGGAAAAGGTTAAGGGCAATTCCTTTTACCTTTTTTGCAGCTAGTAGTTCTAAAACATAAAGAACCTCTATGACAGTGTTTATCAGAGATAGGAGAGAAAGGAGAAGGTAAATCAAAAGAACAGTGACATTTGCTTCTAGGCTCTTAAAATACACAAAGGCATTTTAAGTTGCCTTGGGTGCATGAATACATTTCAAAAAATACAGAAGACCTTGAGACTGAGTTGCCAAAATATTTTTTAAAAATCAGCCATATTTTTTTCCATTTTTGGTGTATTCTGCAGAATGTACTCTGATGAACTCTGCTATCCAGTCTCATCACAGACACATTCTGTTGTCTGTCTCCCAACTATAGAAATACACATGTGTTTTAAACAATAGATTCTCACAGAAATGAGCTTAGCACAATTGCCTCTCTCCTACTCCACATACAAGATGCAGCTGGTTGGTCTGATTTTTTGCTCCTCTAATCAAAGCACTCAGCACATGTGTCCCTGAGCAGGGTAATGATCATTCTACAGTGCTATAGCCACGGCAAGAAGGGACAATTAATCTGTACCTCATGGCATGTCCTTTGGACTACAAGAGCCTTGCCAGAGGCACACTGACAAGCTGCAGCCAGGCTCTGCTCCCCCGTGCTGTGTGTGGACCCTGTTTTTCAAGGAAATACTCCCCATCATGTGTCCTGGTATGCCTCCACCTGTCAATAGCAAAGAGAAAGTCACCTGCAAGGCTTACAAATGTCTTGTGGTCTCTTTCTTAAACGTAGAGTGTTTCCTGTCTTCCTTCAGAGAGTTTGCAATAAGACCAGTCTCTGACTTTTTCCAAAGTAAATTGTACATTGAGCTAAATTCCCATATTAAGTATGAGTTTCATGGGCCATGTCAGCCACAGGTTTTATTTGTGATACTTACAGTCCAATGTTATGCAGCTAAAAAGCTAGATCTAGCCAAAATAAACTCAGAATAAAAAATAAATAAATAAATAAATAAATAAATAAGAATAAAAAAACTCAGCTTGCTCTGGAATAGATTGCCTCATGCCTGTACTGGCAAAATTATAATAAGCTGATAATAATCTATCACTTTGGGTGGATCTCATGTCTTCTTTTAAGTGACAATATTTTAAAATATATCAAGTGAAGAAAGGGTGAACTATCTCTGCACAAAAAGAAATGCAGGCATTATTAAACACTGAAAGATAATTTTATGCACATTTTGCTGAGCCCTAGTACAAAGTAAATATCATAGAATCATTGCATGACTGTACACAAATGAAAAATTATGACAGGTAATTTCTGTCATGTGTTTTGCCTTTGGGTTAGGGATTGTCTGTGAAAAGGGTATGATTTTCTAAAACTGAGTCATCTGTATGCAAAACAACTAGAAATGATATTTTAATATAGGCTTTAAGATTACAACACTCATGTAATTAAAAGCCTTTTTCTTCCTTGGAGGCCAGTGTTTAAAATCACATGAAAATCCTTATAACGTGCTTGATAATAAGACTACACTTAGATTTGATATTGGTTAGGTGAAATTAGAGCCAAGTTTTCCCAAGACAGAGAACCTCTTTGGCATTCTTCTATCCAAACCCAACATGATGGGTTTGGATAGAAGAATTAAGAATATATTTTCCCCTTCCTCCTTCTCTCTTGAAGGTCAAATCATTACTCCAGTTGCTTAATGAGAACTGTCATGCTGACAAGCTTGTTAAGCGCTGACAAAACCTCTTGCCCAGTGCCCTGTCTATGACAGGGAACAGTAACAGATACCGAGCAAGAACTTGAACAGTGTGACCTGCTGCTAGGTTCCGTGTCCTAGCTGTTGGTCTTTGGCAGCTTAATGCCTTCCTGAGCCTGTGGCTGCATCTGGGCAGTGCCACTGATGCAGTACTGTAATATTCTTCAGTCTTTTCTTCAGCCTTATAGGGGTTGCAATTTGCTATAACTCTCTGTGCATTCCTCTGGGAGAAGCAGGTCAAATAACAGAGAGGATGTCTGCTTTCCATGGCCAAAAAAGGGTCATTCAATGCCCTCCTTTCTTGGAGGGCAGCTGAATGTGCTTGACAGGAGCAGAACAGAAAGATGGGCAAAGAGCCCTTTCCACAGTATGGAGTGGAACAGGCAGAAAGGAGTCACTAATGCCGTGTTTCTGTTGCTAAATGGGACAGACTTAGGAGAGGAGCTTAGCTGCTGCTACAGTTTTGGCCTGTGTCAGCTAGCATCCTCTGAAATACTGTGTGAGTATGGTGCAGGCAATAGCATGTGCCAGGCTATTCCCAGGCTATTCCCAATAGGCATTCATATGTTGAATCCCTAGCCTTGAACACAGTCCTTTTTCTATTCTTAGACAACTTAAACTGAGAGAAAAAAAAATAAAAATAAAAAAAATTTGGAGCTGCATAATCACTACATGGAACACAAAGGAGACCCAGAGCTCTGTGTAGTGTGAACCCTGCCATTTGGCACAGGGTATGGGAACAGTCCCTGCCCTTGTGTCATTTAGCAGAATGAATGGATCCAGAGAGACTGGGAGGCTGATGAGAAAAATCAGTAAGCACACCCTAACCAGAACTCAGAGATGGTAGAAAGAGTGGGTTTTTTAAATGAACCTGAGTAGCTGCATGGAACTGGTCATATGTCAGAAACCCTGTGCTGATGGAGTGAAAGTCTGAATCCATCAAGGTAATTAGAATACTCTTAAGCCTTGTTAATATCTAATCTGTCTCAGTATGATCTTCTCTACTTAAAAACAAGTTTACACCCATAGTTTATCATTAACATCCCAAAAATGTTCAAGCTTAGCCAAACTCAAATTAATGAAGCCTTCACAGAGTCATTCTGAGGTCTCCACTCGGCCCACATTCTGACACACTCAGAGGGCACTGGATTAAGTTGTACCTTTCAGCTGTTCTGAAAAGGACACGTACCTTGCTCCACAGAATATACCATCAGTAAAATTTTACTAATTCTTCTCTGGGTGAGTTTTCTTCTATACTGATTCCTTGCAAACTACTTCCATTAAACTTCTATTTCCATTAAACTCCTATAGCAGGTTACTCAGGAATAGGGCCTGCGTCACACAACATGGGTAATGTAACTTTTAAGTAACTGTCAATAACTGTTCTTAATAAGCAACTTTTCCTTAATTGGAATTATAGTGGCAAAAAAATTTCTCCTCAAAAGAAACCTGGTCTTCCAGAGTATCTCTCATCATATATCTGATTCAAGCAAGTCCTGACAAGCTGTGATGAGCACCATTTTCAGACAACTCAGTTTTGCACATTGAATTTAACTCCATCATTTCAGACTCTCCCTACTGCTAGAACAAACTACATGTGCTTAAAGACGTCAGTTCTTTCAGTTCCCTGTTTTCAAAAATCTGATTTTTTCTGAAAATGGAAATGTTAACTCTCTGCACACATAAATTCTTGTAACCATATCTTCTGTTATTGAAATAGTGCATTTTGCAGTATAACTTGTTTCATAAAAGTTTATTTCTCATCTCTTTAAAAATAAATATTCAATCAGAAAGAAGAACAAGAAATACATAAGTATTTAAAATGAGATGTGTTTGCTGAAAGCACTGCATATCATATGTATGTATAACAAATATTCACACTTTTTCATTCGTCTTCTTAGTGGCTATTTCATTCCTACAAAAGATACAAGACAGCCAGGATAAAGATAGATACGTAATCTGAGAGAAACAAAAAATATTTATATGACGGTGCTAAACATATTCACCCAGTAAATGGCTTCATATGCCTCTTTCTCTAAATCCACAATGCTGTCAGTGCTTTCCAACACTTCATCAATTTGTTGTGGAGAATGAAATGGAAGGCTAACTTGGGAGCACTTTTTTCCATTGACATCTTCTGGTGCCAGTAAATCACTCACCCCCTGGGTTGTCACAGCACACATGTCAACATATTGAACTTAGCTAGACAAACTGGGGCCTAATTTGAAGCATTCAGCTGAGCTCTTATTCCACATGTGGAATATTCGTAGTGAGAACATCACTAGAATTCATAAGCGTTATGAAAAGAGGCAAAACCAATCCCTTGAGTAAAAAAAATGAAAGGAATTGGCTCATTTCCTGGTTCAGAGTGGCTAACTACATACAAATTTTTTTTTTCTACTGCAAATGGCATTTGTTATCATGCGGGTCATAACTGACAATAATAGTATATGCTCAAGAAAAAATAATTTAGCTGCTCAGAGCCTATAACACAGTGAAATCACTGTTGTCACTCTCTTCCTCAATGCACCTAGAGAAGCATAAAGCCATTCTTCATAGACTACATTAGCAACTCGATGCACAGGGACTTTACACCATGACACCAATTAAGCTTAATAAAAGTTCTACAGCTGAATTCCCTTGTGCCTTCCATTGAAACTGTACTTCTAATGGTGTTTGAACTAATTTCTCTCCATGAGTTTTCCTCTGCAGGTTTTTTACCTTTTATGTCATTAAAAATTGCAGCACAATTTGCATATTTTGAAGTCACTGTGTCCATGTTTCTTAATCATGTGGTTTTCCTCCTTAATTGAATTTCAATGGAATATCTCTGCATGCTGTGAAGGATAAGGCAGAAAGTGTTGACATGCAGCACTGATGTCCACAACCACCACCACCTGCCAAATTGGATCCTGACTTTGTTCATTTGTAGAAGGTTCTATTAATTTACTTACTGCCTTCACTTTTTTCTGATCATGTTTTGCATTTTGTTTTCCTCTAAGTGCTCTTCTCCTCCCTACTTTCTACCTACTATCTTGATTTTCTTCTCAACTGCATAATCAACGCAGTATTTCTCATTATATATTAATGGCCTGCATGTTTCCGAAGCTTTTATCACATCTCTTTAATGGGGGGAAAAAAAAGAAAAAAAAACCAAAAAAAAAAAAAAAAAAAAAAAAAAAAAAAAAACATGTGGGGAAGACAAATCACAGGTTTCCAAAATTTTTTGTCAGTGACACCCACCTTGTTCATTTAACCATTTACATAAGATTACATGCCATTCTGGACAGGTTCTGGCTTCTTGTAAGTTTCATTGTGTGTCAGAGAACTTTAGGACATTTCTCTGCTTTTACAATGCAGATGTTGCGATTGCATTTTGACCAAATGCACTGAAGAGAAATGTGCAAGCATTTATTTAAAGAAAAAAACTAGTTTTGTGTTTGATCTTACATACACTCATTCTAGAAGGGGAAGTACTCATAAAATCTGCCTCTGTCTTTTGTGTCAAGGAGTAGCAAGAGCAGACCACTTTTCAAGGCAAGAAAAACTGAGACAAACCAACCATAACAGGTTGGGCAGAATGTTCCCTCAACAGCTCCACGCCTGGGGAAGAGGTGAAGCAGTCCAGGAGCCATCCAGAGAGTCTTGTCAGGAGCAGCAGGAGATGGGATCAGGAAAAAGACTTAGCTGGGCTCTGGCATTGCCCCAGGAGTAATTTAGGAGGTAGGGCTGAAGGCAGATGTGCTAACACCATAGCTCAGCCAGGGAGTGAAAGGCCCGGGTCTGAGCCTACAGGGAGTTCCTCGATGTGGGCAAAGGGGGGAGTCCCAGATGATGCTGGTCAGAGCTTCTAAGATCTATTGGTGTACTCACAGTCCTCACTAGGGGGTCATCCATGAATTTCTTAGTGTCAGGTTTTTCATCTGTGTCATCTAATTCCTACCTACTTCATAATTAAAATTTAGTGAGCTCTTTAAATCTTAAATCTTTAGAAACTTGGCTGCAAGTGCAGAAGATACTCAGCTGTTAGGCACCTAAGAAACTTTCAAATATATTCCTGCAGTCAATGAGGCCATTTAGCTGGTAAACAAATGTTTGCATTGCTTTTTAGCTTTAATCTCTCTCTCTTAACTTTGTTGTCTTCAAGATGGCGTTCTCATGAGAATTAATTAGCCCAAACCTGTGCTGCATGGAAAGTGCAAAAAGTTCTTCAAACTGCAAACAGTTATGCTAGGAGTCATTTTATATGCTAATCCTAACATCAGAATTGATCTTTATACCATATAAACTATACAAGAGATCTAGTAGTAGCCATTCAGAATTTCTCCATGTGCTTTGCTTTAATCAGTTTTTCTGCATTAACAGGCATATGAAACATCGAAACCAGAAAAGTTTCCTTGTGGTGTTTCAGTAGGTGAGGCAGAGGAGCAGTGGCAAGGAAGCATGAATATCAGATATGTGAAGCTTGATAACAGATCTGTAGTTTTTTGAGATAAATATCCTGAGCTCACACTGTGCCTCATGAACCATCGCAGGAGAGCCAAAGCAGAGCACGTGAAAGCACAAGTACAAGACGGGACTGAGTTCAGGTGGAATGTACTTTGTAATGCATAGGGACTGTTCCTCAATGTCCATGTGGCAGATTGTTTTGCACTACTGATCTTGCAATTCCAAATGCCCTTATCCCACTTGACTTAAGAATTGCAGCTGAAACATTTGGCAGGGCATGGAGGCTTCTGTGGGAGAAGGAGACTGTCATGCTTTGAAAGTAAAAATGGCAAGGAAGACAGATCAACTTCTGATGCATTCCTTGAATGCATATCCAGGGAATATTATCCACATATTTCTCATTTTTAAGGTTCATTTTGGATTTTTAACAGTTCAGCTATGTGGCTGTATAGCTGATTACTAATTCTGTAGTAATGCTATCTTTGGAAGGTGAGCCATTACTAGCTGATTGCTATAGCAGTATGTTGAGCCAAATTTGTTCTGACATGACTGCTTTGCTCATAGCAGCCACAGAGGTCTGTGAGATTTTCGACAGCAATTCACATCTTCTCAATGCTCAACAATTTCTATTTCAGGTCCCTTTATCCAGGCTTGGCTCAACACTGCATTACTCCACAATTGTGCTGGTACGACTACTTTAGACAAGTTGGTGTGAGCTGGAAGAATACAATGATAAAATAGGCTTCCTAGTCTTATTTTCAGGACAGTAAGGCTACCTCCCTATGATAAGTATGAATAGAAGCATCCTGTTCCAAATTACTTCCTCAGCATGTGTTTTTCCCTTGTTGTTTTGGATCTTTGAAGCTTTTAAATATTTGCTGCATGTTTCTGAGCACCCCTATTGGATTAGTCTGTTTTGGTTTTTCCCACAGAAAACTGACATTAAGTGGTTCTTTTCCCAGCAATAATAATCTCATTTACTATAAATTATTGTATCTGGAATACCTTGGAGAATCCCCTAATGCTTTTACATAATGAAAGAAACATTTATTTCCAAATATTGCAAAGCCAGTTTTCAATATTTTTTCCTTATTTTTCAAGTGGAAATCATTGAATTTGATGGGGAAATAATTGCTTTTACAAAAGACGTCAGTTATACAAGCATCTGTATAACTTATGCGCAGGCAGAGAAATAAGGAAATGTTTATTTCCTAAACATACAAAAGAAATGTTTATTTCTGAAACATACAAAAGAAAATATGAACTTTGTATAGATAAATAAAGTAAAAAGTACACAAAACAAGTGAACTATGCATTAGGTTTAGCTTTTCCTTGACATTTACATTAAAGTGGACAGGTGTTTGCACAAAAGAGATGTCTGATAATAAGGTAAGTTTTTGAAATTTAGCTTGCACCAACACGACTTTATTTTTAGGCAAGCCTGGCAAAGGGAGGAAAGTTCAAAACCCAGTTACAGAGGGAGGGTGAGGTAATGATACAGGTATTTGCATAATTTTTTACATAAACCAAGCAATAGAGCAGTCAGGTAGGTCTGTTCAGTTTATACTGGAAAGAGGATACACAAGGTACCACAGCAGCAAAAAAGCAAGGGAAAACAATTTTGGTTCCTTCAAATTTGTGGAATATATTCCAGATGTGGAATTATTCTGTGACCATCTGAACAGCCCCAGTGTATCTTCTGGAGAAAAGAACCAGCTGGCCCAGTCCAGTTCCATGGTTCCCACTAAGCAGCTGGGATCTGCTTTGGCAGCTTGTGCCCCACTGTGACTTCCAGAGCATGACTCTAAACAAGCAATCCTCTCAAGCTGCATAATGACAGCTGGGAGGTTAAAAGGATTTCACACTGTCCCATGAGCACTTCTTAAATCCAGATCAAGTGTAGAAGAGGTGCATATGTTGCTTCTTCAGAAAGGCCCCGTGACCAGTGACTCTGTGGTGGGAATCTGCATCCCAAAAATGGGCCAGGCAGCAGGGAGGCAGTGGATCTTATTGAAAGGGTGGATTATGTAGTGTGGAGAGGCTGAACAGGGTATGGGCCAGTAATGTTAATGTTTTTATATAAATGCCACAGATTTTATTTCTGATTATTTGTCATATTTGTAGCTGCCTTCAGTTCAAGGCTTGGACCTAGACAGATTTGAGACATGGTCTGCTGCAAACCACCTGACTTCCAAGACATCCAAGTGCCAGATTCTGCACCTGGATCAGGGTAATCCCAAAGACAGGCACATGCTGGATGGGGAAAGGACTGAGAACAACTCTGCCAAGAGGGACTTTGGGGATAAGAAGCTACACATGAGCTGGCCCTGTGCACTCACAGCACAGAGAGCAACTGTACAGTGGGCATCCAGAGCCCCATGGGCAGCAGTTGTTGGAGGAGATTCTGCTCTGCTCTGCTCTGCTCTGCTCTGCTCTGGTGAGACACACCTGCAGCGCTGCATCCTGCTCTGGGGTCCCCAGTGCAGAAAGAATGTGGACCTCTTGTAGTTGGTCCAGAGGAAGCCAAGAAGATGATCAGAGGGCAGGAGCACCTCTCCTTGAAGACAGGCTGAGAAAGCTGAAGTTGTTCAGTCTGGGGAAGACAAGGCCTGGGGAGGCCTTATAGCACCTTCCAGTACCTGAAGGAAGCCTATAAGAAAGTTGGAGAGGGACCTTTTAGAAGGATATGTAGTGATAGGACAAGATGGAATGGCTTTAAGCTGAGAGAAGCCACGTTTAGACTAATTATTAGGAAGAAATTCTTTCCCGAGAGTGATGAGGCTCTGGAACAGGCTGCCCAGAGGAGTTGTGGATGCCCCCTGTCTGGAACTGTTCTAGGCCAGGTTGGATAGAGCTTTGGGCAACATGATCTAGTGGGAGGTGTCCCTGCCCATGGCAGGGGGGTTAGAACTGTATAGTCTCTTAGATTTCTTCCAATCTAAACCATTCTGTAATTATGTGATTGTGTATCAAGTAGATACCTGTGATTTGATACCTGGGTGAGAGCATGGTAAATGTGTGTAGGTTCATACAGGAGCCAGTTCTTTGTTTGAACCATTATTAGTACTGTTCAGCAAATGCAGTTTATTCCCAGCTGACAGGAATGACAAGTCAACACAAGCACAAATCAGTGGATTTGATATTCTGGGCATGCAGCCCTTTTTTTGGGCCATTCCTAATTGAAAGACATTGTCCCACTGGTGATAGTCAGATCTCTTCCTAGGTGAAGGGCTAGCAAAATTGAAGCCAGAGTTATAAATCAATGTTTACCCCATGAGTCATGGAACATATTAGAAACCATGCATGACTATCAAAAAACTGGTCTTACTTAATTGGCAGTAAGGCTTGAAGAATAATTGATAAAATGCTCTGATTTCCCAGTCTGTATTGATCAGTCTACCTTCCCATCACTTTGATGATTAGGCTTTTTCCTATGAACCTCCAATCACTTGATTTTTATGGTAGTTGCTGGCATTTACATTTGTTCTTGTTCTCATCTATCAGTATCATTATCCTTTGATGTGACTAGTTTTTAAACAATTATGTGTGTATTAAGAGTGCTGTGTTAATGCTGCAAAGCTAAACATCCCATGAATCATAAATAATTATTGGTACAGTTTGTCTTCCCACATACTTTTAAGGTTAACTGACATGATTTTGTGGTAGAGAAAGTAAATGCAAAAGTAATTAGGAACAGTTCAGCAGTGGGACTGTAAGATTTTTATGTCATTGGATCAGTTTTGCAGGTACTCAGTGTGAATGTCTAATGTTCAACAACTGAGCAAGCACGTGGAGATGCTCTAGGAACCTGCAGGACACAAGAAATAGAATCTCTTCTACTCACTCAGCAGTAGACACTGCAGTGCTTTTTACTTTGTGGAGTGCTGTCAAAATGGTGTGCAAATCTTTGCATTCAATCTATGCGCTCCATGGAAGATACATTAAGAGGAGGAGACACATTGATTTTTCTGGTAAGAATTCTACTTTTTTTATTCTTAGCTCTGAGACAGCCAAGTTATTAGCTGTCAGCAGAGGTTGCAGGATGTTTGAACTCTGCTTTTTAGTGCCAAGAAAGGCAGATTAATGTGAGTTCTAGTATATCTCTTCTGACAAAAAGCCCATTTTCATTTTTGCATTTAAAGGAAAGTGCCACATTTCTCGTAATTTGCAAGACAGCTATCAGCTACATATAAGGAAAAGAATATAAATTCAGCCTCCCTGCTGAGCTATGACATCCTGGTTGTCACACTTACTGGCAAAAGAGCATTCAAAAACACTGCACTGCTGTGTTTGTTGAGCAGTAAGTGCAGACTTCAGTATACTGAGACTTCATACCACCCACTCCACCCTCCAATTAACCCACATGTTGACTTTGCATTCTTCTCCTGGGCTTCTGTCTTGCATGTCTTTCCTCTGCTGCAGATAGTTTCGCAGAACTCTGTGTTGAAACAAGGTCAGCCTCTGTGTCCTTGGTCAAACAGTTCTTCCCGAGTGAAGCTTGCCTTTGGGAGCTTGGGTTGTGGGCAGTGAAACACTGCAGAAACCATTCTGTGTCTCCAGTGGTTTGTGTGCACAGATCTGTCACACTGTCTTGTATTTGCCCTGAAGGCTTGTCTGGCACCTTTTGATTGATTGTGCAATGATTCACTTGATTCACTTCCTCTATTTCTTTTCCCAGTCCACACTTACCAGCACTGACAAGAGACTGCACACAAAGTCTTTTAGCCTATGAGTTTTCTGTAAGGTTTTCTGCATAATTCCTAGACTCATATATTTCATAGAGTCATAGAAGATGTCAAGTTGGAAGGCACCTATAAGGATCACTGAGTCCAACTCCCTGATCCTTACAGGACAACATAAAACTAAATCTTATCACTGAGAGCATCATCCAGATGCTTTCTCATGAACTGTAGAGGAGTTCTCAATAACTAGTGTATTGCAAGCCATTCTTGGACTGCCATACCTAGGAACTGAAAAGGTGGAATGGAAAGGAAGAAGATATTTGTTAGGCAGTGGATGAAGCCTCTTCTGGCTAATTAAGGCATCTTGATGCACTCATTGCCCCCAGAGCCCTCTAGGGATGTTATAGTAATAGTGCTGCCAGGAGAAAGAGCCATTTGAGCCTGTTGTGGCACTGAAGGCAAAGGGTTGGGAAGAGGGAAAGTGATGTGTTTGGAATGTGCTGTGGAAAGCAGGTGGTAAAAGCACAGGGGAGATATGGATGGAAAACATAACCCATGTTGAGAGCTTGCCATCTTTACTGGCTCAACTTCTAGTGATAAAAAAGCATTGGTGAAATACTAAATGGAACACCACCATAAGGTTTTTGGCTGTTTCATACAGGACATCTCATTTGCCTAACTTTGGTCTGAAAAAGTTATTCCTAGAGGATAATCTAGGGGTTGCTGCGGAACTACACAGAGTCTAGTGGGATGATCAAGATCTAAAGTAAACAGTCCCTAATTTTTGTTTCACTGAGGGCACAATATACAAGTTTCATTATTTCCATACATGTTTTCCACAGTCACTTGTTGCACTAATTTTAGTCCCTTAAAACAATGGGAGGAAAATTGTACATGGCAAAATATTGTAGATTAGGCAGTAGGGAAGATTTTGCAGCCTACCCAGATTCTGAGTCACAAATGAGATATCCAAATTTGCCATTCTTCAGAACCCCCTTTGTGGTTTGAGTACAGCTTGCCTGAGTCTGAAATTTTATTCTCTCATACAACAGTGTTATTTCTACCACCTAATAAATCGCCATAGCTTAGTCTATTTATGTGATCTGCTTAACCTTTTGATATGTTGTGTTAAAGCATCTCTTACTGCATCTCTTAATGCAGTCATCTTTACTCAGAAAGTGGCCTCAGATTAGCCCAGCTTCTGGGCTATTTTAACTTTCCTGTTATAATTGAATAGATACAACTCAGGCTCTTCAGGCCTTATTTATAGTAGTTATAGCACTGCACTTCCTTCCTCAGGGAAAAGATATGTACACTGGCAAAAGAGTTGTTTTGCTGTTACTGCCCTTACCAGTTCCAGGAATTCAATGACTATTCACTTTTAGGCTGGTATGACCATGGCTTCAGACCGTGGGTCAACCTCAGTGAAAGGGAGCTAAGCTGATTCAAGCTACCTTGCTTCTCATGCGGGCAGAGTATACACAGACAGTTGCAGCTATCCTGCAGAAACTTGTTTTGTCTATCTAGAGACTCCTCTGGAGCGTCTGCCAGCACGGTTGTCAGAGAGGTGTGCAATGTTTTTTCCCCACACTCTTAACCAGTGTCTCTCTGCCAGTAAAACTTCTAAGTTTAGGCAGGCTGCAGTGTGAATGCAGCTGTATCAGTAAAGCTCATTTCTGTACTAGAAGAGAACAGTGTTGTACCATTGTAAGGAACTTTATCATCACACTTATATTAGGGGCTATATCACCATAAGCACTTGGGCACAAGTGAGAATTAGGCCATTTATCTATTGCACACCCCACTACCGATGAAAGGGCTCAGTTACAATCATCTCTGATCTTCTTAGGAAAACTGAAGGATTTGCTGACTGAGACAAGTTAATATATCACTGGAGAGATTCACATTCTCATGCAGTCCTAGTGGTGAAAAAAAGCATGGGAGCTAAAAAAAACCTAGCAGTTACCATAGCCACCTGATGGGCCATTGCATGTTTCCTGGCTGGTGGCATCACCCTTGTTTGCAGAGTTTGTTGGGCTGGCCAAGTTTTTTAGTCTTAATCATTCATGCAGTTCTTAATAAGATGTGATTCTGTAACCACCTCAAAGGGTTTTTTTTTAGCTGAAGACAAGGCTGCACCTAGATTTCATGCATTTTATTTTCAATAAGATTATTCAAGAGGAAAGAAAAACTCAGTTGAAAAAACACTGGAGTGAAAGAAGAGCATGACAGAATGAAGAAAACTGCAATGCCCTTAAAATTTTAGTAGATTTTTCACAAAGTTATTTCCCTGTAGTGTCTGGCTTTGTAACCCGAGTATCATTTCATTTTATGTCCCTTACCTGTTAGGGACATGTACGTGCTTTTTATGAAGACTGTGAGGGATTGCAAAGTATTTTACTGGTCATTCTGTGTACACTGCACTTGAGTGGGAACTGTTTTCCCCATTTTCTGGGGAATTCCAGAATTGCCATTTCAAAATTGTTTACATCACAAAACAGTTCAGACAAACAGGCAAATATCTGCCAGGAACCAGAATTGTCCAAGATTTGTCCTTTACCTGAGAGCTTTAAGCCCTTGTGTTTGAAGAGTTTTCTGGCAAGTACATAACTTTGTACTTAGTGGTTTCAGTAAGACATGGAGAAGCTGAAGGAGGCAATATCTGTGTCTGCCATTGCTTACATGAGAGGATATATAGGAGGAAGGTGCTTACAGCAGTAATCTGTATCCTCAGAACAAGATTTCTAAGCCTTTCCTATACCCAACATGTAGGCTCTAGAGGTGCTGTTTCTGCTACACCTTCCCCTCCCCTGTCTGTACACAAAAGATTGCAATACTACCGTTTAATAGTATTGTGAGGAATCATCTATTCCTTTAACAAAAATGCTCTGCAACATGCCACTGCAGGGGCCTGAAAAATGTTTAAAAACAATTTACTCTTGTCTTTCTCAAGCAGTAGTAAACTGGTTTGGATGGGCAGTAGCAGGGTTTAAAGGCAAAGATTGCCATTGATCTGAACCAGCAAAACTTCTGCCATAATCTAGGATGAAGCCAGACAGAACTGAAACAGGGGAAGGCTGAGAAAGCATTTGCTTGTCTTGACTTACTGACTATGGAATTGCACTGCAGGCTCCCACCTCAGCACCCCAGCACAGGCTGTGAGGTGGCCAGTTCTTGCTTTTCTCACAGAAATCACATAAAACAAATCTTCCAGGAGAGTTAAAGCAAAGTGAGCAGCTAAAATGGATTCACTAGTGTTTCAGTTGAGTTGTTATCTGTTTTGGATTACTTTTAAAAGAAAAACATAACTGTCTAGTTCTCCTTCTTAGGTGGACCAATGCCAAATTATGAAGTCTTCATGAATTTTTTTCTCAGAATAGGAATCATGTCCATCATGTACAACAAACTAGGCAGGTTGTCTCTGGGTGTCTCTTCTCAAGAGTTCAAAACACTCTTGTCCTCTATTACATAAGCTTGCTATGGAGCAAGGGCCGAGACACTCTAGGATCTTTCTAGGCTTTAGTAAATGCATGCAGGAGCAGGATACCCCTTGTTTCTGGACTATCCTTGTCACTCAGGTGGGTTTCAGCTCGAGCACATGCTGATGGACCATCAATAAGAAAAGACAGGCAATAAAACACTGAGAGCAAGTTTCCACATTCCCCTTTTCCTCCTTCAGGTCTTTGCATACATGTTTTTTTTTGGCTGGAGCAGAATTTTAGAGGTCATGTTGTTTCAGACCTTTGAACCCCAGTGTTCTGTATGTCCTTTGAAACATTCTGTTCTTACATACAGCTTCCAACCTCTTTACATCAGCACATTTGGTGTAGGAATCTGCTCTTTGGATGTTAGCAAATATGACCTGTCCAACTTTCAGGATGAGTGTTGTTTAATCTTGAGTCCTCCAATCAGTTTTTCTAGTTTTTCTAGACCCATTTCTCAGGGGATGAAGTGCAAAAAGTTAGTTTCTGTAAACGCCTGGAGTTGGTTAAAGGAATTTAGAAAAATTCAGGGGATTTGAATATAAAGGGTACAGTGTGTTTTCTGCTTTTGATTTTTTTTTTCTGCCTCTACATTCATCTATAATTTGTGGCATCACAGTTAAATCATGTTATGCCACTGACATTTTTGTATGGTGTAATCATTCCTGATTGCTGTCTCTGCCCTTTGCTAGCTGGTTTCTCTCTACAGTATAACTCTCTTGAGAAAGAGAAGAAGAAAAGAAAAGAAAAGAAAAGAAAAGAAAAGAAAAGAAAAGAAAAGAAAAGAAAAGAAAAGAAAAGAAAAGAAAAGAAAAGAAAAGAAGAAAAATATTATCATAAAGACAATTTTTCTATTACCAAGTGTTTGAGTAAAACAGGTCTCTCAATTAAAATAAAGTAACATTAAATGATGAGATAAGTTTTGTGTCACCTTGTCATCTTTTTTACCAGTTTCTTTCAAATCAACAGAAACTTGCTATTATCAGCAAGTCTTAAGAAACATGAGTTACTGGAAGAGAATCAGTTTATATTCTAGCAAGGCTTTGCCTCACCATGAAGTAAATAAATGCATGATTCACATGAAATCTGTCCTGTTTCTGCACTGTACCATGTGTACCTCTCTTGAACTCCTGGCAGTGCCCTAGCACATATGCCTTGGTCTTTCTAGCTGCTCTCAGTGTGCTGAGGTGGGCTGCTCATGAAGGAGGCTGTCCCCCCCGACGGACAGGACATTCTGACACTTCTTGCCCTATGGCTGGCCTCAAACAGTGCAGCAAGGAAACTGCTTTCTGAACAAAGCATAGCTCATAGGGAAAATGAAAGGCTGTATTGTGGCCTGGCTCTGGAAGTGTCAGCTGAGTCTGGCTGGCTTGGAAACATTGGGAAGCTTCCTCTGCTCTGGCCATATGCCCACAGTCTCTACTGCACCGCCCTCCCTATCCAGATATCTGCATCTTCAGGGTCAGGAAATCACTAGGCAACCCTAGAGCCAGTATTTGTCACTTTGCAGGTATTGTTTAGGACATACACTTGGTGTTGCAGTAGGATTTTTGAATGGTGTAGTGACACTTTTTAACTCCAGATGAGCTTTAATCATTAGCGTGGCTCATATGTCTTGAAAACAAAATATAATGTACGACATCTTTTTCCTCCAGAGTCTACAAAATGGCAAGCTGTGTGTTAGGATCTTTTCAATTGTGCTTTTAAACAAACACATTCTGGCCTGTCAGCTTGGTCATACTAAAACTTCAGCTACATACCTGCTCAATTCTTTCTGACACAACCATCTCTTCACTCTCAGCTGGCTTAATCCAATAAGTCATTAGCTGGTGCATTTGTGAGACAGGACTGTGAGCAGCAGAGAGAGAATTCACTGACAGCTTACTGTTGGTAGCTTACAGGCACTGGCTATAGCTACAGTCTTATGTAACTCATTAGTACATAAAATGGGAACCAAAGGTGCTGAAATTCACTATTACAGAGCATTTGTTAACAGCACAGGTTAATTTTCATATGTTTATAGGTCAGAATCATTACACAACTCTTCCTTTTGGATGATTTGTTTAATGAGAAAACCTCCTCATGAGACTATTTCAAGATTTAGGATTGTTTTGGTTTGGTTGGGGTTTTTTTGCTATGGATGTACTACAGTCATAAAGTTTAGCTTTTGCTCATTTTTAGCCACACTAAGTTGTTGAAAATTGAAGCATCTTGCATCCCTTCTCAACTCTAATAACTGTACTATCAGGTAATATAAATAACAAGTCTTTCAAAGAATGTGTTAGCTGTATCAACCTCATGACCTGGAAAAATATGATCTTTAATATCTCAGTGCATTAGTTCTGATTTGTAAAAACTATGAGATCTAATTGGCCTGTGTATTTTTTATTTTTGATTAATAGAACTCAAATGTGGATAGGACTATAGTAATTACATTAGTAAAATCTGGTGTTTTGCAGATGACTGACTGATGTATGGACCTCTGACATTTCCTTGCAGTTGAGCTAGTCCTTATTTTTCAGAAAGCACATCAATGTAAAGACCTTATGTGTGAAATTTCTTTTACATCATTCCAGCTTTAATGCTCAGTGTTTGTGTAGGTTCACTCTCCAGTTAACAGAGAAACAGACATTGAAGGCTGACATTTCTGGGAATGATGGGCTCTATCATCTCAAGAGCCATCTGTCTCTCCCCACTGACTCTAGAGGGGACCTAGACAATTAGTTGAGGACAGATTGTCATAAGCAATACTGTTAAGAGGCACCCCAGGTGCTAATGTGGGGATGTGCCATCAGCACTTTAATTACTATTGCTTACATATCATATTTTAAGTTTTTCTAAGAATAGCTTCCCACAACAAACACTTGCCCAGACCACTGATATATTAAATTTTGACTCAGGTAAATGAAAATGCTCCTCTTTATGGTACATCCTGAGACAATGACCCTGTGGAATTTCTAATCTCTTTCACAAATTTAGGTCAACTTCTTTTAATTTCCTTTAATAATCCTGTTTTTTCTAGGTTGTGCATCTTCTGTGCTGACAGAGAAACAACCAGAAAATAATCCTGCAAAAAGACCCTTAGAGCTTGTTTCAACTTTGTCCTTTTCCTGGGTTAATAGCATCTTCTTCCTTCCTTCCCATTTCTAACAGAAATTTTCATAGCCTATTCTTTAAATCTTCCAAACATGGAGATTTCAGCCTTGAATTTTGTCACCTAGCCATGCTATATCTTCACTGTTCTTCTTAGAAGAAAGTTTTCCTTAAGATTTAAGTTTCATTATTGTGGCTGCACTTTAGAGTCCATTGTTACAGCTTTTGTAGTCTTCCAGTCCTGGGATATGGAACAGTAGTGGTTTACTCAGCATCATATACAGGACAAACCTTACCTTCCCCCTCTTCTCTCATTTCACAGAAATGCAAAAAGTAGTGAGTATTTTCTCTTTTTAGCATTGTTGTTTGGAGTTTTTAATCTCTATGCAGAGTATACATGTTACCTGACAATAAGTAACCTGTCTGTCTGTCTATGCACCACTGACATAATTTCTTCTTAGTCTTGCACTGTGGAGTGTCTGGGGTATACATAGGTGAAATAGTCCTCCTAAATTTGTGATGGACAAAGAATTACTAATGAGTCTTAATAAGGAAAGGCATGCTGGAAAAGTAGCCACCAGACTAAGTAACTGTAGAAATAAAAGTCAGGGCTGTGGAAAAAACCATTCTGCTCGTGGGTTCAAGTCTGATTTCTCCAGAAAAGACTGGAAGACTGCAGCAGCTGACAGGCTATTGTTCTTCACAGACACAGAATCTGCTGAGACGGGAAGGTGCAGAGATGGATAGCTAAGTTTTAACTTGCATGCAGTTTTAACTTGCACTGCCAGGACAAACAAGCTTTCTGGATAACTTCCTAACAAGAAATCAGAATATTGTTTTTCTTCAGGGATGCATTAACAAGAGAATGTTGCTGAACTAATGATCTCCATGTCACACACAATGCCACAAACTCCCAGAGCTGAAACAATCCAGTGAAAATTATGGTCCTATTCAGCAGAAAAAATGCTTGACTACAGCCAGCTAAGGTGCACTTACACTATTTGGCTTAACATTCTGCAGCTGTGTGTGGTATAAATGGAAATTAAATATTTTATAGGGGTTTAGGTCAGTATTCTTTCTACTGTGCTCCTTCTGAGAGGTGTAGCAGCTACAGCTGGATATAGAAGAATATAGCAGCTCCTCAAGTCCAAAAATTTATCTTGTGAAAAAAGATCTTAATATGGTTATAAATCTGCAAGTTCTCCCATTCCTTTAACCTTCAGCCTCCATATATGCTGGCATAGGACAGGGTTTTCCAGAGCAATGCCATACACACTGTGCCTGTGTCATACAAAGACATAAATAAAAGAGATGGTACTTGCTGTAACTGGAAGCATCTTGAAGCGAAGTCTACATTAATAAGCATGGAATCTTTGTGGCAATTCCAAAGGAAGACCCTGCATTCTTGAACTCTTGATTGAGTTTAACTCTGAATGAGAGCTTGAAATGAGAGTGCTGATTGTAAACACTACTATGAAATACTGGATTGTTTATTTGGAGACTCAAACCAGACAAGACAGAAGGAACATAGGACCAAGTATTACAAAGTCGTATACACACAGAACCTGCTCCCAGATGCTTTGAAGTTTAGAGATAAAACAATCTCTTACAGCTTTTTTTTGGTTATTATTCTGAGTCCTCATTTTCTTCTCTGTCCCTGCTTCAGTGTTACTTGTGTGCTCCTGTCATGGAGAGTCTGTATTTCATTATCAAGGTCATGGCTGGATACCATCACAAACCCCTTCTTTAGAGCATGCAGGAAAAAACAGACCATGCATTAGCTGACCAGACATCTCTATTTCTGAAACAGTTTTTGACTGAAGCTTGTATCCAAATATTCACTGATTGGAGAGGATTCTTGTGTGACAGATTGACCATGATCAGATAGCTCAATCCACCAAAAACAGTGGTATGGTTATAAGGGAGTGGAGAAAAAAATGTTTTCTTTTGCCACTGAAAATGAATTTTATTCCAATAATGTCAGTATGAGAGTGAATGAAGGCTGAGCATGAGGCATGATGGAATGAGCCAAGCTGAAGTACAAAACTAGTTAAGGAAAAATTACGTCACATTTTTATTACTTTAAAATTACACTATACTTTCCTTATATAAATAAACTCACAAAACAAATATTCAAAATATTATATGTGGTTTATATTAAAAAAGCATACTATCAGATGATGAATTTAGGAGGAACTGACTCCTCGTACATGCAGGATCAGTAGTTACAGACTGAGTTACTCAGTTAATCCTCCAGACTGTGGCTACAGAGACAGGATCTTGTCAGTCCCCATGGTGTACCCACAGGACTTGACTGCCTTGGCTAGCCCCACCTGGGGCCTCCACACACTCTGCCCCTGCAGCTAGGTGCCTCTTTTAAGCTCCTGCCAGGGATTTAGTCCCTGCTGAAATTATGTTGTGGGAATACTGATCTCTAGCTCAGCCACAGCCCAGGTCAACAGTGGATCCCATTGATGATCCCTGTCTGCAGAATGACTCCCTTGATTGTTGTCAGGCCTGTCTCATTACTCTGGACCTGCTCCGTTATTGCTGAGCTGTGTCTTCCCCTGGGATGCCCTCATCAAATCTTTTCCTGGTCCTGATCTGTGGATTTACTTCATGCCTTACCATCAGACCTGACATACTGCCATGAATTCACCTGATAATCTGGATCCTTTGCTGACTCTGGCTGCCATCTCTGAGCCCATGCTGCTCATCTTCCTTGGCCAGGGTGGGGTTTGGCCTTTGCCCTGCTAGTCTTGTATTGTGCTCAGCTCCTGGCTCCTCTTCCCTTGAGGAGCAGCCAGTCCTCACTGTACCCTGAAAGGTCTATCTAAAGCACTGTTACCACTGTATTTCCAAATGACTCTGTTCCAATTACAGGAGAACTCAAACTATCTATGCTACACTTCAAAGACAAGATTTCAGTCTCATTCCTGCATAAAATACTGCATAGACTTTATTGCAGAATATTTTCATGCTTGGTAATGAGCAAAAATGCTCCAGTACAGAATAATTCTGTATTGCTATTAGCTCATATGGGACTAAAAGCAGTGCATCCTTTTAGGTTTAATATGCTGCTATTTTGTACAGATGAATGTATTTTCCTTTTTTTTCCTCCAAATATATAACTCTATGTGTGGCAGTAATGAAGCCCCATTCTTTTAGTCAGAGTCCTAGAGCTTTATTATTTCCTACAGCTGTGCCAGTAGGATGGCCCAAGTTGCTTAAATGAGAAGGAGACAATTAAACTGACAGCTGTCTACTGGGTTGTAGTGGAGCAAATAACTGTTTGTACTTGAAAAAGAAATTGTGCTACAGATACATGACAACATAGCCAATCTCTTTGAACAGGGAGAATAAAACTGTCTGTTCCCTGAAATAGTGTCTGACTATATTGGGAACACTCAGGTATGACTCTGAAAGCTGTGGCTTCAGCAAGCAAAAAGTGATCACAAAATAAATAAAGAAATGAAAATACACACATTCCCACACACTCAAGCAGAACAGGGAAAATAGAAAGGATAAACAGAGAGTTCAGTTTATTTACTTTATTGCAAATGAAAGTCAGTGTCATACCTAAGAACAACAAGGGCCCTGGATTGTTTTTCAAATAGGTGAGGCAGTCTTTTGGTTAGAACCAGAAGAGAAGCAGTTTGAGTCAAAATGCCTCGAGAAATAAGCCAGATTTTCAGAGTGCCCAAGTCTCACTTCAGTTTGAAGCCTTAATTAAGTCATCGTTTTAGGGTCAGTACTGGAGACTTCTAAATTTAAGTACTCAGGACTAGGAGTTGTCCAAAGCCATTCAGGTCAACAGCAGCTCCATGGACTTTAGCAAGCTTGAGATCAGGTCCTTAATGGGAGTATTTAGCTGCTATGTACCTCTACAGAATAAATATGTAATATGTATGTAACACACAAAATAAAATCCATATATTACATTCAGCTTTTCCTTCCTACCTAGCATTAATAAAGAGGGTTAAGCATGCCATTTTTCTTTTTTCTTTTTTTTTCTCCTGAGGCAACCCATTTCAGATATGAACAATCACGTTTTTGCAAGTTAAAGATTACACAGTGAGTTATTAACTTTAAACACCCTTCATTCCTGAAAGCTGTGTGGTAGAGACATTTTAGGTTGGGGCAACTCCTCTTACATAAGAGAGTTTTTCCGCCAAGTTATTACCTCAGACACTTTCTGTGTTGTAGGTGAATATTTATATAGAGATTTCTCCTCCTCACAAAAGGGCTGCTGGAGAGCCTGGATATCCAGAATATGGCAAAAGCAGAAATAAGGCAGTCTTGGGCTTGAAAAAACTGAAGAAAGACATCTCCAAAAAGAATAGACAAAATGAAACTAAATGCTGACTTGTAATCCTGTCTTCTATGAAGTTTTCCTCCCTCCTACTGCTTCCAGCACAAGCAGAGCTCTCTTGACACCTTGCAGAAACTTAGGAGCACCTGGCTGGCTCTCAAGGGTAAGTCTCAACTTGTCTATGAGTTCACTAGAAAAACACTAGCATGTTGTTCTTCTTCCACCTGATATTTATTTTCAGTTTGCCTACAAAGGCTCTGGTCAGTGCAGTTTCTGCTTCTCAGAAATTACACCAAATGAATGCTGATATGCTTGGCTTGCAACTTAAAGTGCCAAGTTAAGCAGCTGTCCTGAAGGTCTTGGACTCCCTTGGGTGCCTGAGGTTTCGGTGTCCTTACAAAAAGAATAGAGAAGATGACAAAAATACCTCCTCCTTTATTTTTTTCTTTTCACTGGTTTGCTGGTCTGGGGACAGCATGTACTAGTTAACAAGTTCTGCCCTTTGCTATTGTTATCTTAAATTGGTACTCTTTGGGCAACTAGACGGCTCTGTTGTTAGGCTCCCTCTAATGTGTATTTTGATTAGGGCCAGCCTAAAAAGACTAGTGTGGGTGTCTGGCTGGAGCCATACAGTATGGTTCAGAACTACTCAGTCAAATTCACTTTTTTCTCTCTGTCAGTAAAAAATATTAGCATGTTAACAGGGAGGAAAGTAAGGGGTTTCTCACTATTCTGACTTTTAAGGAGTGGTGTCTATGAATGAACTGGAGGAAGGCTGAAAAATCCTGCAGAAGAAAACTGCTTTGGCCCCGAAAAAGAGGTGTGAGCAACGAAACTTTCAGACACTGGCTTACTTTTCACTCCCAGTGGAGTCAGTGAAGATGCCTGTAATTGATTTCAAAGGGAGAAAACCATGCCAGCATTTGTACAGAAGTATTTTTTATATACTTCAATACATGGAACCAAAGTTCTGGCCCTTCTGTAGCTTATGTAATGGAGTAATCTCCAAGGAAAGGGAAAATTGGCTGCTATATAGACGTGGAAACATTCATTAATCATTGGATCAGCACCCTAAACATTTCCTGTTTATATCCATAGTGACACTTCTTTAAATTATATTGCCAGCTTCAATTTGGCATAGATGTCTTATTTTGTAAAAACAAGCTGTTATCAAATTTAACAAAAATAGAACTGTTTCCATGAAGAAAATTATTTTGAACGGCCTTTGGTTCAGATCATATTTCAGAAAACAAACTTTCTTCAAAAGTTTTGATCTAGTTGCCTCAGACTGAAAAACTGAAGGGAAACTGGTTGAAAAACAAAAAATAAAAAAAAGGGGGGTTGAATTGTCCACTTCAGATGAAAAAAAAATGAATTATTAAAGAGATGTGCAATTCTCTGGCTCAGGTCATTGTAAATGAGCCTGTGGTGGATATCTGTTTAAAAAGAAACTGCAGTTGTACTGCTCACACACAAAAACATCCATTCTGATTATTGCTGTTTGTCCCTCCTGCTGTCTCAGAATTTCCACAATCAGTTCTTTCTCTCTCCCACCCCCAGCCCCCTAGACCCAAACCTGCCTCCTTTTCTCATCAGGACCCAAATAACTCACAGATTTTAACATATTTCAGACCACTGCATGAATGTATAAACAGATTTTGTAGGGAGAGAGAGAGCAGAAGGAATGGGGGAAGGAAAAAAAGCATCTGAAAGTTAAACCTTCTAATATTCCATTTCTATCAATTGTCTTCAGCATCACAAGGCTGAGGTTTTCATGGTAAAGGCAGACTAGCAATTTCCTGTAATAGGTAAAAAAAAAAAAGCATTTTTGGCACTGAGTTTAACTGGTGCAGAGTACCTGTGTCTATGCAGTTAAACAATTTTGTCCTCCAAGGTGGGTTGCCTGGGTCCAGACCACTAGCTGTGACTGGATCCTGGAAGCATACCTGGGAATTGTCTGGGAGACCCCCACTTGGCTTCATCCAAAGCCGTACCCCACTGTGCCACTGCCTGAATAGTTCAACAGGGAAGGTAGTTCATCAAGAATCACACAAGTTTACTGGATCTGTTCACTGGTGTGAAGACAACCTAATTTCTCCCTGAACTGCAACCACTAAGGACACTCCACCAAAAGAAAAGTGCAGTGAAAGTTTAAGTTATAAAATATTCAGGGTTCCAGGGTTTCTGTGTTGTAATCATGAAGTTTCATTTTGACAGTCTGATGTGTCTCTCCTCTCCCTTACACACCTAGCCAGGGAAGTTCCTATATGGTAGTGGCAATACTGGCAAGCTCTCTATTCCCTAGGGTTTATAAGTGAAGAAGAAAAGGAGTTTAGGAGAGAATATAGTGAACAATGCATCCAGCCTCCCAGTTTTTCCCTTGCCTGTGTGTCTTAGCCATCACATAGCACAAAAACACCATGCCCAAATATCAAAATCCCATACCTCTCACCCCTTGGAAAACACGTAGATGAGTAATTTACCTAAGGCATGGCTGGCTAAAATATAGTAAATACCAGAACATCGTGTCTGTTCCTACTTCTTATCTGTTCTGCTGTTTCAGCACATGAAACAAACAGGCTTTAGTGGCATATAAACTGCTGATGAAAGTGTGAGTCTCTTGTCATATTTTGTGTGAAGTAATGGTGAATCTCAGAGTTTGGCTTGCAAGGTAAAAGGGTCTTTAGTAATCCCAGCAGAAAATCATTGATGGTCCAGTGTCATGGCATTTTTAAATCAATTCATAAACATTTCAATAAGGAAGGATGTATTCTAATCCAAGGAAATTCTTCCCAGTGTAAGAGAAACAGTTTTAAATTCAATGGGTTGTATCAAAAGAGGCTACAGAATAACTTAATCTAGTCATAATTTGTAAAATTCAGGTTGCAGGATACGGCCAGCAGAAGGACTGTAAAACTTTGGTTTTTTGTTTGAGCTGTCCTGACATACATTACCCACAACAAAGCAATTGGCCTTTGCCTCTACAACACTGTTCTGTGGCAGAGCCAGGAATGTAGGAATGTGGCTCCCAGCCAAGCTGGTGGGGAGAGGAGAATGCCCTCGACCTGGAGGATTCCAGCTCTTTCCATGTCTGCATCTTTCATCCAGCACTTTATGACATTTGAAGAGGGTGCTTTTCCATGCTGCCCACAGCTGCTGCTCTCCCTCCTGCATCTGCCATTCTCACACTCCCAGCCTGGGTGGTCGTGCTGGGTTTGTGCGCTGCGGGCTAGCCAGGATGTGGCTATTCAAAAGGCAAACGTGGGGAAGGCCAGAGCTTGGCTATATGTGCATAACAGCAAGTCAGTCAGTGTTCACAGGCTGAGAATACTGCAGTGTTTGAGCTAAGGGAAGCTCTTTGTTTGCTTTTCTTTGCACTAGTGACTGGGTTACTTCAGCCTAATAGAAGGCTCTTTATTTTATTTTATGCTCTGTGAACCTGACCCATCACAAATCAATTACAAAAAGCTTATAGGTTCTTTCATCCTGCTCCTCCCAGGAAGGGCAGCTGAGAATAATTCATAATGAATAAATCTGATAGTTCCCAGAAGACTGTACTTAGTGGGCTTGAAGTTCTTCCTTCTGCTTCAAACATTCACTGAAAGAGAGTTGAGTTTCAGGTGAGGTAGTGGTAGTAGACAAAAAGATGGTTTACACTTCATTATTACCAGTGGGCAATTTCTGACTGTTCCTCTGATGTACTCTGTAACTTTGGAAAGCATCATCCCCAGGGTCCTCCCAGGAGATAAAGTCAGTAATAACTGCAGAGCAGCAGGCTCTGGACCCTTTCTTGACACTTCACAGCTCTTCCTGACATGTGAATGTACCAATTTCTGGGAAGTTAGGGTTAAATAAGTGAGTAGTTTATTCTGTTGTAAAGACTATTAAAGAAACTATTGTGAGTTCATCCTGTGGCTGTTGGTCCCAATGTTAAAACTGACTGAGGTCCACCTCTAATTCTAAACTCAGTGGTAGTCTACAGAGGAATTAAATTTATCGGCAAGAATTTAAATTACATCTTTTTCCAAAGACTGTTTATATTCTTTTCTTTAATCATACTTTCATTGGGCCAGCAAATAATAACATTGTAATAACATCATGCCAGATAAGCCACTTCAAAACCAGGAAGAAATAAAAATTACAAACACTGAACTGGCAGAGAAGAAGACCACTAGAGATTGCCCAAATGGTGCCACAGTGTCTGCAGACATTGCAGGGAGACAGTGGGATGCTGTAGAAGGGATAAGAACCAGTTCTGGAGGCAGGGTGTTTTTTCAGAACATGGAGAATCACAGCCTCTGGGATTTCTATTACATGTGCCATATTTAAGGCCATGTATGTAGGTATCCAAAGTCAGGCTGTACCTCTGGGATTTTAGATGGGAGGTGGAGATGTAGGTGCTTTTGAGACCTTACAAGTCACTATTCTACTGCCTTAAAGACTTTAAGAGTTTGGCTTTTTGAGACTGAGAGGTGACACAATCAAAGTTAGGGATTAATAAGTACTGAGTAGCCTCCATTCCCATTCACACTGATGGGAGTATGGAGAACCTATCCTCTATCTCAGTGTTGCTTTGACCCATAATTTAAAACACCTACACCCAAAGGTAAGCTCTGACCCACATGAAATTGCTGCAACAAGTGTTGGTTTTTGCCAGCTTTTTAATTTCCTTTCTACCTTGCAATGGTGTTGTGATGCATAATTTGAGTTTGCAAATTACTCTGGCAGGAAAGCATTCTGACAAGCAATGTCACAGTACATTGTGTACTTCAGAATTTGAGTTTAGGCCAAACAGATAGAAAAGAAGCAGGAAGGGGGTCAAAATTTTATTTCATCCCTTGTGTTTCTGAATCCATGTAGGAAGAAGCTGGGTGGGCCCAGAAATCTCCACATGCTGGAGAACCTAATAGTTTTCACTTCTGCTTGTGAAACTACTGGAAGTTTTTCTCATGCCATTCACTCTTGCAGATCCAACACACTTAGTGCCTCCGGGCTGAGAGAGGAGCCACAGTGAAGTTCAGGTTGAATAATGCAGATTGAAGAGATACCTCTAGGTATCAAGGGTGGCTCAGTCCTAGAACCTCCATCTGTTTAGATGACTGAAATGAGTGGATTAACTCCCAAGGCATAGGAAAGGGAAGTAAGTTCACTACCAACTACTAGTGCATAGTGGAGATATGAGCATTTGTGCAAGGAGAACACACAGCAAACAGTACCCACGGCAAACAACCTCTCACTCACCACATGGTTATTAGCTAACTTCTTTAACTTAATATTTCCTCTTAGTTAAAGGGAGAACACTGGACATTTGGAGTTTGTACATCCTTACATCATTTAATAGAGCTAACAAGGAGGAGTGCTTAAACCCCCTATTGCAGCATGGATATCCAAGGACTGTCTGTCTTTTATGCTAATTCAAATACTTGTTGCTGCCTTGATTTTGTGCTTAGCCAGTCCCAGTAACTGATTGCAAGGAGAGAGCTGTTGCTGGCAATTGAGAGCTGCTATTTGTGAGCAGGTGTGAAGTTGGACTTGGACAAGAGATGGAAGCCTGATCTGTTGCCTTTCTTCTCAGCTTTGAAGAACCCACATAATTTGTAACACATATCATGATCACTTTATGAAGAGAAATGGCAGCAAATCAGAGAAGAAAGGGCTTATATATGGGAACTAACACATACATACCTGTATGTTATCTTAGAATTAATTGTGTGTGTATGTGTGTAGGCATGTGCACGCACACACAAGACTGTGACATGTCTCTGCCAGGAAAGGCAGGGAGGAATTCATAGCTGTCGATAACACAGATGTCCACAACTGAGCTAGTGACTGCACACTTCCTTACAATCAGTGGTGAGAAACAGGCACTTAGCAGAGCACAATTCATCTTATCATCTGAAATTAATCACCTTTTTAAAAGGCTGTTTCTCGTCATTATCTGTAAATGAGCAGAGATCCTTGTTGCAGAGGTGTAACAAGAAGGGAGATGAATCCCACCTTTCCTGTCTGAGCTCTCTGGAGTATTCCACATGCAATTTACTGTATTATACATTACTTACAGTGCTCTTTGTGTGACCTGGGTGTTCACTTGCCAAAGCCAATGAGTAAACCTGATCTGAATCCAACTGAAAATTATAACAGATTTTTCCACACAACAACCTCATTATTTATTGCAGTGGAATATGCTTTCTTAAATACAATCTTAAGTGTAAGAAATATTCAGGTTTTGAAGGGTCCTTTTTAAAATTAATTGTTCTTTGATCTACATTATAATGTGATTGCACAGACAGTAGTGTTAGCACAATCAAAAGAATTTTGGACCATGCTGTGGGGCAAGAGGCAGGAATCTCTTAAACTAATATTTTTTGCTAAACTTTCTGTTACTAGAAAGAGTGTGAAGAACTGATTTGGCAGACAGTTGTTACAAGGTGAATGACTTTACTTCATCAATAAAGTAAACAGAGTAGATATCTGTGTCCTGCAAACACTGCTGGCTAGAATGTTGGAGGGCACCCCCAGGAGGAGCTAAATAAACTGTGTAATGGAAATGTTCACGTTTCAGTAGCATCTACATTGATCACAGTTTTACATTACATAATGGTTGCCTGAGGCAACCATTGGAACTATATGATCTTACCTAAACTATTCTGTGGTTCAATGATTATTTGGCTTGGAACCATATGATCTTTAAGGTTCTTTCCAACTCAAACTATTCTGTAGTTCAATGATTCTATAGAGGCACGACTTGGAGATGCTCAGGGCAGTTCAGGTCCTCAAATTATACAGAGAAAACGTCAGATGACACCAACCTGGTTAGAAATCTTTTGCTTATTCATACACAGAGATAATGATACAGGTGATAAAAAAGGGATTCCTGTGATACACCCAGGTTCATTCTACCTAGTTTCAGATGCTGAGAAATCCCAGTCAGATGTCCAGTTCCTTTAACTCACTGTGGAGAAAGGGACAGCCCCAAAGACCAACTCAGATTTGTATTTAAATTGCTCTCCATATCTCCCCTGATGGTAGAGGGATCCTTGAATAAATAAGTACCAAATGCAGCTATTCTGGTTACATGGATGAACATATTTCTGTTAGCACCTTAGCAGCCCTGTAAGGCATTCATAGGGTCCTCAGCAAGTCCATCTGGATTTGGTATGTCAAGGGAAGAGCATATTTTTCCCTAGTTACTCAAGCATGAGTTATCAGTTGCTGTGTTTGCTGATAATCTCAAGATCTCATTCCTGAGAGTGCTGACAGAGGCATGTGTGGTGCAGACCTTAGGCTGTGCTAGCTAGAGGGAACAGTACTTATGAACAGTTCATTAACCCCACTTGCATTAGGTACTTACACAGCGGATGTTTACAGGCTGTCTTGGCTGGATTTATAATAGCAAGTGGTTGCTAGGAGGCAGGAAGAGATTAATCCTAAACAAAAAGCAAGGCAAGAGAATCAGCTTTTGAAAGGGCGAGAAGGATGACCCAGGAAACTACAGGCCTCTCAGTCTCACTTCAGTGTCTGGTAAGGTTATGGAGAAGATTATTCTGGGAGTCATCGCTCACAGCCAGCACGCCTTCATGACAGGAAGGTCCTGCATGTGGAGAGCACTACTATCTGCAGTGCTGGAGAGTAGACCACTGCATCAGGAACTGGAAGACACTGTAACCTTTCCTTCCACTATAAGTAAGAGGGAATTCCACAAACCCTACCTCTTTCAGCATGTTTGTGATGGCAAACAGAATTTTAATGACCCCATAGGGTGCTCTTTGCTATTGCTGGAAATAAAAAGCCTTGTGCAGAAGTACTGGAGAGTCCAGAGAAGCACCACTAAGATAATGTATTAGAGCATTGCCCCTATTAGAACAGGCTGATAGAGCTGGGAATGTTCAGCATGGAGAAGGGAAAGCTCATGGAGAGATCACATCAACATGTATAAAATCTGAAGGTAATCTGTAAACAAGATGGAGCCAGGCTCTTTCCAGAGGTGCTCTGTAACAGGCTGAGAAGATATCAGCACAAACTGAAGCACAGGAGGCTCCCTCTGGACAGCAGGATACATTTTCCTTTTTTACTGTAAGGCTCACTGAGCACAGAAACAGGTTCCCTGGAGAGGGGGTAGAGTTTCTAGCCTCAGAGACTCTAATAGTCTACATGTTCCATGTAACTCTGCATGGTCCTAGGCAACTGGTGACCTGCTTGAGCAGGAGAGTTTGACCAGATGACCTCTAGATGTCACTTCCAACATTAGCCATTTTGATATTCTGTATATGTTATCCTGGAGAGCATCTGTGGATTTGTAGTTGTCAGAGCTCAAGGCAAGAAAGTTGCCTTTGCACATGCAAAAGGATGCTAGTAGGGAAGAGATCATTTCCAGCTTATCTTTGGATGTTGCTGTCCTTGCAAGCTGTGGAGGAATTAACACACATGACAGCACTAACATTTGCAGGAGGATTTTGGATCTATAGAGCTACACGCCTCCTACGCAAGAGGAATAGCTGAGAAAAATTGTTTCATTGTTCCTGATACTTGTTTTTACACTCAGGAATCAACTTTTCTTGGCATCTTTCCATCTCTGGAACCCAGCTGCCAACAACCTGGTTTGGGTTTAGCTGACCTATTATTTGCTTTTCATTTTAAATATCGTAGACCCAAAAAATATAAAAGGGCAAATGCAACAATGAGTAAGTATTAAATAGATTTTCTTTCATATGTGGTGTGTTCATACCACATGTGTTTGTTAAACACATGGCCTATATCGTCCTACAGTCATGCTTGAAAGAAATCCTATGCATGCAGGTTACTCCTCTTTCTCAAAAGTGGCAGCCTGTGACCCAGGACACTTAGCAGTAAGGAGCCCTGCTGGATTTTGCAAGGAACCTTAGAACCTTTCCCTGCAAATTAATCAGATAAATAATAACCCATAATTTTTTCTTACTTGATAGGAAAAAATAGCTTTCATAAAACTTTCAAATAAGGTGACATTCTATTTGTTTGGACTCAACAGGAGAAAAGAGATAATGTGAAAATGACCTAGGGATAAATAATTTTGGGGGCCCTGATGTGAGTAGTTTTCTAACTGAGCTGAAGCAGAGCACATATAGTAGAAGAACTCAGATTCATGTAGGTGAAATAACTCTCTCTGCAAGTGGTGGGCCCAAAAGATGCTGGCACAACACAGTTCTGCTTTCACTGCCAGTTGCTATCAGAAGTCCCAGTTCTCATTCTCCTTAGTCATAACTACAGCCTCTGCTACAACACAACTTTTTTCAGCATGACACACATTCCACTTCCCAATTTGTATTCAGAGACCTTCCCAAGCAGTTGTGGTAGGGTTCCCTAATATGGAAAGTATATTTGAAGAGTGGGCAGAAAATGAAAATGTTATGTGGTCCAGAATCCTCTGGTTTCATACCTTATGCTGTATATGTATGAAATGTGCCAAATTGGTCTCTCTGTATGAACAGAGCAATGTGCACTATGTGTGTAGGGTAAATGCTTCCTGTTGGTATTTTAAAGCATACAGAGGCAGGCTTAAAATAATGCACCAGCCCAAGAAGTTCTTTAAATAGCACAGGAAATTTGATGAACTCTGTGTACACCAGTGACAGCACAGGAAAAGGAAAAAGAGAGATCAAATAAGACTTTGGTAACAGGAATGACAGTGAGGTTGTATTCCTCCAGAGGTTAAGACAAGCTTGATTCTGATACAGGTAGAATGTCACTAATGAAGAGGATATTCTACCAGGATGGGTTATATTCTCCTAATTATGGAGCTGCTTCTGTGGCAACAGACAGAAATCACATTTACCCTGGTTTTGTATATCTTTGATGATGCTTCCAGAGAATTAAGAAGAAAGCGAACAGTGACTTGTGGAAAAGGTCAGCATGGGAACATTCTTGTCCTGTTGTCTGGCTTGAACAAGAACACACTGACTTGCTTGAACACACTGACTGCTTGACAGAAAAACTCTTGCTATCAGATGCCATGCTTGGTTACAGTTTTAATTATAGTCCTACAACTAAAATTATAACTAAAACTATATATACTAAACTAAACCTCTAACTAAACCTGTAACTTGGTTACAGTTTTAATTATAGTCCTCCTTACTGGGAGGAGGGGGCAAGGGAGTGGGGAGCCTTATTCTTACGGCTGGTACGTTGCTGCTACTAACAGCTACTGCAGAGTCCATCTCCCTCCCTCCCCCTTGTCTGTTGATTTATGTGGGTGTTGCCACACAGAATTACATGATAATCTCATTATACCTAATCCTGTTTACTCCTACAAAGGAGACTGGCAGAGCTCCCTTGTTTTCCTATTCCTCTTTTCCTTTAGTTATTTCAGAAATATTCTCTATTAAGCATGAACTTTCAGAGTGAATGCTTATCCTGTTTACCGTCATTAATTCTAGACTCATCAAATTCAGCACCCTGCCCTATCTCTTTTGGTAAATAATTTCTTTGAGCCAAGCATCACATAAACATTACCTGTAGTTTTCTGCTTATGTTCAGTTCACAGTTCACATAACTGCATTATTCTGATGTAATTAAAGCTTCTCAAATGACATTTTGCATTTACATTATCTTTTATGCCTTTAAAAAATGGTCTCCCTTACAAGGTTTCTTCATGGGCAATGCAGTAAAGAAGACTAAAAGCTGTAAACATCTACACATATTTTTGGTAGTTGAATACAAAGGTGCTTATTAAAGTAGATTCACTTAATTCAGGATATTTCTAAAGTATAGAGAATCACAAGTATACTTTTGGTGACTCGAAGCTCTGAACAAGTTTACTAAAAGCATGTAAATGGTGTTGATATGGATACAGGCATTAGGAGCATGCCCACAGTAAACATAAATCTGTCTAGCAGTTGTAAGGCAAGATGAGAACCATAACCACATCTACTTGCTTACCTTTTTAAGGGCTGAATGTAGTTAACAATAGTATGCTTGACTTGATAAAGATTTCCATAGATAGGCTTAGTAATTTTTGTTTTACCTATTTAGTGCTTGTGAAATGTCCTAAGGAAAATGAAGACTTTATCCTTATTTACATAACCTAGACAGTGAATAAACCCATTTCCTGAGTTTGTTTTAATTGAATAATCCCATTCTGAAGTGATGACTTTCAAAAGTACTGCAGTACACACTATTTAGCACTATATAAGGTTTTAGAGGAAAAGAAGGCTCACAATTTCCTAGTAATTACTTTTATGCGATTCCAAAAGCTATATTACAGTTACTTGTACTGTAATTCTTCATAGAATTTCTATGCTAAATGGGGCAAGAATTGTAGGGGAAAATAATATCACATTGCTGGCTCAAAAAAAGCAGATGAGTTTTCTGGGAATGGAATAAGAACAGTTCCACTCAAAAATCTTACATTCAATCCTTTGGACCAAGATGTATGTGAGAAGATTATTTACAGTTTAAGCACTACATCTATCTTACTTATTTATCTATTGCACCTGAGAAAACAGTTTCAGCACAGTCACACACAAGCCATGACTCCATCAACTTTCAGCATCCAGTATCTCAAGACCACCAGCCCAGAACTGCCACACTAGGCATTAGGCATTGCTGATATTTTATTGCATTAAAGAGTGTATTGAGGCTTTGATAAGGATCTCCACCAGGAAAGTTTTCAAGTAGGAATGATTTTTTAAATAGGAGTGATTATCTGATTGTAACAATGCAGAATCTCACTGTGGAGGGGAAACAAAAAGTTTCAACACAGCCTCTGAATTTACAGAACCTAAAGATACGAGAACAATAAAGTTTCTGTATTTTAGAGCCCAGATTTCAGTATCATGTTACCACTAGGAGCTTCTAAAATCAGTTGCTGTGTAGCTGTTTATCTGCTTAAAAGAACTGTATTTGACTTCCTTCCTTTAACATTTCTGAAATTTCCATCATCAGGCATTAGGCCTCTCTGTTGACCTTCACTCAAAAATCAGAGAGCAAGAGGAAGTCCTTGTAAATGGAATAATTGGTTTCACATCCTTACTCCAAATCATTTAAAGAAGAAAGATTAAAATTGGGTCCTGCCATCCCCCAGCTAAGGTCTCCAGCACTGCCCTCTGAATTAGATGTTTTAGACTGCTTATTTTTTTCTGCTTCTCATAAAATACTGAAGTACCCGCTGGGATAGAAATCACAGCATTCCAGAACTGTGTCCACAGCAGCAGCACTCTTTTTCTTGCCTAAAGACTATTTCAAAAATTTGTATTGAGTGAGATAACTTCTACAGGAGAAACAGAAGACAATTGCTTCATTTGACATAGTAAAGATCTACTCTCAAATTTGAACCAGACGAGATCCCAGGTCACAGGCTGAGTGTTTTAATTAACAGGCTATTAAGTTATTAATGGAGACTTTTTTTTTTTTCATGAGAACAACTTATTTGGACACAAACTGATCCAGCTGAGATGCTAATTCACAGAAATTTGAGGTACACGCACAGAGACTCCCCCATCATGTGGCAGGAAACACATCCCACTAAATGGTGCCAGTTGTGAGGGAGAGGGAGGCTGTGACCAGTGCTGTCAATACACATACTCATTATTGTTTCATCTCAGGCAGCTCTAAGCTCCAGTACTCCTGGGTCTCTGTCAGCTACTGAACCTCCAGTTCTTGGCTTGCCACATGCAAAAGATGCTGGGTGTTCAACCAAAGCTTGTTACTTTTATCTAGGTGAGAAGAAGTTACTCTTTCACATCGGTGAATGTTCTCGTAGAATTGACCACTGGTGATGTTCTCAAAGGTTTACAGCTGGAATTGTGTAAAGCTGAGCCCAGACCTAATTTCCATGCCAGTGTCTTGCTCTTTTCCTCTACTCATCTTCTTCCCTATAGAAATGATTCTTAAAGTACAGAGGCCAGATTTGCAATCAAGTATATCCTGTGGTTGTATTACTGTATAATAATTTACCATAAGAATCCATTAGAAATGCACCTATTATAATGGCACAGGAAGCATCCCAAGTACTTAGCATTTCAGAATTTTCCTCAGTTTCCCTTGTTTCTCTCCTTTAAAATTTGAAAGCTTTTCCAGCACAGAATGTGAGCTGAGATATTCCCTGGGTACTTCAGGGTGATGACCTCTGAGGTAAAGGTTTTTTGAGACAGCTGCTGTTCCTTCTGCTGCCTGTCTTGCCTATGCCAGCCTGTTTACCTCATCTCCCTTTGCTTTTACCTCTAGAAGTCTTGCAGAACTCTTCACAGCTGGGCAGTTAAGAAGCAGAGCCAAGAAAACACTTGACAATTGACACAATTCTGCAATTGACAAACACAATTCTGGGTGAGAAACACATAGAGAAGCTCTCCATGTGCAGCTTAGGACTGTAACTTGGTTCAGGCTGCAGAGTGCTGTGCAGCAGAAGACTTTATAGTTTTCTCTATTGCACTGAGTCATTATTAGTTTTGGGATAATGACTCAACAGAGCATTTTAGAATAGAGCTTCATTCTAACATCCATCTATGTTTGACGAAGAAACTAAATATCCACTTGAGTTTAAAAATGCTTATATAATTTGCCAAATCAATCCTTTACAAGCAGCCTGATTTTACCTTGCACTGCTTCTCTTCCTATTCCATTGTAGCTGTGATCCTGTCATCTCAACAGGAGGAAAAAGTGACTGTCCCTAGGAATACACACAATGGAACTTGAGATGAAAACATTCTGAGGAGAAACTCTAAGTCATTATTTCTTTTTTTTCAGTTAAATTAGACCTACAGTAGCAATAACACCCTGCAGATATGCACAGACACAGACATACAGACAGATATCCAGAGACAGGCATTCATGCTCTTTTTGCTTAGCAGGCCACATAGTGATTTTTTGCTTTACAGGAATTCCCACAGACTTCTAGAAATGACATGATGAGAGCATGCTGTCTGTTGCCTAAACAGTTTCAATTGATTTTATTATGAAAAAGGAATATTGGAATAACAACTGCTGTAGAAGACAATATGCCTCTTCTTCTGACATAATAAGCGCTGACAGAAAGCGCATGAAAATGTATTTTCTGTAAGATGTCTCAGAATCTCTGACAGCTGCATTTAGTGTTGTGTTTGGGCTGTAATTTTCAAAGGCAAGCAAATACAGAAGCACTCAAATTCTGTGAAGTGTGGCCTTCATTCGTTAGGTGCCTTTGAAGCTTAGACTCACTGTTCCATTCTAAGGTGCAAGAAATATCCTCTGCTCTACAAATCCTAACAAGGCATGCAGGGAACATTGTTACCCAGGGCAGGAGTACTCCAAACTACAGTGCAGAAAATATAAAATTACATGCACATGACAGCCTTTTCAATAAAGTTGGTTATTGGTGCTGGCTTTCTCAGACAAACAAGCAATAGTTTAATTGAAATAAACATGATGAGTGGTGCCATGAAGAGAGGAATGTCATTCACAGGTGGTTCTACCAAATGGAGGGAAAGGTATCCAAGATTTCTTCTGCTTCCTGGGGAGGATCATCACTATTTATTTTAGCAGCAATGGTCAGAAAGAGGAAGAAAGTCAAGGAGGTTAAGATTATGTCTCTCTATATCACCAATGATATATTATCAATCCTCTGACATTATATTCTCCATTTTTATAACCCTTGAAGGAAAAAACAAGCAAACTGTCAGTACCTCAAGCTAGTGGAGCATCCTGAACATAGGGAATATAAAAATGTGCTCCCAGCAAAGAAATCCCTAAAAACTTACAAGATTAATTCTGCCTGATTGTGATAATAGTCTTCAAGAATATTGCAAAGTGTGGTACCAAATAGTGACAAAAGGCTCCAATACGAAGGTATCAAAGATGTGGAAAACAGGGATCTAATGTTTATTAATTGGTTTTATCACAGTTAAGGATACAGCTGAATAGAACAAAAATGTTCTTAATAAAAATGTTCAAGCATATCCATTTATTGATCAAAGTGGTTCCCAGTAATCAGATTGTACATTTTGTCTTAAGAGGCAAAGCAGAAGAGTTATAAAAGTGTGATAGCACAAAAATGGTAAGAAAAATCAGTAGACAAGTTACAGGTGTAACACAACATCCTGGATGTATCTATAAGACAGTCTAGAATAGGCAGCAATTAAAAACAGTCTTCAGGAGACATCATAACAGATCAAAGACAATAATTCAGATAACTGAGGAGAATTCTAGGTGTAAGGACAAAGAAGCATTGAAAGAGCTCATGGCAATGTAACTGGAGACAGACATGTAACAGTGAGTACAGAACCTCCAAGCTGGTCCTATTCTAAGTGTGATGTAAGCATGATAAGGCAAAAAAGCACCTATAGGACCATGCAGGGTTTTCAGGATCTGGTGAAACAAATGAAGCAAGAGGAAAATGCACATAATGTGGGAGTATCTTATGAGAGCTACAACACATGGGGACAAGATCAGCTGTGAATGTGATAGCAAGAATGGACAGAGGGAGAGAGGGAGGGAGGTTTTAGTGACTTTCTTAGCATAGATGTGTTAAAGACAGCTGAGCTGTTTGAGAAAGATAAGTTTATAGGAGATTTAAAATCCAGTTTAAGCTTTCATCAAGGAAAAAAGAATGGAGAGTGGGGAATTTTAGACCCAAATAATTGTAACCAGAGAGATGATGGAAAGAACTTTGTGGGATGGTAGAATAAGATAAAGACGATAGAAACTGACTTTGTTGGTCTGTAAATAGTTTTTCTCCATAATTTTTTAGAAGGTGTTGATATAAACAGCAGTAAGTGTCATAAAACTTCCTACCATTGTAGGAAGTTGTACCATTCTGTGACGTTGTAAATACCTTTCCCTTACACAGAAGAGAACAGCTAAATAGAAATGTGGTTTCTGGAAAATAGGAGTGGGAGTACACACTTTTGACTCTGTTGTGTCTTCTTAAGATGTCCTGGGATGACATAGCAACTATAATATTTTCTGGAGGAACAGAAACTAGGTGATCTTCACTAGTCCCTCTGATGTCACTAGTAATTTTGGTGCTTCCCGAAGAAAGAAAATAAGATACAAAGAATAATTGGACACCTCAAGGAAGTAGAAAGAAAAATGGGACTTAAGATAAATGAAGATAAGTCTAACTCAGATAAGAGAATTTTAGTCAAGATTCTCTATCAGCTGATAATTGTAGAGATCAGAACACTGGCAGTTAAAGTACCTCAGATAATTGACAATCAGTATTTCAATGGAAATATGGAAATTAATATCAATCTGAGAAGGTAAATGTATTAGGAACATGTGTTACTTTATTTTTAAATAATAATGCCAGACTTTAGAATATACCAGACAATTTTAATTAATCTTGTTTTACATAGAAGTGACCCTTGGTGATTTACTAAAAAGACAAATAAATGAAATAACTTCAGAAATAAAATCCTGCTTAAGCATGTGTGGGTAAGAAAATTAATTAGGAATAATGGGGGTGTCAACAAAGAACATGAATAGTCATTTAATCCCCATAGCTTCAGTGGTCAAATTGTGTGGTTAAGATGACACAAGACAGACCAAGAAGCATCTGGGTAAAGCTCTTCTGTTGCTGCTTGAGGCTGGTCAATCAAAAGGAAGCAAAGTGGAAGCGCTAAGTTAAAACTGTGTTCTTAATACGTGTGACCAGCTACACAAAAAATGTGCCCTGGCAGAAGGAGTTTGGGGCAAAGTGAGTACTCATGAGCCATTATGTTCTCTAAATCCGTGGAGGGGGGAAGGCAGCAAGTATGTGGGAATGAAATGGACCAGCAGCAGAGAATTATGCCTCGCAGGGGTACCCACGTGCCATAGGAGACAGGCGTGTGACAGAGGAGTACAGGGTGATTACGGTCTGCCGAGTGGTGAGCAGCCCAGATCCCAAGCCATATCACCATTTACATCATTCCTCTTTTCTCATCTACGTCTCAAAATAAACAAAGGAGGAGCCTTATATTTTAAGCAGTTCTACTTCAGCTTAAACAGAAGTTTGAACATATTCCCCAGGTTGAAAAGGATGAGGGGAATGTCCAGCTCCTGGTGTCTCTGAAGCAAAAGTGAGCTGTGCTTATCATGCACACTGTACTGATGGGCTGGCCACACAGACAGGATTGAAAGTAATAACAAAAATTGAGATATAGCTCACTGCTCATTTGTTATGTGCTGCAGGAGCTTATCTGCCCAGAATTATCAAGCAGACTGTGGATTTCAAGACAGATTTAATTGCCATTATGAAGGAAAATTCTTTCTCACTTATTTTCTGGAGACTCTAGTTTTTTGCCTAAGTATTTGAGAATGCACCTACTTCTGCCCTGAAATACACAGTAGTGAATAATAATGTTCCTCATTCTTGCATTTAAAACACTATGCCTGTTGCCAAATAACACCTCAGTAGCAATGAGTTATGATGTTGCATTGCATTTTTCCTAATGCAACCATGTCACATGCCCAAAATTGGGAAAATGGTGATTTTTTAGCTTCAAGACCATAAGTAAGTTTTGGATTCTCATGCTTAAGGATGCTTTCCAATTACCTAAAGCAGGAGTGTATAAACTGTCCTTGTCCACTCAAATGCAGCTGATCACTACTGATTGCCAAACCCTTTATTCTTTCATGAAGTCATTGAGGAAAGTGACACATTTGGGCTTGGAAATCTAGAGAAGGATATTTCACTCCTGTAAGTGATTTTATACCAGAATTATTTTTTAACTTAGCTTTCTGCTAAGTTTTATCTACAACTGAATACAGAAATAAAAGATTCACTAGTGCTTTCTGGAAAGAGTGAAAGGCAGAGAACGAAGATAAATTACTTTACAAATATCTTCCAGATTTGAAGACAGAGTGCATCAAATGTCACTATAAAGGCTGAACCAAACTTGAAGCTAAATCTATATTTTAAGAATACAAAAACAACTTTGGGTGAGTCACTGAAAACACAAAAGCAACCACAAAATTTGTGCATAGTCTATACAGTGACCTTGACATGATTTCCAAAACCTTTAATTTCTGTTGGTTAGGAGAACTAAACACATTATTTAAACAAAATACTGTGTTTTTGCAAAGTTTATGCTTCGCAAAAATGAAAAGGTTACTGAAGACATTAACTCTTCAGTGCTGTAGAAATGTGGGGAGGATGTGTACTACTGAAAACTTGCACAGATCACCTTGGAAATGAGTGTCTGAACTATTGACCTGGCTGCAAAGTATTCTTTGAACAGAAGGAATATTTTTCAGTACATTGTTTTATAGTTTACAGCTTCTCTTCTGGTTGTATTTCAAGATACAGTATGATGAAGTAAATATTTTGTTTATTTCATAAGAATTAGATGCCTAGTTTGCACCAGACAACTCTGGCCCCTAGTATGGCCACAGACTGGTTATTTAGGCTGTTTTCATCACTGAATCACTAAAATTCCTCTTTGTGCAAATTTTGTCACCTACTGAGAACATATCATGCTTCTCTGCAGGTACTTGTCCAAGTTAATGGATCTATGTTAGTGAAGAAAGTTTTCTGGGCTCAGAGTCCAGGGAACTTATCCAAACCGCACCTGATTCAAAGGGAGCTTTTCCATGACAAAGATTTAAACAAAGCCTGTTACTATTAACATTCAGTCCTGGAGGGAATGGTTGTTGTTCTTAAATACATATTTTATCAATATCAATGTTGTTGTGGAGTCAGTGGTGTCAATGCCTTCTGTGGAAGAGGACTGGTGAGAAAGCCATCATTAACATAAAGTATTTTCTGAGTTACTCTGCATGAACTGAAGAACATAAAAAAATCTGTCATAACAGCCTTCTAAAAATAATAAATTGCATTTAAATGGCTTCTGTTTTACATGTGGTATGAGCACAAGTTAGTGAGGACAACATCAGTGAAAATAAATAACCACTGTAATGAAAAATCTGGTGCCCCTAAACATCAGTAGAAATTCTTATCACCTTCTCTCCTATTTGCCTGAGTCAGGAGTGTGCTATTCCTTCTCTTCACAAGTGGAAGTAAAATCTCTCACAGATATTACAGGAAAGCCTAAATAAATTTTTCTGCACAAGTCAGCAAGACTGTGTGAACTGGAAATTATATATTTATTTGGATTAGTCAGAATGCATATAGTATTTTCAATGCCATGGGTAGTTTGAAATGTAAGTGCAGCTCTCTTTTGTGTAGACTGTGAAGAAACTAGTGACCTAAAGTGTTCTACACATTTGGTAGGAAACTGCATATAAAAGGCAGGTATTCCTTAAACAGTGTGTGTGACACAGGCAATCGATGTCTTTTTTTACCTCTTCTGTGAAAGACAAGTCATTCTGTAGAAAGACTTCAGGTCTCACCGAGCAGGAAAAAGACAGCAGTGATTCAGTAGTTGTAGCACTTACATAGACTAATGGAACCCTGGGTTCTGGTCCTGCTTAAAGGGCTATTTATGTTAAAGAGTGAGCAAATTCAGGGCGCAGTCCTTGGAGCAGGGATCAGAAGTCAGATCTGCCCTTCTTGTGACAAGTATTCAACTTGACACATTCTAGTAGGAATCTGGAGAAATCTGTGTTGTTCTGGTTTTGTATTGGCTATCTTTAGGCATCTTTTGCAATAAGAACACTGACTGAAGGCACTTGCACTCGGTGCTCAGAGAATTAGTTATGAAAGCCAAGTGCTCAAGGGCGAGGCCATGGGTGACTTTGAAGCGCCTAAGAAAGCAGCAGATATTGGAAGCCAGACTTTCCAAAAACTCTTTCAAAGCCTCTCCCAGGCCTAATTCTCTTTGTCTTTCAGTAGGCACAGGAAAATAGCTCACAGCATCTAGAACAGAGTAATTTCTTGTGAACTAACACTCAAAATTGTAAGCCTACTTTCATGTTATGTTACTATATGTATGACCCTCTTACTTATAACTTCCAGTCTGTTAAGAATAAGAATGACAGAAAATTATACAGATGCTGTTCAGAGTGCAGGAGGAAATATGCTGAATAGGTCATTATTTGGCCATCATCTATGTAATGCAGGGGCCAAAAATGTTGAAAATAGATTTTTTTTTCTCCCTGTGTATATTGAAGAAGAAAAGGTTACTCAAGGTTTTCTATGCATTTGGCTCAAGAATGCTGCAATATGAGAACATGTGATTTGTTAGGGAAATCCTATGTGACTGCTCTACAGCAGCTAACCAAGTAAACAAGAAGTGAGCTGGAACTTTCTGTACAAGGACTTTTACTGGAATCATTCGGAAGCTTTTGAATATACTCAGGCTTCCTCGGGAGGTTCCATCTGTTGCTGCATGCATCATCTCTCAAACAAATGAACTTTCAACAGCTCACAATTCTTGGATCAAGGACTTCAGAAAAGGTTTTTCATCCCCTTACAAGTTCAAGGACATGTTATCGTTGTCATTTCTATGTGAGTTCATAGACTTTTACAAAATATGTTCTAGACTTTTATTTTTAATAGGAAATAAACAGCATAGACCTTTCATTTAATAAACCTTTCATCTTAACAATTTTGTTTATAATTTTCATGTATAATATGAGTGTCCTTACAAGGAATTTTTTTACATATCTCCACAGGTGGTTTTCAGATATTCAAGCTGGCACCTGTCTGTGTTAGTAAATATGAAATTATTCAAACTTCTGATCTTATTCTAAGCCTCCATCTATAAAAATCACCAGTGTGTTTCTTTATTTTACTCCAATTAAAATCATATGGTATCAGTAAATACTGAATGCTCAAGTCTATCATTACCAAATTATGTCACTCAGGAGAAGTCAGTGGTAATGGGTTCTTAAAAAATCACAGGCTGAAGACATAAAAAGTAGGATTATTGCTGAAAAAAAAGAAAAAGAAAAAGAAAAAAAATGAAAAGAAAAGCTGGCCAAAGCACCTCAGATCATCCTTACAAATTATTTTTAGCCTTCTTTCTGCACTGAAATTTGCAGAGGTACATCAAGATCTTGACAGTTTCTGTAACAGAATATGGATATTTAATTATTACTAAAAAATATTTTAAATATGTATTCAGAAGTTGGTGACAGGTGCATTTTGGTGTATTTGCCCCTCTTTTACTCCTCCTCTGTTTCTTTTTGCTTTGTTTTCTTATTTAAGCATTTTCACACTATTTCAAAAGGGAGATCTCAACTCAAAACTGTTGGTTGGTGATTGCAGAAAAAAATATCAGCAGTGAGAGCTCATCAATTTTTAAATTCATCTCCTTGTCTCTACAGTGATTATCCTGTTTGGCTGAGCTCAATAGCAAAAGCACAACAATATTTCATGCCAGAATTCAGTAATGGCTGGATTTGTAAATCTATGGCCACTGTCGTGTGAGTAATCTTCTGCCTTTGCACCTTAACCACTACAGCCCCATGTTTTCCAATTATTGTTTCCAATACAGAAATTGTCTGTGAAAATTACTTCTCATGTCATATGTGCTGCCATTTCTAAATCATTTGAGTGAAGCAGAGCAAAGCCCCAAAATCTATTCAGAACAGCTTATACAAGACTTACTTGAAGATGAAGACTGGACACCCTATATTTAAGTTTCTAGTTCAGTTGCCAGCTCTTTGGGCTGTTGTAGGAACCATCCAGGTTGAAAGCAAAACATGACATTGAGCACCTGTCCAGTCTTCAGGAATTATACTTTGTATCTAGGATATTCCTAAGATTCATGTATCCTATCATTCCTGGTAGTTTTTTATGAGTCTTACAGGTAATATTTCCTCTCAGGTCCCCCACTCCATTTGAGCAACTAACAAAATTTAGGCTGTTGTAGATGATTCATATTCAGAGAAGAAGGTAGTGACAGAGTCAGACCTTTAGTGTGGTACCCTAGTTTACGTGCAAAGACCACAGTAAGCCTGTATTCCTGAGTACATCAGCCTCTAACAGCTGGATTCCCTTCCACTGCTCCTGAGTCCCTGTTTCTTTCAGCCAGCACTCATAGGAGCTCTCATCTAACTTTATATTGCTCATGGCAAGTGCTTCTGCAGTGACTTCTCCTATTTTTATGCTACTTTCTCTTCCTGCTCATTTATTTGTTCATTTGCCATGAAGGCCTTCACAAATATGTATCAGAAAAGTCCTCCTAGCAAAGGTTTGGGGTAGAGAAAATGCTTTTTGCTGATTTTTCCAAATACCAATAGACTCATGCATTCCCTGGACAAATACTGGCTTTAGTTCTGTTATTCTGAAGTAGTGAGAAAATGAGTAAATGTCTTAAGGATACTGGAACACCCAAGACAGTCCTGTGACTTCACTGGGAAACCAAGAACAGAGTATTTTATATGTCTTTTGCAAACCTGAGAGATCAGTGCCAAAAGATGTACTTTGTAGAGATTCCAAGCTCCTGTCATCAAAATCATGTCAAGAAGATCACACTCCAAAGAGCATCAGGGAGGTAGAGACTGCTGATGCCTAAGGCAGCTCTACGTGTTTTATTTTCTCTTGGTCTGGATCTGCATAACTTCTCTTGCTTTTCACAAGCCATCAGGACCTTGGATTTTGCTGCATGAAGGAGTCATATAAAAATAGTGTCATGAAGGTCCTCTTGTGTTCATAGAATGCCACAGATTCTGCATTATCTAAATAATTTTGGATTATTTTAGATGCTATAGGTTCATTCTTCAGAACTTACTAGGCCTTAATAGGAGATTTTGAAGGTTACAAAAAACATAGACTGGAAAAGTAAAATGTTGTGAAATATAGTCCCTTGGTAGAGCGCTTGTTGCCTCCCTTTCTGAGTTTTGTGAAACCAAACTAAATACTATTATAATAACAAATCAAAAGAATATATAAAATTTACCAGCCTGGAACAAAAAGAAAGCTAAGCTTTACAACAGAAGTGATAAGTGAAATTTGGATATTTATTGTATTTTGGGTATAGATTGATAAGCAATTATTATTTAATTTATCAAGATTATTCAGAAGCTGCTCAATGTTGCTTCCCTTTTGACTAACAAAAGAAGTTTTCATGAATAAAATCCTTTCTCAAGAAAAATCAGAATGTATAGATTTTGAAACTTGCAAATATTATTCAGTGTTGCATTAATTTCAAAACCAAAATCACAAAATCACAAATTATGAGTAAATTACATTTGTTTCCAAAGCAAGGATTAACACACACCCTTTAAACATCATTAATGGATTTTTAGCAATAAAATTATGGGGAAGAAAGAGTCACAGTGATAAAGTAACAATCTTTCTAGTGATAATGTCACTACCGTTATCCTCTCTGCTCTGTTCATCTTTTTCAGGAAAAGTTTTGTGGGAGTACAGGTATTATGGTATAGAGTTCTTTTCCCACTAAAACTGACAGCAAAGTTTTGCACAGGCCTGATATGCTCCTGAATACATCAAAGACAAGGGATTTGTCACTTTGCTTGGCCAGATTTGATATTAAACATACATGCTAGTAAATATGGAGCTGGTTTATGTTCCTTAATAAAATTTAACATTTACATAGCTTTATCTTTCCAAACTGCTGTAAGCTGCGAATGACTAGCTAAATAGAAAGATAACCCTTCCTCTCTAATCTTTAGAGTGCCATGCTTCCCATTTGTTTCCAGTACAGAGACTTCCTGTGAAAGTTATTTCTCTGTACAGTGCTGAAATTAGAGGAGAAAATTTAAGGCATCTCTGGGGGATTATTTTGTGAGTTGGGAGTTGGTTCTGCAGCTTGTGTTTTGTGTCAAAAGTTAAGAGTAGCATCACATTTTGTCAGTGACTGCTGCTGGATAGAATGAGGGCTAGTTCCCTGGAAATTTCTATGACACTTGGCACTACAGACTATAGACCTTTGTAACAAAGTGCTAGAGTAGCTTTTAACAGCTTCAGAATAATTAAGCAAAAGAGCAAAGGAAAGGGGAAGGGAGAACAAAAAAAAAAAAAAAAAACAAGAAAAAATCAAAACAAGGAGAGAGAGGCAATAGTACTTGCAGAGCTATAGTAGTTAGCAAAACTAATATTTTTTGGTGTTTAAGGTAAGACTGCCCCCAGATTTTCTCTTCTAAAACTCAAATGCTTGTTTCTGGGTCAATCTGAGACTGCTGAGTAGCTCCCTTTGGAAGCAGAGTTATTGTTGTACTTCTTACCAGCTGTGAGAACCCATCCCACAGGCCAACTGGTACAAATTCCCCCTGAAGCCTTTGGAACACTCCCTCTTTCTGGAGTCAGAGCCAGTTGCACTACCAGACCAGACTTCACATCCATGTGCAATAACAGCAGCCTGCAGTCTCTCTGGCAACCACTTCTTGCCAAAAAAAGCAATGATTTATGCAACCACTGTCATCTGTGCAACATATAAGCTTATCCCCTAATACCAGAGCCTCTCTCTGGGGTTGCGGGCACTGGAGCTGGGAGATGCTTGCTATCACTGCAGGACAGTGCTGCTCTGTACTCCCAGCTGGAAACAGAATAACCAGCCCAGAGTCACCTTTTCTCACTGCTGCAGAGCTTTGGTTGGCACATGCTCACGGCTACTGTAAATCCTGCCACCTCTGGATGCAGGAAGGCTAGGAAGAAGCCTTTACCACTCGGATGTCAAAACATGTTAATGGCACAGCTTACATTAGTGTCGAAGAAGCAAGTCTTTCTGTCCAGGCTTTTTCTTCTGCAGGTGGGAGGAGTCAGGCCATTCTGAAATAGCTCAACACAAAGGGTTGTGTTCCCGTGAAGTCCGGGAAAGTGGTAGGATTGCACAAGAGAGTTGTCAAGGTTGCTGCCTGTAATAAGGGACAGGGTGAATCATAGTCTGACTGTCACGGGCAAATACAAGCTTCTTCCCAGCTTTCTGAGAAAGCCTCACTGTTCTGTGTGAAACACGCACGGTTTCTGCACCCGAATACAACGGGAGAAAAAAGCATGCCCTGGAGCAGGGATCAGAGCTGTGCACTTCCCGCTCCCTACCCAGGCACTACCTTTTGCACAACCACCTTCACTCCCGGTCAGCCCTTTCTGCTTCCACGGTTTCCCTGAAGGTTTTTAAGGGATGTCCCCGCTTCAAAATCACAGTGGACAGTGCCCTCTAGCCCGAGGAGGCGGCCAGAGCACGCTGGGGGCACGGAAAAGCCTCTGGAGTGGCTTCCCATTGCACTCCAGCCCTTCCACTTCCCAATCAAGCCTTAAAGCCTGTGTGTACACTTATGATGGCACTTATTGTTTCTCCCTTGTGACTACAGAGAAACATATTTCCCTAGTATTTAAGTCCAAGAGAGGGCTTCAAGGCCATAAATGCCAATTGAGGCTTGAGTAGAACTGTTGAGTAGGTAGGACAAAACGTGACACAAAATATTGATGTTAATGCTATCCTCTCCAAAGCCAGAAGAGACTCCATCTAAATGTGGCTTCACACACTGTGTATATTTTACATCTTTACAGGCCGAAACTTTCAGAGGCCTCCTTGGCATCAGTTCTGCCAACTATAGGCATGAGACAGAAGACCACATGTAAGGCCAGGGGTATGGAACAAGGTATGGTAGAATTGCTGCCTGTTGGCACACAAAAGTCAAAAGACAACAAAACCTCAGCTTACAGAGCTATGTAGAGGAAGGCAAAACTGAGAAAACAAATGAAACAACAGGAATTTCCTTTTGGCTAGAACAAGTGCTCTGTGCTCAGCAGGTTGCTTCCTGTGAGCCTTTTCCTGTGTTCACTAGATGTTTTATTTTACATTTTAGGTTCAGCAAAGAGTGTGTCAGGACCTTGACTTTTAAGTTTGCAATTTTCATTAGAGTGAAGGAGAGCTAGCAGCCTATCCAAGTAGGAGGGTCATGAAATTGCCAAATGCTGTAGTGTCATATATCTGCAGTGTCTGTCAGGCTGCATTTCACAGCAGCCCCATGCATTAAGCAGGGAGCAGGCACAGGCTGAAGAGGCATTCAATACTTAGAGATTGCAAGAGTCAGAATGCCAAAACCAAACACCCTTACTGGAGCTTCACTGAACTACCTCTAAAACTGCAGATAAGAGCCTAATAAAAGCTTCTGGCATGTATGTTCTCCTCAGAGTCAGGTACTCCTCCCAGGCAAGTTAGTTTCCCTGTTCCAGTGAGCATCCAAGTGAGTCAATTATAGAGTTTTGTGGAGGGTGAGCACTGCTGTCATGCTCAGATGCAGGCTCACAAAGAGTAGAGCCCAGATTATCTTTGCAACAGCTCACCTCCCTCAACTATGATGCCTCAGAAAATGGACAGAAGACAAGTTCTTTTTTTCCTCAGGTTCCTACTGTCAGTTCATCCTGGCTATTGCAAGTGTGCTTGAGTCCCTGGCTGTGCCTGAAATAGTCCAATCTAATGTCTAAGGCACATGAAGCTTGAACTCAGCACCTCCACCAGACTAAGGTCAGCCTAGAGCCCAGGGGTGTGGTTTGACACACAGCAGGAGTGCTCCTTCAGCTTCTGCCCTCGGATGTTAATTCCAGCCCTATAGCCCTTTAACCTTTGCCCTTGGCTGTTTATTCCTGTTTATTCGTCTACCAGCCTTCTAGAGGGTTGATGTTTGTACTCAGTGTAGCTCACAGCAGGAAATCTATTCAGTTAAAAAATAACTTGAGGGGAGGTTAATAAAATAAGGGGAAAAAAAAAAAGAAAACTGATAAAAGAAGAAAGACAAAAAGAAAAAGAAGAAAAGAAGAAAAGAAGAAAAAAAAGAAAAAGAAGAAGTAATTGCTTCCTCAATCTGTATTACTGTGTAGAAACATGCAAAGTATTATGTTAACACAATTCAGAATCACAGAATAAGAGACATGTGATGGATGCTGAAGTTCATACTGGTGGCAGAAAAAGTACCTGCCAAACCCTAATCTAGGCCAACACATGCATCAACTCATTAATATGCATGAGCCTGCGCCTCATGCACTCGAAGCACCTGTCTGAAGAATTGCTTTGCAGGCTCCCAGGTAAGCTGTGTTTCAGAGCAGGGAGGACAGAACAGAGACAAGTGTGAATGTGAATCCATTTTAGCTCAGTGCTGACAGATGTGTTCTGTGACACCTGGTTGGTGTGCATCTCGTGTGACCCCAGTCAAGAATGGGAACAAAACAAAGCAGGCTCAGTCACACAATTTTCAGCATGTACATACAGTTCTGGTGTCTCCACTGCTGTTCACACGTGTTCTAAAAAGGGTTTTGCAGAAAATTGTTCTCTGCCTGAAGAAGCTCAGCCTTACAGCACTGATGCTATAAAAAATCAGGCCCTGTGCAGGCAGCTCCTTTGGCTTTACCAGGTTATGCAGAGGCAAATTAAAATTGCCATTAGTCCTCAAACTACTGAAAGCAAAAGTGCTTGTTACACCAGACAGGATGATGTAAGGATGTACACAGATATGTAATTAAGTCAATACTAGGTTAGAATTGTATGTCATTATAGAGTTTTATTATTGTAGACAATAATAAAAATAAGGTTGAGAACAAAAATAGGTCCACCTTGATGGAAACTCCTAGAATAGATACAGAATTTGTTGCAATAAGTAACCTCATGCAAAGAATTGCCTGCTTTTATGAAAACTTCTTTCAGCCTGACTTCCAAACATGCTGGAAATATTTGCTTTACTAAAGTTAGCACTTCTGTTTGTGTTCGAATGGAGACTTTTTATTAGCCTAAAAGAAAACTGTGCTTAACAAGGGTAAATGAAACACAAACAAAAAACCAGTATTTTTTAGGTCAGGCCTAGAAAGGACAAAGTTGCTTCTAATAACTGCATTTTGCCATCATATCCTCCAAGGTCACACCTTGAGGCATCTTATTTGCATATCTGAAAAACGACATGAAAAGACTGGCAGAAGGAATGCTGTGAGCCATGTGAATACAGAACTTCCTGTTTTCCTGAAAAGCATTTGTTACATATTTCTACCTCCTCTCTAGCAGAGCTCTCTGTCTCACGACTTCTATGCTGATGCATAGAAATTAGCTTCCAAGCAGTGAGTGGGCTAACAGCTCCGTCCAAAGTTAGTGCTGGAGAAGCCGTATTTCTTTCCCTGGATTCAGTTCAATGTGGGGAGAGGATGTTCCTGCCTGGAAAAGCTTTGTGCAAGGAGAATTTTGAAAATTCTAGGGACTTACCTGGGATTCACTGAAACTGGCAGCTCAGCTTGAGTTACATGAATTCTGGTTGAATGGAGATCAGCTCTGGAGTGCATCTAAAGTTCATAACAGCTCAGAGTACTTCAAATTTATCCAACATTCATCAGACATGTTCAGGCCATGGACTGGTGCACAGAAAATCTGAAGCAACAACTCACTAAGCCTTGTAGTACAGAGGGCATTTCTCGGTGAGGTCTCTTAGAAATAGATACAGCATAGCAATATCTAGCTGATAAATTGGTGATCAGAAAAGTGTGACTGACGGGAAAGGCACTGCACTGGAAATAGAGCCAAGACAACAGTGACAAAGAGTTATGAAATAAGGAGCATAGTTGAAAGCTGCACAGAGCACGACAGGATGTTTGAATGCGATACGCTGCTGTCAGGGAGCCAGTGAAGCGCCTTGTAAAATTACAGGCATATGAATGTCTGCAATGTTCTTGGTATCTTTTATTTTCAGATTTCCATGCTTCTCTGGCTATTACAAATATAAATTGCTTCTGACTCTCATAAATCCTCGGTTTTTTCTTATGTACTTAGGCCCTTTCCAGTACTGTACAAAATATGCTTCTCCAATTTCATATCTATAAATCATACTTAGTTCTAGGACTGATTCCACCAACTCTTCCACAATCAGCAAGACTGTAACAATTTGTTGATGTTTCTTCAAAAATGTATATTTAGCTTTATTCTTTCCCAAGAACTATTCTGTGTCCTATATCACTGTCTCAACAACTGACCTCTCATGCTACTGTATTAGACTCAGCAATATGATGCATCCAACGTGATGATTAAGCATGTGCTGTACTTTACACTGCAGTATAAGCACCTGCAGGATGGCACAAGTGCTTAGATTGAAAAGCAGGCCTGCAGCTGTTAATTGGTTACAGAATGGAGATTGTTGTAGCAGGGGAACTTCAGCACCAGGTCCTTGTCAGGCACCAGTTCACTGTAGCCCCTGTAGACTGGTTTAACTGAGGTATTAAGACTTAGCTGAATGAAATACAAATGGAAATGCCTGTTTGTGAGAGCATCAGAAGCCATACTAGAGCAAGGGTGAAAAGAATGAGCATTACTAGACATAACGGGCATGACTGACTTTACTCAAATCAAGGAATGGTGAGGAGTGTGCTGGTTACATCAAGATTACAAGATAAGACCAAAAGTTCAGTTCCCTTAGCACAGGCTACTTGTCACCCACCCCCAAAACTGTGCTCTGATAACATGGGCTCAGATGACACCTTCTCAACAGGAAGGCAGACAGTAGCCATAAAGATGTGAAAATGAGGATATAAGGCGATGGGCAGAAACTTTTGCAAAGGTTCTGTAGAGTAAGGCAAGGAAGGGTCTGAGGGAAGATCAGACCACAGCTGCTTGACTCAGGAAGATATAAAAGACCTGCTCAAAAGAATTGTTTGCAGTTGCCAGTGAAGATGGACCCAAAGTACTCAGTGAAGGCTCAACGTTGGTACCCCCACTTCTATCCTACACACAAATGCCCTGGTTAGACACAGAGATCTTGGCATTTGACAATGTGTGGCAATGTTATCCATCTCCTATCACTGCTGTAATGCATGGGAGAAGCTTCACTTTCACTGTCAACAATAAGGATCCTGTTATGGACAGTGAATCCAGTATTTCAACACCATGTATTTCCCAGCCATCTGAGGCAGATTTTTTTTCCCAATAAAAGGAATGTGAGTGCATTAAATTTAATTGGTTTTGGCAAGTAGTGTTTTTCTTTCCATTTCTTTTTAAATTCATGGCACTATCAAAGTTAGTGCAGGTCAGTAGATCAAAGTCCTTCATCGCTTCTCCCTGTAAACACAAAAACCACAAAGGGCTACATGGTTTTCCTGCAGACAAGAGAGACCAGGGAATTTTTTTAAGCCCTTTGGCAATATATTGCCAACATGTCCCTGATTTTACCGGCATAGGTCTTTAATAATGAAGAAAATGCTCTGTATTTGAAAATTATTAATTACCAAGAGTTTATTTCTCTGGAGTCAGTGTCCTCATTTCCAAGAAAAGCTCCATGTCAGCTTGACAACAAGAGATGCTTCCACTAAGAGTTCATAGGAAAGAACTGGTGCTTTGTAAGTGCACAGAAATACATGCACTATCCCCAGTACTCGAGGTTATTCTTGGCATGAGCAGAGGTTACTCCTGCGTTTATCACAGCCAATCTGAGTTTTGTTATTGGCCTTCCTGAACACATTCAGTTAGACCCAAATTTGCTTTGTTGGTTGTATTATATAATTTTGTTTTAAAGAAAACAGGAACTGATAGCCCATAAAAACAACCACTGGCAGACCTTTGCCGGCACTACTATATATTTGCAATTCCTGGCTTTTGTAAACGCTGGTAGAAGTACTACCTTTCAAACTTCTGATTAAACTGTATGGTTTCTAAAATGTGCACACAGCTTCTCAGCAAAGGAAGTTCTTTAATATTCTTTATTGGCTGGAGGAAAGTGGGTGCCAAATACAACTGTGAAATGAGGAACAATGCACAAAGGAAAAGTTCCAGAACATCAACACATCCGTTCCTTTTCTCTGCCATAAATAACCAACACACCCTTAAACACAAGACTAAATGGCTCCAGGAAACTCTCATTAATGAAAATGTCCTAGCTGGACTTCTCACTTTCATTTGGAATTACATGCCTCAATAACTTTTTTCTGACCTAGACATCACATCTGTTGTTCTCTAAGTAATACTAAACCCTGAGGTAGACTAAAATAAACTGAAGCTAACTTACTTTCCATAGAGACTTAAACCTCTCCCTCTCAATGTCCAAAATATTAGTGTTGAAAGGCACAGCCCTTCTGCTGTTGACATCAATGACAAGATCATACACTGACTACATAAAGACACAGTTGTGCGTTCCAGCATCTGTCCTTCAGTTTTTTGGAAAACAGAGATAAGGCAGGAAACAAAATTAATGGTCTTTTGGTATGTACTCTATGCAGATAAATTTCCTCATAAAATATAGCAGCTATGATATTTCATGCAGAAGACATCATGATGAGACTGTATACATGCATAGCATATTTACTGAAGATCAAAAGTGGCACGGTAATTAGGCCACTCATTTATCTAGGGGATGTTTTTATATTAAAGTTATCTCTTTTTTTATACAGTAAAATATGTTAACTGATACCAACTATCTGTAGTCTTATCATCTGGAAGTTGTGCTATACAGACTTGTAAATTGTACCAGAACTAGAAATTTCTGTCTCTTAACTCCCAACTGAGTCACTGAAAATTGACTCATTATTACAATATCAAAACATTAATACAACTTCAGGAACTATCCGTACCTCTTTTTTGTCCTGGAAGCCTCTTCTAATTTCACAATCACACTTTTCTGCTTAAAAAAACCCCCTCAAACACACACAGCTCCTGTATGAAATGTCTGTGAATTACAGGAAAGCTATTTGGCTAATAAAACAGAGAAAGTAGTAAATATTACTATTGCTTGGATTTGTGATCTAGAAAATTTGCAAATCTTCTGCCACTGCTGATGGTATCTTGCACATGCTACAGGGCTTTCTGACAAATGAGATGCCTCTGAGCCTTTAGTAAAGCTGAAATAGCATGAGCTGCAGAAAAGGAAGGTGGTGCAATTTCATTTCACATTTTCAATGCCTTTTAAACACAGTTCTCGTGTCATTTTCTTGGATGGAAACCTGCCTTGGTATGTATCATCCATGGCAGAAGGTACATGCTACATCCTCATAAAACTTAGATGCAGACTCTAGAGAGAGCACCAGGTCCCAGCTAATGAGATCTGGAAACAAGGACAGACGCAGTCCTCCCTTGGACAGGTGTGTACAATGAAATGTCCACCTTCTCCTCAAACCCTGTGGTGCTGTCAGTATTCCCCGTTTCATTGTGATTTGGTTGCTTTTGCATGAAAGAAAGTAGAAGGGCTTCTGAGCTAGAATTGGAACTAAATGGGAAAATGTTCTTAGGCAGCTGACGTATCAAATCTCTTTGTGCCTCCATTGAAGACACAGAATTAGCCATCCAGCAGCCTTTCTTGTGAGGAGAGATTTGGTACTGTGAAAAGATGACTGATGTGCTGGAAACGCAGCTGCTTAAACCTACTAAACAGAAGATCCCTAGGGGTCTTGTCTTAAAGTCTTCCCATCCTTGGAGTTGTAAGTGTTTCAACGTGCATTAATGTTCTGCTTGGGATTCACAGCCCACGGCTTCTCCTCAAATCAGGTTTAAAATAATCCAGAAATTGTAGGTGTTTAAGGATCCTTCCTCTTGAGAGGCCAACATACAGACAAGTGTCTCAGGCCTGAAGTCAAGGTGTTCTTGAGCTAGAACAGATGTGAAGTAATGTACTTTGGTGCATGACTGAACCACAAAGTTCATGTGCATCTTGCTGGTCTACTGCATGTCCAGTTCTGTTTGCACAACTAAAAATGCTGGAAAGGAGATAGAAAAGTGCCAGATTTCTTCTCTACAGAACAGCCTGTCTTCACTTAGACTGTGCAGGCAATGTGCAGGATGGCAGGAGAGTCTGGATTTGGGGACCTGAAATCTACTTAGCCATCATGGGACAAAAGTCTGGCCCAGGAATTCCACGCAAGCATATGCAGTTTTCTGTCATCTGGGTTGTGAGACAAACAAACAATCTGCAGCAACTAGGAAAACTGCACTAGGAAAATGTAGGCAGAAAAACACAAGGAAAATCCAGCACTCACTTTTTCTCCCCATCCTCCTGTGGTTGACTGGGGCACAACAGACGAGCCACAGGCTTGCCAACTCTTCTGATTTTACGGGTCTCGTGGCATTTTTTTTTTTTTTAAATTGCCCGACTCTTGAGACTGTGGGATTATGAGGACTTCAAATTAAATTTGCAAGAGAGGCTGACATGCAACAGTTGCGGCTTCAAAGAAATGTTGGAGGTCAAGTTTCAGACCTCAAAAAGTAGTGGCAAATACAAAGATAAAATGAATCAAGAATGGCCTGCATCTGTGGAGCCAGGCCCACCGCGTCCAACCCCGGAGGTCTGCCAGCGCTGGAAGTATTCAAGGTACTTTTCTATAAAGGGTATTTGACCGCGTCACAGAGAAAACCCGAAAGGCTCAGATGAGATCCGCGCCTTCACCCTCCGCGCAGCACACTCGCCACAGCCCGCGGGGCACCCAGCCACTCCGCCGGCGCTGCGGCGCCCCCGGCAGCTCGGCCCCCACCGCACGGCCAAGGGCGCCGTCAGCCCGCAGCGCCGGGCAGCTTCGGCACGGCAGCACCGGGGCTGCTGCAGCGGGGCCGAACCGGGCCGTGCCGGGCGGCGGGAGGCGGCGGTGCCCGGGGCAGGGCCGGGGGCGGCGGCGGGCGGTGCGCGGCGCAGGCTCCTCCCGCGGGCAGCCCGCCAGCCCCGCTCCTCCATCCCTCCCTCTCTTTCCCTCCTTCCCTCCCTCCCTCCGCGGCTCCATCCCTCCTTCCTGTCGGCGCTGCGCACTGCTGCCGCCGGAGCTGGGCCGCGCCGCGCACCGCCCGCGCACCCGCGGCATGCGGCCCCCTCAGGGCACGGCCGGGCGGCGCCGGGTGAGTGTGGGACCGCGGCGGGCGCCCGCTCCCGGCCGCTCGCACCTGGGAGGGGGCGGCCCGAGGGGCGCGATGATGGATGTTCCCTCCATCCCTCCCTCGCTCTGCCCGCCCCGGGGAGGTGCCGGCCGGGAGGGGCGGAGGGGGTTGGCAGCCCCACCGGGACCCAGCGCGGCGGCGGGGATTTTCGGAGAGCCCCCCAGCTGCCTGCCTGGTGTCGTGCGGCTCGGGGCTCGGCCGGGGCTGGGGACAGGTGGCGGTGGCGGCGGCGCCGGGGGCGCGGCGGGGGTTGGAGCCGGTGCGGGCGCAGACCGCGGCAGCCTCCCTCGGGGGCGTGGGGGGAGACCGGCGGCTCCTCTCTGCCGCTGCCGGAGCCTGCGACTTAAATAGAGGCTGTGTTTTGTCAACAGCTCATTCCGCTGGCCGGCAGGTTGGCTGGCTCGAGGACTGAGCAGCGGGTAAATACTATTTATGCGTCTTTTTGTTATTTTATTTTATTTTATTTTATTTAGTAGCACCCTTTTGAAAAATGGACCTTAGGAGGGGACTCCAAAACCCGTTCTGTGTTTGGGAGCATCCAGACATGCTGGGCGCCTCTGCGCACTGGCTATACAGGGACTCTGGAACAGCGGTAGCTGTGTCTGTTTTGAGTGATTGAATTTCTAATGTGTCTAGATAGCGTGTTTGAAAACGATCTGTGAAAACCTTTGAGGCAGTTCTGTAAAGAACGTTATTCCCTTGTAAGATTCAGCGTGTAAATTTCAATTGACTGTGTTGTGCTGGCATGCTGTGTATTACTTCGGTAGTAATTGGTTATGTGCTTGTTTTGTTTTTCAGTTGTCATTGGTGGTGAATGCCTGGGAAGTTTGCTATGAATGGGAGTGAAAATCTGGATAGGTATTATACTAATACTGAGGAGAGTGGGATAGTGAGCTACTGTGTAGGAATTATCACTCTGATTCTTTTTGACAGACTTTCACACTTAAAATTACCATTGCAAAAATAGTCAATGTTTATATTCCGTTATCAAGGCCATCTCCTGTCAAATTTCCTTCAGGAAGGCTTGGGAATTGGGTTGACTTCTGCTGTATTTGAAACTCAGCTTATTACCTAAGTAAGGCAGTGTGACTTGCCTTTGACATCGCACCTGGAAGTCCATTCTGCCTTTTCTCCTTACTCTATAAGAAATATTTAAATTCTTCCTAAACTCTTAATTCAACCCCACAACATGAGCCCAGACAGCTAATAAGACTAAGCAGGTTTAGTAATTGTGAGAAAGGTTGAACTCTGTCATGCCATGTTCCCTCTCAAGTCAGCATGTGGCAGTGCCAGCTGAGACAGTATGTTTTTTGGTGTAGATCCATCAGTGCCCACGTGCTTGATATGTCAAGGTTTGCACATCCTGTAGGGAAGAATGCATGAATGCCTTGATCTGCAGAAAGTCGTCCTTAGCTCATCAACCATTTTATGGTTTATGGCTGCACGATTTTGGTGATAAAAGATAAGCTTTGATTTCTGTACATAAAGGTGAGAATAGACCTAGAAGTCTTCTGGATTTATTTGGCAACAACAATGTGAATCAAGATCAAAACAAAAATTATCTTTGATGAGAGAAAGGATTTGGATGTGGAGGAGAGAGGAGCAAATGCCATGAGTGTATCCACAGAATGAGTAGCAAGCACCGTATTTGCACTTGGTTATTATTTGTCAGCATGAGTTGCTGGCCATTAGCTGGAGATGCAGGTTACTTTGGAGAAGTCTAAAAAAAGACAGACTCGTCTCAGTAGACTGCAGGGCTGTGATCTACCCTGTAAAATTTGCAGAAAGTCACAAAAGGAAGGCTTACAAATCATTAAGTTGGAGCTGGTTTGGAATATAACTTTTAGGGAGTCAGTAGATCACTCAATTTTGTTTGCTTGCTGTTCACTAAGTCTTTGCATCTTTCATCTTATCGCTGTTTCACCTATTCAAACTTTTATCAGCATTACGAAGTGATAACAGTTTCCATTGTGCACTCTCCAAACACACCACTTTAGTCACCGAGAGCAACCAGTGGCAAGCATTACTGTGAATTAGATTGTGCAAAATCCCTTTACAGGTGTGCTGAGGAAAGGGGGAGACTTAACCTTTAGGTGAGGGCATTCTCACAGACTTGCCGAAGGCAAATCAGGAATACCTGGGAACAGCCATGTGAGTGGGGATGGTCGTCTCAAAAAGAGGAAGACTTTTTCACAGGTGGCAGAGCTGCTGCTGCTACTCTAGCAGGTATTCATAGGACTTTAATTTCAGGCGCTTGTTGAGTTACAGTCTCTGGCTTTAAGGTCACATCTATTTCAGCGTCGTGCAGACCAGGGTGTTAGAAAATGTTTAAAAAAATATCTGAATTTATTAACATCCATAGGTAATACTAGTACAGAATCTCTAAATGTATTAGAAACAGCTCTTTTAGAGTATAAATGTTGCATTGCTTAATCCAATGAGTGTCTGACAGCAAATTATGTGCTTTATGAAAAGATGTACTTAAACAAACTAGGTGTTTGTAACTACTGACTCTATCTTGCAGAATGTCATATATCATAATGCTGATGCAGATGAATTATGTTTTTCTTTTGCCCTTGAGATTTAGTTATGGTTATTCTTGACTGGTAGATATCAAATTTGTCTAAAAAAAGAAAAATAAATTGCTTCCAGATAAGACTTGAGACGTGCTCTATGTTCCAAAGCTGGTTGATACATTTTGTTCTATAAACAGTTTAATGTAAAGATGAAAATAATTCTTGGGACCAAGACCTGGAGACCATGATCCTGTACTTCCAGTGAGTGTCATCTCACAAGGACATGAGGTAGCACTGAGTCAGTCGTTACTTAAGCTTCAGAATCGACAGAAGGGCTGGAGGAGTCTTCATCCTGACTCATCTGTCACTTTGAGTAGCCTGAGGTGTTTCTGATACCCCCACAAGTGCTGCAGTGACTTGGGTTGCCTCAGAAAAGGGAACATTCCTGCTGCTTTCTTCTCCTATGTCTTTAAGCAAAAGCAACAGCTTTTTTCTTTGGAACTTGATTCTTTGGTTCTGTGCTCATTTTATCAGCAGATACAAGCAGGGAGTAGTTGCTTTGTGAATCTTGAGTGTTTAAGCATCAGGCAAGTGGTAAGGCCCTGTCAGACACGAGACTGCATCTGTGCATGCTGATGCCTGCAAAATTTACCATCACCTCTCCTTTTATTTCTTGTTCCTCTCTAATATTTACCTGCAACCAAGTGGGATTTTCAAACCTTCCTCTTTTAGGTTGAAGCATCAAAAGTTTGGGTTTTATACGTGCTTAAATATCTTCAGGGATGATCTTAGAGAATGGTATGGATTTCTTCCAGAGTCATTAGCATGGCAATTATGAGGGCTACATAAATTCCTAGATGAACAGACCTATTTTCTTACCTGTATTTTGAGGGATTGAGAGGCAGCAGGATATGTATCACTAGAAAACACAGAAGTCCCCTGTGTTCTTTGCCTTCCTTCCTTACTAACTTACAAACAAACAGATTTTAATTAGAATAATCTTTGGAAGTTCTTATCTGTCCCTGAGAAATATATTTGGGGACTGTTTTTCATACACATTATGATTTATTTACTGCTCACTGCTATCCTCCTTCCTCTGGAAAATCTGCAATCCCTACATTTACAGACTGTGGGAGCCCTGCTGCTGTGTGTCCGTAAGGTCCTTGAACTCCTGCAAGCACCAGAAGCTCAACAGGGCCTTTTGCCACTTTGCTGCTGTCTGCCTTTCCCTGCTGCTGTCTCTTGGAATCATTCCTAGTAGCAGGTTTCACTGTAAGCAGAAAGTGCTTAGGCTAAAAATAGCTGCTAAGCCATTGGTATGAATGTTGGTCAGGGTGTAAGGTTTTGAAGGGCATATGCACCCCCTCCTTTCCATGCACTGTCTGGAGCTGGCACTGGAGTGAGGTCAACTGTTGCTACAACAGAACCATCTTTCCCTTATCCCACAGGCAGAGAACTGCTGAGTTGTCAGCTGTTGAGTCCAAACTGTGCCTTTTACCTCAGGGAGCACAAGTTTTAAAAGCACATGTCATGGAAACAAGGACAGCACTGCGGCAATTCCCTGCTCCTTCTGCCTCACTTCCTACCCTGCCAAAAATCAGACCCTCAGCGCAGCCCACAGCAGAGGATGGACTGCTGTGTTGGCAGGTTGGTTTTAGCACTGCCTCCCCCCTCTATTGGGCCATGTGTTGTCAGGGAGCAGTCTCCTTTCTCATCCCTGTACCCAGCAATTCGGGGCAGTTTCCTGCAAAATCAAAAGCACAGCCTTTCAGCCAGCCTCAGTCTCCTGAAATTTCCTTAAGTAGATAAAGTAGTGCTTCCTTGAGGTTGATTTTATGTTGCAGCAGTCGTTCCCCAGTCAGCCAGTTTCAGTGATACAGTACCATTGGTTAGGAAATTATTGTGGGTTTTTTTTGTTTTTTGGGGTTTTTTTTTGTTTTCTTTTGTTTTGGAGGGGAATGGTTCTATATTGATGAGTAATGTTATGCTAGTGTTCTCTGCCAGTATAGCTTCCTGCATTTTGATCAACAGTCAAAAAGTACTTTATTATGAAATATACGTATATTCCAAAAGTAGAGGTATGCATTTGTGCTTTCTTTGTACCTACAGCGGCACTGATAACAGCTCTATAATATTGACTGAACCTTGATAATTTCATATCAAGGTTGCCTGGTAATTTGTAGTGCATAATTATGAGATTTAAATAAAGCAATGCATTTGAGTGTTTTCTTTAGGTGATAAACACTGTCTGAAAAGTACGCTGGAATGCTTCTTATGCTTGCATAATTTTGTCATTATTGCACAAGTTGCTTAAAGATATAATGAAAGTACAAGCAACAGGGGTGGTTGAGTGTGGTTTACACTGTCAATCTGGCTCAGAAATGGTCCATGTTTTACTTCTGGACCTCAGCCATCCACTTAAGCTAGTTTTGCTCCCTGAATCAGTTACTTCCCTCCAAGAAGAAATGCAGGCTCAGTTGACTGTATGTAACACAGCAAGTTGAGCTTTTTTTCTGAATGGTGGGGGTATGTCCTACGGCAAGGTTGGCTAGGGTGGTGAGCAGAGCAAGCCAGCTCTCTCCCGGCTGGCTTGATGCCCTTGAATGCCCTCCACATTGTGCCCTTGGGCATGACACACGTTTCAGCCTAAAGCTTTAAAAATTGCTCTTTCATAATTTCAAACACTTTGAACACAGAACAGGAAAAGCTGCTGTGGATCCAGATGGTGACCCAGGCCACTTGCTGCAAAGTTGTCTAGTCCAGACTTAGGGTGGTCTCAAACAGTGTGAAGGTGAGCCTCTCTGGAGCATTTAGGCTGTTCGTGAAGACACCTCCACACTGCAGTCCATCAGGGTGGTATGAGAATATCTGATACTCATATTTTATTTTCCTTTATTAGCTGCATTTCAAATTACATGCATGTTTGGGAGTTGCACATCCCACATAGGAAAGAGAAATTTGAGCAAGTGAAAGAAGAGTCTTGGCTCTGCTCAGCATGGGGCAGGTCTGAGCAGTTGCCTTTTGGTTATTTGGTTGCCTTTGGTTATTTGGTGGTATCTGCCTTGGCCTGGCAGATAAAATTTCCCAACAGGATTTAGCACAGTCATCCAGAAGCTCTTGTGCCAAGACAGCAGTACTGCTCATCATGTGATGTAACTATGTTTGTATGGCAGATCATGGTTTTGTCCTTCTTGAACTGGGTGCTCTAATGGCCTCTCCTAAATGTAAAATCAGTGAGGACAGAGCTTCAAAATATCTTTCTCAAATAATTGGTTTGAATATTACTGCAGGGCAAAAATGCTTCCTAAATCAAATGACCTTCAGAAGAAAATTATAATGGTCGGTATTATAGGTGGAGCTTCTGCAGATTCTGAAGCCCAGAGGGTGAATGTAAGTTGTAAGTATTCCACTTATAACTAATTTTCACAATAATTCATGTTTTGGATCAAGTTCAGCACTTGAGGCAAGAGACGTGTGACCTCTGAAGTTTTACAGCTGCTCTGGAGCTAAAACCAAGGAGATAAGCTTGTAATGTTTAATCCTAGGCAGAAAAAAGAGACTAGGTGAGAGAAAAGGAAACAAAAACAAAAAGAAAAATATTTATTTTTGTTGTAAATATGTGTTGTCTTGAGTTATGTGCAAAAAGAACAGAAGTAGTGTGGATGTGAGGTGAACTTAAATGTCAAACTCCTCTAGGGCTTCACCTAGTTGTAAGGATAATAACATCTGTTCCCTAGATTCTACCTGTTCCTCTTCCTTTTCCCCTCCTTCCTCCTGCTCCACACATTTCCAAAGGTCATAGCTGTGGGAAGCCTTTAGTGCACAGGTCTCAAGGCACATAACTCATATTTCATCTGCTAGAGCAGCATTGTCATAATTCCCAATATAGAACAGCCTTCTTCAAATTAGATGTGATTGGTCTGTTTCTTTTTTCAAGATGATGGGAAATTTTTGATCAAATATTGCCACATATTTCAAAAGACAGGGTCGGTGTGGATGTAAATCGAGCAAGATGTTATGTGACTCTTATTGTAAGTCTTACCTCAAAGTCTGTCTTTTGTCCCTTTCATATTGTCTTCCTTCACCATTAAAATCCTTTCTAAAGTGAGATCTGTGCATGATTTGTGCTAATCTAGTCTGACAGAGTAATGTGAACCAAAGGCTTTAATATAGTAAGACTTGCATTGCACCCATATTTAGAATTTCTTAGTAATTAATACATTCAATCTTATTTTTATTTCAACCAGTTCACTCCTCCTGTGAAAACCTTTGCCAATACTTAATTAGTTTTACTTTTCACAATGTTTGCTTTTCAGTGGAGGTCTACTACATGGCATTTCCTCCCGTGTCTTAAACGGTGGGCTAAGTTTAAATCCTTTCTCTACGTAGGTAGTTGAGAACTGTGACCAAGTAATCTCTCTGAACTAAATAGTTATATTGTGTTAGCCTTTGCAGCAACAGACCCAAACTGTTCAAATAATTTGATCCTGAGTATAAATTGACTTTGTACTGGATGAAACCATTTCCACTGCTAATGAATGGCTAGTTTTAATCTTGTGTTCTTGGATCAATGGCTTTTGTAAGGTAGCTTGATCCATACAGAAAAAGCTGTTAGATTTTTATTTTCAATATCTTTTATATATTTATTTGCTTGAGCTGCAATAACTGATACTTTGAAAACTGAACGTTTTCTGGTTCCTTCCTCATATTTCAGCTGGTGTTAACATGTGAAGAATGCATCCTTGAAAACATTAGATTCTTGTCTGCTATCCTTTTCCCCTGGTGTATTCATACTTGCTAATCAGAAGGTAGCTCTGGGTTGAAATTTGGGCAGTGATTACTGCAGACAGAAATGGGAGCAAGTACTCGGCATTACAATAGCTGCTGTAGAATTTGGTCACTAACAGGCTTTCAGCAAAATAGTATTAATTTGCCTCTTCACATACTCAAACACATAACATATAATTTCATATATTTTCTGAGTGATCCTCAAGTGTGGCGTTCCTAGCAATGGTTTGTATGAGTCTTTCAGCCTCCCGTGCTTCTCATGAATGCCCAGTTCAGCATTCAGCTGTCCTGTACCGAAGACTAAGGAAAGAGCTCCTGCAGTTGGGCTCCTGCCAATAGTGCAAATGTGAGTTTGTGCATACCTTCATTCATAAGTTAGAATTAGTCATATGCTTAACATTTCTGAAATTCCAGAGCAATATGTGTATATATGAGGTTACTGAGGCTTATTATCTTGCATAAATCTGCAGTGAGTTAGTCACGAGCAGCACTCCTTGGCTGTCAAATACCCTCTCCTCAGAGGACATAGGTGATCTCTGATAGCATTTAGCAGCTTTTTTCATGAGACCTGAGAACTAACATGAATAAGATGCTGCAACCTAAACCCAGCTTTTTGATGAGCTGATTACTTTAGGAATTCAACAAGTATTGGTAAAAATTGCCTCTACTTGATCTCTTCTTTTCAAGTAATGATCATTAGTTTTTGCCATACTTCATGTTAGTTACTTGGTTTGGTTTGGTTTTGGTTTTTAAATTTTTCTTAGGTATTTGTCACTTGCATTCCTAATATCTACATAGGTATCTGATATTTTTGAGCTCTTCTACTTTGGTTTACAAATATTTTCTGAATATAATATTCTAGAGTAAAATACTTATATCTGTGAGGCATATATATTGGCATCTAAATATGTTTTGCATTTATAGTCCGTGTGCAGATTCTGTGAATAGCTCTTTAGAATGGGAAGTTGTAGAAATGGGAAAAGCACAGTACTCTCCAAAGATGTTTGAGGTGGTGTTATTTGTGTAGTGCTTTGTGAGTTCAAATGACTTGCTTCGTGATGAGATTTTGTAGAATAATATTTCACACAAGGAATAAAAAATGTATTGGTTTTCATACTGTAACATTAAAGATTCTGCCAGTCTCTGTATTTTGACAGGTGAATTTGTAAGGATGTGCTTGGCCTTGTGCGTCATGTGCTGTGTGTCTCGATAGACCTGACTAGATTAATGAAGAGCAGAATTTTTCCTAAAGAATAGAATACTGGAATAGAAACTGAAAATAAACTGAAACAGAACTTGTGATTCATATAACTACACCCAGATTTTAGTTCTCCAGCTCTTCAGGTTCCCCTTTCTCCTGCCTTTTCTTCCCTATGTCTGGCCACCTCAGTCTGCAGCCACCAGAGAGACCATTGAGAATTGCCGCACGTCTCTTGCTCCCACAGTCAAACTTGCTCAGCACTTTGGAAACAATAGCTGCTTCATTGCTGACTTCTGAAACAATAAAGTTAAACATATCAGCAACAATGCATGAAAAATGTGATGAACAACCTTCCACAGGAAGAGGTTTTCCATTCTACTGTGTAGGTATACAGAATTTATTGGTGTCAGAAGCTAATAAGTAAGAAATCCTTCTTCTTTTGTGCTTTATCTGCCAGCTCAATGCTGAGAGAAGTAAACTGTGAGATTTACTAATAATAGCAGGAAGGAAGAACCCTGTTAAGCAGAGATAGATAAGTTGGAATGACTTGTGTGTTTAAAATCCAAGGTTGTTTTTTCCTCTCCTCAGCCCTTTTTATAGTCACCTTTCAGAAGAGAAAAACAAAAGAGAACTTCAGGAGGTGAATCTCACTTTCAAGGGAGGATTGAGGGAGAAGAGGCAGATGCTAGGTACAGATGCTATAATGATGGTCATATGAAAGGATTGTGAAGATGTGAGATGTGGCCTTGAAAATTTCTGTTTAGTTTTCTTATCCTAACAATGAATCATGTCAGAAGAGACTTGTGGAACTGACTCACTCTATGTCCTATTAGTGGCAGCAGTCTCAATCTTGTATGAGCTGCTTTAAATTTTAAAGGTGCAGCATCACTACCCTTGCAGATGCTGCTGTCTCAGCACTTGGAGGTGGGTTATTTACAGGGACTCCATTTTCTGCTTTTCTTAACTTCTAAAAGAAAATGCAGAAAAGCATTTTTTTATTTTACAGCAGTAAAAATCATGGATCCTAGCCATCGTCTGTATTATTTTAAAACTTTCATGTCTTCATTGCTTTGTTTCTTTTTCTGAGCATTATTTTAGTGGTGCAGAGTTTGCTTTACTATTTTATCCCTGTTGAAACCCGAACAACATCCCTGCAAAGTACTTTCATAGCAGTATTTTCTATTCTGAGACCCTTCATGAAACACCTAAAGGGCTGCTAGGGTTTTTTACATCAAAGAAAATAAACTTTCTAAGATAGAAAAACCCATCCAACAGACAAAATATAAACGTCTCATTTACATTATTCTGAAAAGCTTTGGAATTTTTTTTCAAAAATTTTTTGCATCTTTTTTTTGTGGACTGAGAGATTTCAGTCTATGTTTAAATTATATTTACAGTAATTTAGCAAAAATTGAAAAAAAAGAATTTGAACTTTCCTTAGACCATGTGCTGCCTAAACTGAATGATCAGTCTAAATTATTGGAAACTGAAAGCCTGGTGTTAATTTACTTGTAAAACAACTACATCTTGTGCCTCTCACATTCCAATAAGTGGTTTGTTTTAGTTAGGGCAACACACTTAAGGAAATGCTGCATTGTAGAGGGGATAACATGAAGTAGCACCCTAAAACTGGGGTGAGGCTGTATGTTTTTTGGCAGCATCAAAGTCTATTAGATGGGTAGAAAGGATAGCATGAAAGAGTCCGTTTATTTTGAGGCACTGGGTTGCTGTGCTGCTACAAGATCTGCAAGTGGACTGTAGGCCCTTTGCAGGGACCTCTGTGAGAGGAGCAGAGCAGAAAAGGAGGAGTAGTGTTGCCCTCAGAACGCTGGATTAGTGTGCTTGCGTGGCTTTCGGGTCCCTGGTGCCAGTGGAAGCTGTGAGCAGAAGAGAATGAGGGAGTCCTGTTACCACAAGTAGGCATGAGAGTGAGTCCATGTACAAGCATGGACTGTGTGGTTAATATTAATTTCTTGTAGCCTGTGTCTATGAGATTTAATTAGGAAAGAGACCATCTCCAGTATATTAACTGTAGAAGTCAATATTTGCCGAGTACTTAATTCTCACACTTTACCACCTTAAGAGGAGGGATATGTGTGTATATATGCATAGGTGAAAAATCCAGGGGTAAAAAAATACAATTAAAACGGCATGTGAAGGAAATAAGGAAATACAACTGCTAAGTAATTACGCATGGGCTGACTTGTTCTGATAATGTCCTACTGTTTTGTAGACCTTTCTCCTTTGTCAAGATTGGAAGGGGAATGGCAGCATGGGGGCCCATTTGTGGTGCAGAGCAGAGAGGAAAGTGTTTGCCCACTCCGATGGAAGGGTGGTCATACATGATAACATGCTGCAGTATGTCTTCATGTGATCTGTCAGATACTTATTAAGAGAGGAACCACAACAGGTCTTGAGAGCTTTTAGTTTCAGTAAAGATTAGTGCAACAGGAATTTGTCAGAAAATATAGATCTGTAGTTTCAGGAATTGCCCATTTCCTTGATTAGTAAAAAAATCAATTTATTTCTCGTAAGTGATTCTCATTCCTTACATTCACTCTCAAAGGATATTATATAACTGTTGTTCTTTATTCTCAATATATTATTTAATGTGAAAGCTGCATTTCAGCATTTGATCTATTTATGTGCTCTTTGTACATGTACAGACTTTCTTTGGATTTGGTTCATTGTAACTTAAAAATAATTTGAATACCACAGGTTTTATTGTAAACAATGAAGGATTCCAACCCTTGTGTCATTGCCGGTTTTTTAAAAAAACACACTTGGAATTGCTTCAGTAATTATCAGTGTTCTCTTATAAAACTAATTAGGCTTTTCCTGTGATGGAAAGAAGATTAAAGGTCATATAGTTCAAAATAAGTTTTTGGACATTTCCAGATAAAGGAAAATAAACTCTCATTAATAAGGTCGACTTCTTAAATGTTTGTGAGTTCACAAGGGTGTATGAGATGAAGAGAACCGGCAGGGACAGTATTATGCAGATAACATAACTCTTCTAAGGAACAGCAATTTTATTCTGCAGCCTTTGTAAAGACTGAGTGATGTGGTCTGGCCCTTGAACCTGACATTGAGTAAAGTGCAGCTGACAATGTGGGCAGTTGACATTTTCCTCTGAAGACATGCTGTTTTGAGAGCTACACAGTAGCTAACAGTATCCTCCAAAACTGAAATGTGCTATGAAATAATTAAATTATGTTTTCTTCCAGTTACATGTCAGTAAAATGCAATAAGCACTGGAGAAGTGGAAACTTCCCTGTATTTTCATTGGATTCTTGGTTTAGGTACTGAAAAAAAGAAAAAGGTATGTGCATTTTTTTCTATGCTTTGCACCTGTATTAAGTATTGAAAAGGCATAGTGGATAGCCACTGGAGTCATGATAAGAGGTATTTTGTAGTAATCAGACTCGTGTGCGTTTGCTCACTGTGCTTGTTCCATGCTGTGTTGCAAAGCACAAGAATTCAAGGAAGTGTGTCGATCATGAGGTCACCAAATTCAAGCATATCAGGAAATGTGTGTAGCTGAATCAGATTTATTAAAGTGCATCCTTCATCTCCATATGCTATTAATCTGCCAGTTGTAGTAAGTATCAAGAAAATTTTTGAATGGGTTAAAACACAAGTATGTAAGTGACTCTGAGCTGTTTCCTTCTGCTGCACAGCACAATAACCTAGATGATCAAAAATTCTCTTTTGGCCAGTAGCATCCCTTAACCTTCACTCCTTTGCTTTGTTCTTTGTTCAGATGATTAGGTGTTTTCCATCTGCTCCTCTGTGGCAGGAGAATCTGTGCTTGTTAATTTGAGCTGACTTCCTAAGGAAGCTGGGCTTATCTGATAATGTGTTGTCTGTCCCCTCACCCTTGTGGTAACCTTTGAACACACTGTTCAAGTTCACTTCAGTCAGGACGAGGAGGTTAGATCTCAGCATACTGTGTCCTTACAAACTTGGTGAAACTCAGCATCTGGATGGAGAAACCCTGCTGAGGAAATGGCTGCAGAGTGAAGTCAGCCTTTACTGTACTGCAGTTCCGACCTTTCTAGCATACCTTTGCTGATGTCTAATAAGGCCTAGGGGTAATCTATAATAGTATTGTCCTAATATGTAGCAACAATAATCATGAACAGGCTTGCAAATATCCCAAAACATATTTAGTCTATTTTTGGTGGTATTTGGGTTCACTGTGTTTCTCAGAAGAGTTTGTTTTTTGTTGTTACCATCTGGAGAGCAGTGCTGTGCTCCTAGTAGTCATTGGTGTGCTTGTATTTAAACATGTACTTGATGACTAATTGATATCGCAAGGACTTCCAAAATCAGGAGTGAGACACCCAATTTTCCTTTGAAAGTATCCTCATTCTTCTGAAAAATATCACGCTAGGAACAGTGAACAATGCATGAAAAAAAATACTCTAGTAGGACTAAGAGTTTTTAAGTTAGCATACAGTTTAATTGAAAACAGGCATAAATCAATGAGAGCAAAAGGCAGAGTGTCCAAAATGCATATTTTGCTTGAAAAACAAGAAAAGCCACCTAACAAATTACCTTTTGATTCTGTTTCTTTGCTTTTTATTGTCCTTCCAGTCTACTGCTCTGCCTGACTGCTCCACCTCTTCAGTATCACAGTGCTTTTTTCTCTCCAGCTCATTGGTCCCAGCAGGGGTATTCTTCCCAGTGGTCTCTGTCTTGTTCTTATTTGGTGGGGATTTTTGGTTTACATGAGTAACATGAAGGAGTCTTCCGTTGTACTTTCCAAATCCATCTCAAAATTGTATACATTGTACAAATACGAAGTATTTTATATCTTCTTCTGCTACATATTTCCTTTCTTTCAAAAGGGAGGTACTGAGTGTCTCAATTTCTCTGTGTGTGTTGTGCTCTCCAGCAGGTACTAAATGCTTTTGTAAAGTCATCCTTGAGTTGTGGCGCTTGTTCATGAGTTTGTCATCTCTCGTGTCCTTGCCAGGGAAAGGTGCTTCTCATGCAAATCACCACCTGGAAATACCCTGCAGCTTTCCCAGTCTGCAGCTTGCTTATTTGTATTTCCATAGTATCTAACAGTCCTGGAATAAAAAAAATAAAAAAAAAAATTAAAAAAAAAAAAAGGAAGAACTAAAAATACTGGAATGCAGATGCAGTTGCGAGTTGGCCTTAGAAGCTGAGACAGGTGACATACTGCATCTGGGGTGCACTTTTACCCTTGTTGGTAAATTTCTTGCTAAAATGCTTGTGTCTGTAGGTGGTGCTTGAGACCAGGAGCTTTGAAAACAAAACGCTGAAGTGTTGATCCTTGCACTGAGCTTGTCTCCTGACTTCTCACTTCTTGCAGAGGCAGGCTGGGGTGCCTGCAAGATTAACTGCAGTATCTCGGAGGTGATGCTGCTGTTTGGCAGCTAGAGGAAGCAGTGAGGAGGGAATTTTTCTTCTCATGCTTGGCAGGAGAAAGACCCTAACAAAACAAATGTCTCATAGGACTGTAAGTTTGGCCTTGTGTACTCCTGCACATTTAATGAATAATATTTGAATAATAAATATAACACCCTGTCTTTGTTTTCTTTTCTTCCGCGGCAGATTACAAGGCATTTGGTGCAGATAGGAAACTTGAATTTTTTTATCAGCTTTCAGAAAAAGAAATAGCAGGTTTTTAAATTAATTCCTCAGAACTGGGGAAAGCCAGATTCCCAAATGGGACTCAGTCTCCGTTTATAAACAAGTTTCAGTGATTCATGTCCTGCAAATCTTCTATAAAGTGGAATAATGCCATGTTATAAAACAGAGAGGGAAAGCCTCCATCTAGATTACTAGTGATTTTTGTCTCAACTTTGGAAATTTTTTCAAGGAGGTGGAAGAATGTACTCTATTGAAAAACAGCCAAGCTCCCTCTCCCTCAAATAAATCTTTTTTCTTTTTATTTTTTTTATTTTTTTTTTTATTTATTGCTCAGCTAGCTTTAAAGTCATAGACTGAAACCTGTGCTAAATGTTTAGCTGTACTAAAGAAAAGCAGTTCATCTTCTGTTTCTGTGATCATTGCCTTTACTGTCAGCTGTATTGGCCATTTGCTTAGTTTCCCAGAAATGTGTACTTCTGGCATGGTTTTTCAGATAGGGGAATTTTTTTGGAAGCTTTCAGTTAGCAACAGTAGAATGCATAACTTGATATATGCATTTTTACCTGTATGTGAGTGTGTTTTTTTCACTTTGAAGGTTAGTGTCCTTCAGCAGAGACAGGTAAAACGATCTTTCTCTACCTGCTGAGCAGAGTAATTTTTCTTCTAGAAAGGTTTGATCTAGGCACATACATAGGACCTGCATTTCTGCCTGGTAGTATTTGGGATGATGGCTGTCTAGTATTGCCAGAAATGCAGCCTTTTATCATTCTGTACAATATTTTGGTGGTATGCTTTTATAATAATTTTCCTTGAGAGCTTTTAATACCCCATTTGGTGGTAAATTATTATGATACCTTTAGCTGTGGAGCAAAATAAAAATTTTTACTTGAGAAAGGTTATTGACAAAGAGACTTCTTCATTTGCCTTTACTACATATATTTTTACTGATTTCATAGTTTCGTCTGGAATTCTCCATTTAGTTTCCTAAACCTTTCATATTAGCTGACTTTTTAACCATTTCTTTTCAGGTATCTGCTTCTGGAGCAGAATTATATATATAAAAACTCCGGCAACTAATCCTCAATTCATAGACATTTTTAAAAAATGTATCTGGAGGCTTGTGACTGTCAGATCAGGCTGCAGGCAGAAAGCAGGCTGGGAAGATTATAGATTTTTTTTTCTTTAGCTGGTTGGTTTGTTTGTTTGTTTTCAAAGTGGTTTCCAAGCACTTGACAATGAAATACATTCAGAGACCAGAAAACTCAAAAGTACAACAAAGCTTTGCAGAACTTTTGTGCTTAGAGAACTGGTCTGTTACAACTGACTAAGAAAACACTTTTTTTTAAAGAGAATTGAGCATTTGGTCAGCTTTGCTAAAAAAAAAAAAAATACACAGAGCCAGTTAAGTCAAGAAATAAGTAATAACAAACACAGTCAGAAAGAGACATACCAGTTAATTTTCTGTTTTCCCCTTTAAGAGGTTAAGTCTAAAAAGGGCAGCTATCTTAGCTGCCCTCATTTTCTCTGTCACAGAACCTTTAACCTTCTTTACAGCTGACAAGGTTTTGAAGCAAAGCTGTCCTCACATATTTTCCCAATATTGTTTTGGAGTACTTTTCCCTTTCTGATCTATCTGATCATTACTAGATGCACTGACTGCATCAAAATGTCTTTAGAAGTAATTTAAAAGTCCATGATGACTATTGAGCTCTTTTCTATATTGGCCACCAACTGCTGGTTCAGTGGTTAAAAATCTGAATCTAACTGTTCTTTTGCTACTTTTTCTGCATAAAAAGAAATTCAGAATTTCTTTTTTCTGACCACAGGTGCAAGGGTAGCATGACATGACGCCCTACATGGAAGTCAGGGCATTCCCATGTGCTGTACCTTCCAGCATGTATTGTGGAATCCTGCTTGTAGTAGATGCTTTTAAAGAAGGACAATTTACACTGAAGCCTGTCATTCAAGCCTGCTGTTATGGCGTGAATTTGCATGTGAATACTTTCTGTATTCACCCACAGTTTTTTTACTTAGCATTGATTTGTGAGAGGCTCTTTCTGTATTTTAAAATTTCAAAAGTGAAAGACCTTTTCAGGCAAAGACTTTAAGGTGAATTTGCTGTGCAAACATACTCATGCTCAGTCAGGAGGTTTTCAGTCTATTTGAGGATGAGATTGGAGTCTGAAGTACTAAATAAACAGCTACGTGGCAGCTTTGTACAGTATCTCAGGCTGGATCACACACTGATATTGAATCAACAAGGTCTGAATGTAGGAGAAAGCAAATATGGCATGGGCTGTGTAAACACATAGGTTTGCCTTTGGAAAGTTCCTTCATTGTTCTTGATAATGCTCAGGCCTCAGGGCAGAGATATTTCAAAACTGTGGATACAGCAGCTTTGGTTCACGGAGAAATGTTTATTCCAGGAATGATCAGAAATCTAAAAACTGAGACTGGGAAATGGTGAAAAAAAATTGGAGTTTAAGGGAGGCGCTATTGGAGATCTAATATCAGTTGTCTTCTATGTAAGAGGTTGCTGCAAGACAGAGGATAAACTGTTCTTTGTCTGCTGGAGATAGGACAAAGTAATGTGCTTAAAATGGACCAAGAGATTGTTGTGGAGCACATTTGGAACACTGATGATAGCCCCAGTGAAGTGACATGAATATATTGCCCAAGGAAATGAGATTGTTATGGGATGTGCTCTTTTTTAAGATGGCCAACTGGTAGAACTGGTTTAATTCCAATAGCTTTTTCTGGTGGAGACAATGGATTTAACACCCTTCGTACTGTTTTTAAAAACAAAGACCTGCAGTGTAAAGACATTCATATTTAGTAACAACTGCTCTGGTTGCACTCCAGGCAACCATGGTCAAGGTTTTACCTTCTTTTGACAATGTTGATCTCACTTGTCCTAAATAAATATCCCTGCTTCTAAGAGTACCTCTGTCTAGAGGATAATATGCTTTTCATATCTTTCAGGGTAAAGAAAAACATCCATGCCTTGTTTGAGTTAGTCGTGAACTGATGGAAGGCAGCTTTCATGCAAAGAAAGTACATTTCCTATTTTTAAAGTACTTCAGTGATTTTGTAACTTTTTAATTAAAACAAGCCTATAAATGGGAATCTTTTCTCCTGACTAATGGCATTTAATTACGTGACATGTGGCTTCTAATTGCCAACTTTTCAGCAAGTTATAAAATGTGAATAAGAACGTAAGAGCTAGGAAGTCTATTCTTGTTACAAAAGATCGTGGTTTACAAGACTCTCATCATACCCTGCATGAGACTACATAAGTTCACTTCTGTGCCTGTCTCTGAAACTGAAATTAAAACTGTGCTTTAGTTAGGAGAATTTGGTATGACTCAGATTTCTTGTAATGCACTGCTATGATGTTACTCTTAAAACTTCTGCAGTAGGAGGACAAGTCAGTGAGCTATGTGTTGAAAGAGGTGCAAAATACCAGATTTTCCTAAAATACACACACACACAGACACACACATAGTTGCTGAATCTACCTCATAAACCTGGCATGACCAAGCAGGTTTTGCATGTATCTGCGCAGGTAATGTGTTTAGAGACTTGGGATTAATATGAAAGACTTGGGATTTAATTAACATCACAGCTCAGTTCTCTCTTCTTTAAGTGGTATCAATGCCTTTTAACCTTTCCTTGACTTCGCCAGCTGATAGAGGACTGTCAATTGATTGTGCTATAGAGCTTGAGATTTTGGGTTTGGACTTTTCTGCAAACCAGAAATAGCCTGTGAAGAAGTCCTCAGAAAGAGATAAAATTTGCATATATTTCACAGACTGAAATAGAAGTCAATAGAAATCAATAGAAAAAAAAAAAAATTTATTCATGTAGCTCCCAGGCCTGGCTGAGTGGTATTCACTTCACTGCCAGAGGTTTGTGAGCAAAGTTTAAACCTGTAGATAACATTCCATATTTTCATTAATGACATGGAGAAGTACAATATGAGTACTCTGAGATATACCAGAATGCAGAGGGGGAATTTGGCTCAGAAATTAATATATTTTATGTGCTGGTTGGTTGTTGATTCATCTTTACCTAAATTTGTCAACCTCTGCTCCTGATTTGGCTTTTAACAAGCTGCACAGCATGGATATTACAAATTTGGAATATATGAAAGATATTCTCTGGGGGCAGTGTGGCTTAAATTAGTGTATGTTTTGTGAGGTTTTCAAGTGATTTGAGAACATGCTGAAATTAAAATAATTACTAAGTTTTATGGGTACCCCTCCATATGTAACAGTGGTCCTGACCGTAGCATTTCTCTCATCTCTTGTGCTGCCTGGACCTTTCCTTCTCCTGGTTATTGCAGACCAAGAGAAATAAGAGAAATGGCTTCCTGTGAGCAGCTCTGGATTATTTGGCGTAGTGCTACTGTGTTTCTCCTCACACAGTGCAGATTGGTAACAGACAGAAGAGCATTTAATGCATTTCCAGCTGTCCTCTAAGGGAAGAGTCCCTAAAACGAACAAACAAACAAAAAACCAAGCTCATAAAAATACGGGGGGATGAGGGAGCACAGACCTCATGGTGCAGGAAACTTCTGTGTAAAGGGGTTTCTTTTAAAATTACAGAGACTTTTAGACAAAGTTTGTTATTCTGGTGATGTTCGCCTGGCTTTGGAAGATATTTCTGAGTCAAGGTCAGGAGCCTTTCAAAATAGGATCCTGGACAAAATGGGAACAAAGCTGCTCTGTAGGACAGGTAGGCTTGTCATATTCTAACATGAAAATGACCCAGCTCTTGCTTTCGGTTGTTGGGAAGACCTCTGGCTACATGGTCTCTGGAAGGGTGCTTATGTCTTCACAGGTTTCAAGTAGCAGGGAAACCATGCGCCAGATATTGACTGAGGTTTTAGATAGGTTTTCTTGCAGTTTCTCCCTTCTGAGAACAAAATCTGAAGGTGATTGATGTGTGGGCGGAAATGAGTGTGTTCCCAGGGTCCTGCTGAACAGCTGGGCTTCTCTTTTTAAAACAAGAAACTTGTTAAATCTTCAATGAACACACTAAATATAATATTCCAGTTAAGTTTTTATGCGACGGTCAGTAGTTGCAGCAAAAAGTATTTTTTGATAAAGGAATGGCTCTTTTTTTTTTTCCTCCAAGGCTTATTAGTTAACACTGGATTGAACCAGTGATCCTCGGTGATCAGATCTGGTTCTGCAATGTCTTGGGCATCCCTTAGGTTTGAATCACAGCTTTTTGAAAATTGAGCAGAGGAAAGAAGAAGACAGATGGTGTGTTTGGTCTTAAGTGCATAAATTAATCAGAGGACATTTCCATTCACAGTATACAATATCCTTTGTAGATATGGCATTTCATCTAAGATCAAGAGGCTTTTCCTAGGAGAATACTCTGCCATGTCTGTTCAGTTCTGATATTAGATAGTCCTGAAGAGTACCTATGAACTGTAGAGTTTTATATTTCTCTGATTCTTGAGGAAATGTCTTAGAGAAAATGCATGAATCAAGGAGTTGTTGTAACAGAGGAGGTTTGTTTGCCTGGTGAAGGAAAAGGAGTTGCTATGCCTGGGAACATTACTGAGGAAGAAAAGTATATGGAACAAAAAGTGGCATTTGTGGCATACCAAGTCCAGAATTTAAAACTTTGATTGTTTTTTTTTCTTTATTTCTGTATTTAATTTTAGAACTGACCAGCTAGTTGGAAGATGACGTTTACTCTTGCTTAAAGCTGCTATTCTTAAAACAAACAGTAGAAGAATGTGGAAGAACTCAAGCCTTCGCTGCCTTTTAGCACTAGCTATTTTATGCTTAAGAAGCTTAATGTATAGCCAAGAGATTGGTAAGTTTATTGCAATGCAATTCACTAACTCCTTTTTCTCTGTAGCTTCTGTACCTTGTAATTTCATTGCTTTCCTACTATATGTATGTTCGAAACCTGTCACCTCTGTGGCCCAACACCATCCTAGGGATGGAGGCAGTGCCAGGCCTGGTCTCTGCTTTCCACCAGCACCCAGCAGCATCTTGCAAACCAGTGCAAAACAGAGTGTTAAATTCTCCATAGTACCACTGATAGTCTGCATATGCATTGATGTAAATGTCTACATTGAAACCTTTCTGCTGTATATGTTGGCTCTCTTCAGCCATTTCACACATTATCATTAACTGTCCTTCTGTCATTAATTGCCCTCCATATATGACATGGAGGAGAGCAAAAAACTCATTAGGTTAAAATCAAAGCTTGTGGTTTTGCCATTGGCCCAAAGCCTGCTTATTAGGCTAAGCAAGGAATGGGTGTTGTGGAAAGAGGCAGCTGCCTCTGTTATATGCATGAGTATAAATCCTGATCTCGGGTACCTCTACAAGTCTGTGAGTCTGTGGCTGTCTAATCAGGCGCACAAATCATTCAACAGTTTTAAAATATTGGCCAGACATGCGTGCAATAAAAATTTAAGAAGAATGGCTACAGATGTGAAAAAATGTTTTACAGTTGCTCATTTTTGACCTGCAGTTTTTTACAGTATTTTTTATATGATTTCAGGCTCTCCCAGGGACCCCCAGAATTTGAAATGTGTAACGCACAATTTACACAAAATGCTCTGTACTTGGGATGTCCCTTCTAGAGGAAGACATGGACAAACTGACTTTTGCTACACTACCAAGTAAGTCCCTCCATATACCTGGTTAAAAAGTACTAAATTGTGATGAAGGTACAGTTTTTTCTCAGTCACTGCCCATGGAAATTGTGATGCTGTTGTTTCCCAGCATCTCCCCACCAGTTTTCCTTGGGTGGTGCTTCCCCTAGGCCCTGTTAACTCAGGCAATGGCAGGGTTTCTGGCAAAGCTGTTCCATGCTAATAATTTGCCTGCCAAAATCTTCTTGCTGTTTTCAAAGGACTGGAAGATGCACTTATTTACGCAGACTTCTCTGTATGTCTGCCTATCCCTTGGTCAGAGATTTCGTGAGGGATATCTTCAAAACAGGTTCAGTCCAAAAGGAAATGAGAGTTGGAAGCAATGAATCCTGATGTTGTGGGCCAAAGCAGTAGAATATATGACACAAGTGTTGAGATTCACGTGGATTTTGTGTGGAGAAACATGAACAATCAGTGGCTGCCTTAGAACCTTTATAAATTTTAAGCTGTATTAGAGGAAACAAAAATTATTTCACAATTGAAACAGCTTTTCTGAAGTGAATGCAAGTTGAGAATTTTGAGAAAAGTTTAAAAAAAACTTAAATCTTCTGTGTATTTTTTCACTAATGAGAACTACATGTTCAATTCCCCATGCTGTGGGTCTGCCAAATACTTATCATGTGCTAGGGATGAGTACAAATCCATTCTGCATCTTGATCCTGCCCCCAATCCAGATATTTGTACTGTCTTTTTTTTTTCCTGTAAATTCTGCAGGCAGCCCAGACTTTTCCTTGGGGTCCTAAGGGCTTGGCTGCACTTAGTCCACCTACATGCTTGATTTTCTGTGTCTCATTATTCCTGCTGCATTGCCAGCTATCATTTCTATTTAAAAAAACACCATATATATGATTCTGTGGCCAGAGTTCAGAAGTGCAGAGTTCATGAGGTACTGCCCTCTGAACAGGAACAATCATGTAGCTGCTGCTGTTTCTCCTTAGCAAAGCAGGACAGGCTGGGGTCCCTGAAGCAGAAAGTCTGAGCAGACATCCCTGAGGGAAAGAGGTTTTGTTTTCCAGTTGCCCAAACATCCTCTAATAATATCTCAGTACCAAAGAGGAACAGCCTTTCTGAGCACTCAAGTCTCAGCTGGCCTTTGCTAGCCCAGAATCTTGTGTGAATCTTAAGAGTTCAACCCAAGCTCTTGACTCCAGCTGATGGGAGCTCCAGGGTCCTGTTCCAGTTCATAAGTGAGTAACAGTCCCTCAGCAGGAAGTCTGGCATTGTTCTCTCTGCTTTCCTTCCTGCCGTCATTCCCCCAAGAGGAAGGTCTGGATTTTTCCAAACTTTCTGACTTTCTAGTTGCATATCAGTGATAATGAGCAAAGGGACTTGACCCATCCATTATTGTTTCCTGTATATATCTACATCTTAAAGACAAAAGCCAGATCACATTGTGCTGAGCACTGCACAAACATTAACCACAGGCTACGTGTTCACCTGGGATCTTAGGAATCCTCTGCCCTGCTCTCTGCTCTTTTCCTGTGAGCTGAGCAGCAGAAGGGAGCTAAAAGATTGTTCTAAGATACAGACATGGGTGTTAATCCTTCTTTTTCAACCCATGTGAGGGCACATGGGTTGAAAAGAAATGGAGGGAGAGTGAGTCAGGAAACACAAAGGGAGGAGACAATGCTATTAGGTTTGGGGTTTTTTGTTTTTCTTGTTTTAAAATGTTGATTCATGGTGACTAGGTTTCAGAAACATGTCTTTTGTTGGCCTCAAGTTTAATTAGATATTAAGAAATATTTTTTTCACAAAAAGGGTTGTAAAGCATTGGAACAGACTGCCCAATGAATTGGTAGAGTCACCATTCCAAGTGTTAAAAAGCATGTGGATATGGTACTTAAGAACATGGTTGAATGATGAACGTGGTGCTTGTGCTAGGTTAACAGTTGCATTTGATGACCTTAAAGGATTTTTGCAACCTTAGTGATTCTATGATTCTATGATTTTGGTTAAAAAGCAAGGTTTTCACTTTGAGGTGTTCTCTTAACAACTAGTTGGTTGCATTATGCAGCCACTGCATAATCTACCACTATGATAAAAGTGACTTGAAAGATGAGAGAATGCCATTAATCTGATATTAACCAAAACCCAAGCAAGTCTCACTCCTTCACAAACTCAATATGGAGTTTTCTGTTTATTACAGAGAATTTATGTTTTATTAGTGTGCAAGAATAGGACTTAACTTGCCTTAGCTTCCTATCAGCTGAAATAACTGCTTAATCCTATTTGTCTTTTTAGTGACCTTACCCCTCAAGTGTGTTTTAAAACTAAGGAGAGAAGGGTTGAGATTCCAGTCCCAGAGAGCTCCATCACAGTGACAATCAAAAGCTCTGGAGCTGCTTTTGCTACCAGAGAATTTGTAATTCATCAGAAAGACATCTGTAAGTATCAGGTCAAATGTGTGTCCTAAGGCGTTTATACTATGTTTAACAGCTTTTCAGATGTGTATGCTTGCAGGTTTCTTTGGCAGCATTCCTGTATGTAGAATGTTGATGTGCTGACTCCATGGAAAGCTTCCATATATTTTTATAAATGGTTTTCTCTAACCCTTCAAGAGAAAGAGTACTCATCTTACCCATAGTTCATAGCAGCAAAAATCAAGGGCAGAATGTGAGGAGGAAAACAAAATACAACAATGTTACATCCCTCACTCTTTTCCCTTTTTAGTCCTAGTTAGAAATTAGGAAGCATTTGTAAACAAATTCCTAGACTACATACATAAGTAAATTAGACTTTTTCCCGCTTCCTTCCAGGCAAAGAAGGAAGTTGTAAACAGAAGACAGCAGTGACACAATCTGCCATGCTTGGTCTAGTTTTTGCCTTTGCTTTGCCTGCTTACTCCTTCAGTGTGGTCAAATTGTAACGTCAGTAACACTTCTTATCCATGGTTCTCTTTCCTGTCAAGAGCAGCTCAAGAACTTGTACAAAATGCAGCTCAAAAATATTTGGTCTACAGGATAAGTCTCTCAGGTTCATCAAAGGTTACCATAGGCAGTGTATTGATTGTGCCAAACACTTTGCAGGCTCTCAGATCCTTGGTCAGGAGTGAAGATGGATGTATCACGCATATTTTTAAAATGTTGTAGTTTGCACCAGGCCCAATGAACTGCTATAACCCTTGTATTACAGAGGTTCTTCCCTGTTTCTCAGCCTCTTGCTTCACCACAACACATTTTTAGAAGAGATGCTTCTGTTTAATCTCCCTGTCCTGTCCCTGTCAGGATCTCATGCCCTTAATACTTATTGTAGCTTAAAATCACTTTCCCTGTTATCTTCAAAACCTCATGTGAGCTTCTTCTGTCCTGTCCTTCTGGTCTCCTTCCTTGCCACTCTCCCTTTTGTTGCAAGTCACCACTTCCCTACTGGTCTCCAAAACATACTTCTTCTTTTGGGGATGTTTTTTCCACTATTCTCCCTAGAAGTGTTCTCATGGACATTTCAAACACTGCTACCATATTTCCTTTTATCGCTGCGGTATTGAAGGAAGGTGGGAAAGATGGGATATCTTCCCTCCTGTGCATTGTTAAGAGTCATATTCACAATCAGTTATTCGCCCATCTACGTGCTGAGGTATTAAAAGAAAATGCTACCTGATGATTCATCAGCACCTCTGCTTTCCTGAGAACTCTCATGCTCAAGTAGCCACAGAGCCTTGTTCTAATTACAGAGGTTGAGTTACATGTTTGTATGGCTGCTAGCCAGTTCAGAGCACAGGGATGTGGCTGTTAAACACCTGTAGGGTTGGTGCTGCTCACTAATGACCTGAATATGGCTTTTTTTTCCTCTGCCTCTTTTTCAAGCCTTTGTTCCTGTCACCCCACACATTCTTAGTTTAATGCCTGACTTTCCAACTTCCACATTAAATCTGAAGTGGAGTGATAATGGATCAGTCTTCCCATATGGACTGGATGCCCTTTGGCAGATTCAGATACTCCGAAAAGAAGCTTTGGAAGTAGTCACACAAGTAAGTCCCTTTCTTCTTTTATGAAAAAAATATGTACAGTTTTTGCCTTTGGTAATGTTCTGAGAGGTCACTTGAACAAAACTGGGAATGATGAAGATAGTGGAGCTTTGCAGAAACTGAGTGTAATCATGCTTCTGGCAGGTAACTTGTTGTTAAATTTTGCAGTTACGGGAACACTGGCTACTGAACTGTTGGTACTTAGTCACGGCAATTTTTTTTTTTCTGGTAGAGGGACTTTGGAATTAGAACTTACTTACAAATTTGGCAGATACTTTACACCTTTGTCTCTATATCTCCAATAGTGTCTCTAGTCTTGGTCATCACTGAATGCTCAGCTTGCTTTTTTCTTTTTTTGTAATCAGAGTTCTTCCAGGCCAGTTTGTAGCTCTGTGCATAAATTTTAATAATGAAGAAAAGATGAAATGTGAAGCCTGGGACTAGTATTAGAAGAGTTTTATTTTGGAGAAGTTGGAACATTTTGCTGCCTATGAGAAGCCCAGGGTGCAGTAAAACTGGACACAATTTTACTGTGTAAAACTGGACACAGTGCAGTATACGTCTTTAAATGCTTGGGAATCCTCCTGCTCTCCCTCAAATGTCTGCCCTCTGGTATTTCTGGCTGACAGTCTACCTAGCTGTTGGGTTGTTTAGCAACTTGAACTTTATCCAGGTAAATTCATAGCACAACTAAAAGTTAGGTGGAACATTCCAATAATCAAAATAATCAAACACTCCAATAGTCAAAAAATTATTTACTTCACCTAGTTTGCCATTCTGTTGACACTTTGGAGATTATATGTCATTATATTAACAGGTGTTCATAAGTTCTGTCTTGGTTTATGTCTTGGTGCAAAACTTTGCAGGTTACTTACTACTCAAAACTGACTCGTGAAGATGTCATTCTTTCTTGGAACTGGACATCAGATATGCCTTTGGAGTGCACATCACACTATGTGAAGATTCGCTCTTACATTAATGCAACACAGTTTGTTGGCCCCAAGGATTGGAGTGACTGGAGCCCAGCAGAAGTGATCCCTGGTATGTTTGTTCCCTTGCAACCACATGGACTTTTATTTCTTTATAAGAATTAAGCCAAGGTCAGAGGAAGAGCATTAGGTGGTGATGGGCTACTGTTTGAGACTGTTTTGATTAGAGAAAATGCAATCACTAGTTAATGAAACCTAGGAAATACTTATTTGTGTGCATTGGAGTGCTCCTCAGTCACATTTTAGCTGATCAGCACCGTGTTTATAGCAAACTGTTCATGTAAGCTTTCTTGTTTGTTTTTTTTTTTTTGGTTTGTTTTCTTCCTTCTCTGCTAGGAAAAGATACCGAGCCTGGTGGAAGTGGAGTGTTTCCTCTGGACCCTGTGGTGGCAGTAGGTTCAGATTTGACGTTCTGTTGTGTCCATGAAGAAGATCAGCACATAACAAATATGACTTATGGATCAAAATCGTATACAATGATGCAACTGAGCCGTCGAAGCCATGCCATCAGAGTGCTAAATGCCAGTGTTTCAAATACCAGTGGAACAAATGTAGTGTGCAGACTCGAAAATGGGTTGGAAGGAAGTGTCGTGTTTGTAGGATGTATGTATCATGATTACTAACCTTAGGAAAATCAAAATCATTTTGAGACTCTTACAGTTCTGCTAGGAAAAAAATACTACTGTGGTTTTTTTGCCTCCTGGGGGAAAAGGTTTTGAAGTTTGGTTTTGAAATTGAACTAGGGATTGTACTTGTTTGATTTCACTGTGGAAAGGCCAGCTCATGGAGGAGACACCAAGTCTGAAAGGATGAGAATGTGCCCATGTAAGCCCTGTTTAGAACCCGCCCCAGTGCTTCTCTCATTGGTCTCATGTTGTAAGGTACTTTTTCATGATCTGGAATGCCAAGTAGTTTATTGCCATATGAATATTCAACCCCTATCTCTACCAGTCTCTATCAGTTTAGGTTTCCATCTGTTCTAGTGTAGTCCATGACTAGGTAAGAGTAAGAGCAAGAACAGTAAGTGCAAACATTCATTTACCAGTCGGTCAAGTGAAGACAACAGTTAAACTTGCAGCAACAACAGATGCTCATCCAGGGCAGAAGCTCCTTGGGAGCTAATTACAGCAAAGGAAACTGGGCAGTAATTCCTGGGCATTCTTCTAAAACATCCTTTTACTGTTTTCTTTAAAGATACTGACTCACTTTGTATCTTCTCTGTGTAGCCATGCAAAGCTCAGACATATGTTCAGAAACAGATACCTATTAAAACAAATGGCTTAATGTACCTCATTCTTCTTCCCCAACATTGGTTACTTTAAAACTTTTTATGTTTTTTCCTCACAGGGAATTTGAGAGTTGTCATCTTCCAATAGCTGCTGATTAGAATCCCATTCCCTATTACAAATGCATACCTCTGAACTTAAGGTCCTTGAGGTTGAGGAAAACGACAGGAGATACTGGAATAATTTTGAGAGTGTGTTCCAATCTCCAGCCTGTGCATCCTGTCATTGACTTGGTCTGTTAAGGGTTCACTAGAAAATGCAAAACAGAATTCAGCCTTTTATTACTTCTCAGTGATATACCATTTTTACATTATTTGTGCAGAATTTGCTTTTGTGGGAAAAGCTTCCATGTAAATAGATCAAGAATGAAAGCCGTAACAATCCCATAGGATTTTCCTTCACTTTTTTTTTTTTTTTTTTTTTTTTTTTTAACCGATGGGTTGCCAAGTCTGTTTCTTATCAGTGTTTCTTTTTGTAGTACCTGGTTAGTGGGGAGAGGTATTGTTACAGTCCTTTTGCTGGTGAGGGGAAGAAAAGCTGAAGGAAGTAAATATGTATACACAACACTTTGGTTAAGCCTAGGTCTAGCAAAACAGGCGTTTTTTTCTGGCTCACTGTTCTTAATATGAGCTAAGTCTGCCACCCTTGCCTTGTATGTTAATTCCCCTTCTCCAGGGCAGAGAGAAGAGGATAAATCTCTATGTGGATGTTGTTGCTCTACCTTTGGCATACACTTTTCCAGTTTCATACACCTCAAGTGTACAAGACCTGAAATAAGTGCTCTACCTAGTCTCACGTTTGCATGGTTATCTCTCTATGGGAGCATTGCCCATCTTTTCCAGCAAGGCACACATCACTGCTCTAGTATGGGCACAAAGAACAAGACTTAAAAGGAAAAGATGGACACTTGCAAAGCCATGGTGAAGAGGATAAGCCATTCAGGGCTTACTTTAATTTTCAAATTCAGTTTGGAATTCATGCTAAAGGGACTATTTTCTTGACATGACTTGTTTGGAGAATTCAAAGCAGTGGTGGGGCTGGCATGTTAGAAATTGTGACACACAGCCGACAGCATTCCTGCATTGCTCAGCAGCTGAACTGATGCTCAGAATTTCAGAAAACTCTTGGCAGAATTTCAGTGAAACACTTCCAGGTCAGAGCCTGGAGCTTGTGAACATGTTTGCATGAGATTTGCCAGATTACCCACCCACTTAGAATTCTAGAGTCAAGTGTTAGTCAGATGGGGTTGATAATTATCCATCTATCTTATTGTCATTTTTTTAAAGCATATTACTTCTGTGGTTGGGGTGAAGTTATTGCCATGTATTTTTGAAGCACGCAACCTAGACCCAGTGAAACAAAAGAGCAATGCTTTCAGGAAGCCAGTAACCCAAATGTCACACTAGGATGACAAAATGTCAGCTAATTGTTTTTGGTTTCCTTTCATGCTGCAGATGCTCCTGATATTCCCCAAAACCTCAGCTGTGAAACACCCAACTTTCTGATAATAAAATGCACCTGGAAACCAGGCAGGCCCAGTGGACTATATGGAGAACGAAGAACAAAGTACAGTTTATTTGAAAGGTAAAATTAATCAGCACTACAAGGAGTAAAAGAATGAAACTGGAATACCTTCATTGCTGACTAGGACTTACTGCACCATACCTATTTAAGTTGGATTTCTTAGAGCCTAAAATACTTTCCAAGAGTTTCAGCAAGCTGTACCTAAACTAAATTTGGAAAACCCTGGTCTAGCCCTCCAAAATTCCAGTGGGAATTAAGGATAACTTTCCCTAAGGTTTTTACCATTATGAACCCACAATCAGATAAAGGGCTTAGTGTATCAGGCTGCTGCCAACATGTAAACAAGGCCAGTATGAAAATACAGGCAGATAGTAGGAGTCAATCACTAATTTTTAACTTTTTTATATGAAACCTGGGTCAGATAATTTCAGACATTTATTGAGCTTTTGCTAAGCAGGATGACAGATGAGAAACAATTGTAAGACAGGTCATGGGGCATTTCCCAAATGCCACTAGGGAAAATAGCGGTTAGCCTCCATCAGTTCTCCTGCCATTAGGAATTAGAGCAAACAGAGTAAATATTACCCATAAAACATTGAAAAGGACAAATAACACTGGTTTCACCCACAGGAAGGTGGATGTCCTACTACATAGTCTTTAAGGCCAGGCCATGTAAAGCCTTAAGAAGAAATATTGGAATAGCACTTGCAAAGTGCAACCACTTCTTTGGAGGTTGTCATTAGAAGTTAGTGAGGAGTTAACAAAATTCCTATGGTGAGAGGAGACTCCTGTGTCATTCCAAAGGAGCAGTCAGGGAAAGAAGCCAGGAGAGGCCTGAGTCACACAAAATGATGAGAAATGGAGTCTCATGGTGGCTTAGAAGCGCGCTAGAGGCATTGAGGTTTGAGTTACAGTCACAGATGTCATCTAGTGTGCCAGTGCTAAAAAAGCACTGGGTAGGGTGCGAAGAGGTGGACAAAACAGGGCAGATATTCACAGGAAAGGAGCTTCAGTCACTGACTGCCCATGTTCATCTTATAAGTAAGAACATTGTCCAGTCTTGTTTTGTGCAGCCCAAATCTGTGAGATTAATATGATGCATTTCAGGATAAATACTCTCATCCTTATTGTCAGCCCACACTGAACTATTGAAATAGAGCACAGTGTGGAGGGAGCTCAGAACTCAGCTAGAACACAATAAAAAAGCCTGAAAGTAGAAGAAGTTAGTTAAACTTGTACTATTGAATGAGAAGCTTACACAGATAGTAATTAAAACAGATATATGTACTACGTACAGATACACAATTTAGATTTTATCCCTAAAGATGCACCCCCGTTCTTGTCTGTTATCAGACTGCCTCTCCTGCTTTTGATTAAAAGACAGCTGGGACTAGTGGATGTATTCCAGGTAACAAACCTGAGTTCATATTTGACAGGGCTTATAGAAAGACAGTGTGTTTAACATCTCACTAGTTCACAAAGCAATTAAGAAAATTCTTTAAATGCAAATGTATGCTGATCTGAACAAAGATACATTAAATCAGAATCTTAGCTGTGACTTGTGAGGTGGTTTTACAGGACCTACCTGTTTTCCAGGCTTTTGAAAAGTGAGAGAATAGAAATGTTATGCTAGTGGAAGAGGACAGTTTCACGTGAGAACAGGGCAAGTCATGACTGATGCCACTTTAAGCTGTGTTGTGGTGTTAGATATGCCTCTGCAATCAAATCCTTCTGTAAGCCATGTGAACTGAACCCATTGTTCTGTGACATGTTTTCCATCTGACTGTTGCTAGGAATTAACTTACTCAAAAACTAAGCTTTTCCTTCCCCTCTTTACTTTGTAGAACATCCGGTAAAAATGTTTCATGCGAAGTCAATGAAGTGAACAGAGACCATGTTTGTGGCTTTCCAGTACTGCCAGATCAAAAAACCTATGATTTCATATTAGGTGTCTCCAATCCTATTGGGCAAGCACAGTCATCTCTTTTGGTTGATATAACTCAAAGAGGTAAGACTTATGACTTACAATGCTGCTTATCATGGAATCTCAGAGTGGCTGGGGTTGGAAGGGACCTTAAGAATCATTTAGTTCCAGCATAGCACACACACTCCCCATGTCCCACTTCCTGCCATGGACAGGGATGGCACACACTGGATCAGGTTGCTCAGGGCCCTCTCCAACCTTGCCTTGAGCACTTCCAGGGATGAGGCATCCACAGCTTCTCTGAGCAAGTTTATGTTTTATTTCATATTCTATTACACATCAACAATTAAAATTTAGGTGTAAGTTTATGAACCTGTATGTAAAGGACCCTGTATTTCAGTGTTGGCTTATAGGACAAAATATTACACAGTTTTACAGCAGCAGGAGTTGGAGCATTAAAAAAAATAACATAAAAAGACAGAAGGTAATATCAGGACTATTGCCTGCTATTGGTAATAGCCATGGTCATCTGCTGTCAGGGTCTGGAGAAAGAAGTAGCTTCTCTCACTTAAACCTTCAGTTTAAAAAAGGAAAGGAAGATCATCACCTCTGTAGCACTGCCTTCACCACCCATTTCTCCTCCACAGTCATGGCTGAGATTTCAAGGATTCCTATTGGTTATAGTATTCTGCTGTTCTCCAAAAAACTGAATTAAATATGAGGATAGTACATTTTTTTTTGTCCAGGTCCCAGTTCAACTAGCCTGAGATTAGAATTGTCAGAGTAAATTGATGGAGTTGAGAAAAGCATAATTTGTTTCTGCTAATTATTAACTGGGCTGTTTCACACCCAGGTGATATGCTGCTGTTTCCTATTTGTTTCCTTTTCTTTCTTTCCTGCACTGTCCAGTTAATTCCCAAAGCACAGTACATATTTCCTTAAGGTATCTGGACCAAATCCAGCAATAGATTTTTTTTTTTTTCTTTGATAGCTGTGAATGTTAGTGCTGAATATTATTGAAAAATTCTGTGAAGGGAATTTTGGGGTGGGGACATTTAGGAATCCTCCTTTGTCCAGGTCTGAAAATCCTGGCAGATTTTAAGTACTAATTCAAAAAGTTCTCAGAAGTTGAGCAAAGTTCAGTAAATTTCATCTATCACTTGTGATCATCTGAAATAGCTGGTGTTTCAGTCTTTTGATAAAATCTGTTAGGAGGAAAAATGTTTTTCTGTGTCTCAATTCCTTATCATGTCTGCAGTACACTCAGTCTTAAGTAAATCTGTTTCCATATTTGATAGCTGAGAAGATAGTCGGGAATGAGAGCGCTTGCAGGTGCTTTCCCAGTGCCAGTTTTCCCAGTTGCTGATTGAAACACTTATCCTTCTGATTCTCTCTGATCTTCTAAAATAAGATTTTTCTGAACTATAGTAAATGGGATTTTTCTTATAACTGAAGGTTTTTTCTTTATTTTTTAAGTTCATCCGAAAGCCCCAGAAAAGTTAACTGTTACTGGGAACAACTCTACAAGCATCCAACTGCGTTGGTTTATAAATGGCAGCTTTGCTGAGACCAGGCTTCTGTGTCAAATTGAGATTAGCAGTAGTCACTCCGAGAGAAAACTGGTAAGCATTGCTTTTAAAAGATAATTGTTTTGAACAAATGCTAAACTTTTTCACTGAACTAATCACATTACAAATGTATTTCTCACTAAGAGCTTCATTCTGATGGTCTTATTAAATCATTAATGTAGTAATGAATAGACGTTCATTTACATTCTTGCTCATCTGTTATTGCCTGTTTTGGTTGGTTGGTTGAGGTTTTTTTTGTTTTGAACACTAGAGAGAAGCCAAATTACGCACCATGTTATTTGGTACTTGAAAGGGGTGCATAGTGCTTTATGCTGATCCTTTAGGTAACAGTCTGTGTGCTTTGTCCTTCTTGGTGCAAGCTGTATTAACACACTCTTGTTCCAGGATGCATTGCTGCCCTGCAGACTTCCACACTGGCTGCTTCAGATCTTGAAGTCTGCAGTTGAATTTCTCCTTTTATTTTTTCCCCTCAGGGAACAGTTCATTTGTTTGCTGTCAGCAGTTGACGTGCACGTGGCCATAACAGGCAACTGCTAAACCTGCTTATATGTCAGTGATGTAGAGGCAGGAAAGGGAAGGATTCTCCCATGGGATGTATCAATAGATAAACTCCAGTTTATGTGGAATAACTTCTGCAGCATGACAGAAGGTGGTATTTCTGGGTGGGGTTCAGACTTTCAGCCCAGTCAGGCTTCCAGCTGCTGCCTGGTGCTTTGCATCATGGACTGGAGCTGCATATTTTCTCTGCTGACTGTCAGAGGAGCTTAGGATACTAATTTAGACCCCAGCATCAGAGATACTGAGTGTAGGTGATGTGAATATATCCTCTTTTGTATTGCCAGACTTAGTAAAGGGTGACCTGTCTCACTGGGGAAGCCTAATGCAAAGTGTGCTTTCAGCTGGCCTGAGATTCACCCCCAGTTTCTTTGTGCATACATATCTCTGACCATTCATTTCAAGTAGGCACATAGTGAATTCTCAGGTAGGTCTTGATGCACAGAGCCTGAATTTTTAATTTGAGCAGATTAACCACAGAGGCTTCTTTTTGCAATGCTTGTTTGATTTTTAGCAGTATTCTGTTACTCCCGGCATTTAATTGTCAGCTGGGCACAGCTGTTGAGCACAGCCTTGAATAACGTAAATCAAGCCACAGAAATGATGCAGCTAAGACTAAAGATAATCATTTTACATAATACATGCCTCCAAAATAAGAGGGTGCATGCTCTCTAAGAGTATATTTAAAATACTTTCAGAGTACTTAATGAGTACAGAAACCTTAAGCTTTTATATTTTGTCTGTAATAACATGTGTTAAGTAATACCAGAGATTGGGTACTATAAAAGGAACTTAGATATTTTTGGAATATGCAGCTCAAAACCTGGGGCATGGACTAATTTGTGAACTCTGCTACTGCATAAATCATCTGAGATAGAGGGAGAGGGTCAGGACTTACACTTCCACAGCAGTTTGATTCCCTTCACCTGTATCAGAGCCCTCACCCACAGATATTTTGTATGCAGCGAACAGCTTGGCAAAAGCTTTTATAGCTTTGTTGTATGGTTGCTGGTTGCCTAATAAAAAAACTCCAGGAGTTCCGTCTCACAAAAGTAGCTGTGAAGTTGCTATGGGGTTTTACATGGCATTTTGAGGATGTTTTCAGAAGCGTTTCCATCCACATGAGAGATTGTTGGCTTTTCTAGTACTTTTCAAATTGTCATTTGTCTTTTCTATTATTTTTCAAGTTGTCATTTGGCTTTAGAAATGCACAATTAGTTGCATTATAAAGTCGCTTGAAGTCCAGTTTTTGGCAGCTGTGATGCACATGTGTTATAATTAGATTCAGTAAAAAATTCCTGGGCTTAGGGTTTCTTCAAGTAATTGTGAAATTGAAATGCTGTCTAGACCCACACCACTTTAAGAATAATAGGAGAGACTAGTCCTGTCATAAGAGCTGTCAACTGGGATCATCTGGGTAAGACCTAGATACTATCTTCTGAAAGAAAAATGAAGGCAGCAGACTACATAAACATGATAAACATTCTGCTCAAGCAGAACTGTCTTTAGTGAACTTCTGTGCGTTCTCTTCTGAACTTCTCATAGGAAAAAGGCCTTTGTCCCCACAGTCTGATGTGCATGTGCTCAGTGGGAGCGTGCGTTCTGAAAACCAGAATTCTGGCCCGGACTATGTGACCAGTTTTGCTGTATATGGGTGAGAGGGAGACTGAATAGGATGGATGGGAAACCACCACCTGCTACTGTGTGCAGAGCTCACACTGTTGCAGAATCATCCATGTTGCCTCTCCTTTTCACACGTTACTGTATGCTTCAATTTCTTTCTATATAGAACTTTATTTTGGTGGATCTCTGAAGTTTTTGTTTAGGGTGACTGCATGGGACATTTTTTTCCCACTATTTTCTTCATAGGGCTTGACTGCAGCTTTGTCAGTATTTTTGGGGGACAAAACCCCTCACCTTTTCAGGTGTTGTCTAGCAGTGTAATTTTGGAGAAAAAAAAAACACATATCACATCAATTTCTGTAAATTTGTAACAGCGTAATGTCTCCATACCTGGGCGGAAATCTTCAACTTACACAGCTCAGCTGAATGCATTGCACCCTGACACCAAATACCAGCTCAGGGTGCGCTGCTCGGCTGCTGACCACTTCTGGAGGTGGAGTGACTGGAGCAGGGGAGTGGAGCAGACAACATCAGAAGCCCGTAAGTTCATCTAACTCTTGATGATAAAATGTTGAACTTGTCAAGATACATATTTTAAAATTAGTCATCTAAAAAAAACTAACTTTTCAATAGATGGTAAATTGTTTACTGTGCTACTGGGGGAAAAAACTGCCACTCTTATTTTTTTATTTAGCTCCTGCAAGAGGACCAGATATCTGGAGAGAGAGAAGTCCTTCTGGTGAAAGCCTAATAGTCTTCTGGAAGGTAGATAGGACACGTAAAATATTATGTCATGTAACTGTACAAAAAACTATTTACTTTTCTACATTTATAAACATATATAAACGTTTATAAATTAGTGAAGTTTATAGTCAATAAACCAGACTACTTTTCTTAACTTTTTATAAAACCATCCATTGAGACAAATATTTTTCCCCAAATAAGAATGTTATTAAAATTTTGTAATTTAAACATTTCTTTGAGAAGCATTTCATATAAAGAATTAAATGTTTTATACATATCAGTTGAAAATTAAAAACTTAGGAATTTACATGTTAATTCTCAAAGTCACACTTGAGTTACTTTTTTGCTTTATAATCTTACACAGTCATCAGACTAGATCAGGAACAGTAAATTTATATTATCCTATAATACAATGGGATATCCTATTATATAATATAGTAATATATATTTTTAATATATATATGTATCCTATAATATAATGTAATATCCTACAATATAATATTATCCTATAATATAATGTCTTCTGTATATTGCATTTTGGTTTTAATGCACTCTTTGTCTGTTCACAGCCCTTATCCCTTTCTGAAACCAATGGAAAAATAGTGTCTCATGAAGTGTCCTGCTACCTGCTAGAGACACTACTGGAGAGTAAAGTAGTCTTGGAACCCTCAAACAGTACCGAGATAAAACTTGGAAAAAGTGACTGTGTAATTAGTGTTGTAGCCAGAAACCGTGCAGGCTCATCTCCCCCTTCAAGGATAACAAGCGTGGAACTTCCAAGTGGTGAGTGCTCCCAGCTGAGAGTTTAACACCTTCAAAGCTTGGGGAATAGCTAGGAGAGTTTGTTTATTGAAAAATAATGCTTTTTTTTGTGTGCGTTTATTTCCCCACAAATCTGCTGGGCAGGGAGAAAAATGCTGCTTTGCTTTTGGAGTAGTGTCTCACCAATTTATTGTGCTCTTTACATAAAATAAAAATGATAATGTGCACTCTTTACAGCTAATTGCACTTTTCAAAAGCATTGGTGTAGATCCCTGATATTTTGGGAGCTCAGTGTATTTCTGTTCTTGTTGAGACACTGAGAAGTGTTACATGCTAAAGAGATTCAGAAGTTTTAGAGGTGTTGTGTGGCTTTTTAAGGCAAGTATTATCAGTTCAGTGCCTGTGAGCTCTGTAGAAGAATATTAATTGGACTAGTTGGTAAAGTGTTGGCATCCTTGTGCTAGGGAGCCAGTATTTGAAAAGGAGGTAGAGCTTTAGTTTCCCAATTAAAACACTGCTACTCTTACTGAGGGCTTTGTAAAGGGAAATAGCTGAGCCAGATAATGATTTTCTGTTCTTAACACTGAGCTTGGAGAGTAGATAATATTGCAAAGCAGTTATTGAGAGTCCACACTTCCCTGCACACCAGACAGTGTAGTCTCCCAAAGCCCAAACCTTTAGCTCCAGATCTGATGCTCTGCAGGGAGGACAGATTCACACAGCAAGGCCTGTCTCTGCTTGTTTGCCAGGAGCATTCATGGATCTGCTTCTCCTTGCCCACCTGGAGAGCAGGTGTCACAGTTGGTTGTGTGGCAACTCAGGTTCTGGTAAGACATGGCCATCTCTCATAGGAATAAATGTGTTCTGGCTGAGATTCACAGTGAGATGAAAAAACAAGTTTGCTTCTGTGGGAAGGAAAACCATGTGAAATACAATGTTTCTTGTGCTTCTCCAAAACAAAGAATCACAGAATAGGTCAAGTTGGAAGGGCCCACAGTCCAACCACCTCGCCCAAGCAGGGCCATCCCAGAGCACTCGGCACAGGATTGCATCCAGATGATGCTTGGGTATCTCCAGTAAGGCAGACTCCACAACCTCTCTGGGCAATCTGTCCCAGTGCTTGGTCTCTGCACAGGAAAGTTCTTCCTCATGCTCACGTTCCTGTGTTCAGTTTCTGTCCTGTTGCTTGGCACTACCGAGCAGAGCCTGCTCCCTCCTCTGATTCCTCCCTGTAGGCTTTGACAGACACGGATGAGGTCCCCTCTCAGCTGGCTCTTGTCGAGGCTGAACATGCCCAGCTCCCTCAGTCTGTCCTCTTAAGAGAGATGCTCCATTCCCTTAAGCATCTTTTTTGCCCTCCGCTGGACCTGTGCCAGGAACTCCATGTCTCTTTTGTCCTGAGGAGCCAGAACTGAGCACAGCACTGATGCTAATACCTAGTAGTATATTCTTAGTTTGCCCATTGGAGAGAAAAGTAACTATATGGGACAGTTGATTTGAAATGCTTTGATAGCCCTCCTTCAGCAGAGAAAGCGTCAGGCTCTGGGAGTCAAAGAGGCCTCTGTAATAGGTTTGTGGTGTGGGATAGATGATGGCAGCTAGAGCTTTCCATTCATTTATAGCTTTCTCTTAGATGTCTGAGGTTCCCTTTGGTGTTACCCAACTTGTGCTCATTAAAGATTTGCTCCCGAGTTGGTATAGGAATTGAGTCACTGACTGGAGTCATACAACATGACTCATTCAAAGAACTGGATGACATTTTTGCCCAGACATCTTTTCTGGCTGCTTCCTGTGTGCAGTCTGTAAGTGCTTTTAATGTCAAGAAGAGAGCAGAGGGTCTGAAGCTGGAGTTTCTGAAAACTGAAAACACAAACACAGGATACACTGCCATAATTAATTTGTCACTGTCTCTGAACAGTGCTCTGTAGAAAGCTGGGGCATATAATCTGGCTGGTCCAGGCTCCCCTACCACAGTAGTGCTCCAGTGCTAGTAGTTATTTGTTCTTCTAGTCTAGGTTGCAGCTATAAATACACCAAAATGAGCAGTACTGCCCATGGTGAATTTCTAGTTGTCTAGCTCAGAAAATAAGGTAGAGTGTGATGTATTTAAGTGGGTTTTAGACAGTATGTGATTACTGTCAGTAAAAAACTCTTTTCTGTAAATAGAAAAAATCAAGTCTGCTCATTAGAAATATGATCTTTTACAGCATCATAGAAATGTAGTTTCACTGGATGCATAGTAGTTTTTCTGGGGAAAGTATCAAGGTCCTTGTGGAGTTGATTTGCTTTTATTATTCATGTGTCTTTTTCTTGCCATGAGCAAGTTACAAAACAATTGTACACTTAACTGTATGCTAAGATTATTTAGAAATAGACAGTCCTTTGACATTTGCAGCACATCTGTGAGAGTAAAGTTTTCATAACACTAATTCCTAAAAACTGTGCTTGCCCTTCAGCCTTCCATGGTTTATGGCTTTAATAAAATGAAATAATCGACTCAATGGGGAGCATAAATGAGAACACTGAAAAAGGAAAACTGAAACCCTGAGATTGTTTTTGCAGATCTGTCATGGGGCCACTCCTTTTGTGGTGGCCTTTGGAAACCATCCCTTAGCTCTGCGGGGTCCCATGTGATGGACAGCCATGGAAGGCAGCTGCAGGAATCGGAAGCTGTTCCCAGATCTGATCACTTCACAAGAACAGCTAAACCTTTGATAATCAGAAACAAGAAATATAGACTAAAGGCAAAGTTTTTTTTTCTTCTTTCTTGTAAAATTTACCCTTGGTAGACTGAAGCCACCATAAAGTTCACAAGGGACATGATTATTGCATTGATTCTTCATGAAAAATGGTTGTCTGTGGTTGGGCGAGTGGCAGCAAGAAACTTTGAAAGAAACACAAAGCAAACTATTTGATGAAATGACAGCGGGAATTTATAGCTGGAGGCTCCTGCCAGATTGGTGTCAATTCATATTTCAACCTGACATCTGCTGTAAATCCTTACCTTGAAAAAGTGCTTTTTAAGCCAGTCCTGAGCTGCTGCAATTCTCTTCATCATACTTAAGGCTGGCTGAGGGATTTGCTGCAGGCTATGTCTCATTCTAAGCACTCTAGGCTCAGCTGAGTGCACTGCTTCGAATTCTCAGTTCACTCGTGCCTCTCATTCCTAGAAATGACTGCCCCTAGAAATGACTGCCGTTTATAAAGCCATTGTGCTGTGGCTGGAAGGCTTTCTTTCATCTGGGGCTGTAGATAAGTGTCTGCTCTTTGATGGATTTTTGTGTAATTTTTGTTGCAGACAATGTCACAACAGATCAGGCCGTGGCAATGGGAAATGGAATTAATATTTCTTGGGATTCTTACCCCAACATGACATGTGGCTACATAGTAAAATGGTGTCATTCATCTGGGTCTGAAGCCTGTAGTGTGGACTGGCAGAAATTTCCTTCAAATACAACAAATGCAGTGATAAAATCTGGTAAGTCAGAGTACTTTCTTGTGAGTCTTTCTGGTTGAGATCCTGAGCAGCAAGTGGAATGAGAGCAGCATGAAGCTATAGGTTGCAGATTGTTTGATTGCTGTGTACTTGTGTAAATAAATTAATTTCTTCTTGGTACTGTGTTTATTTTAATTTCTTACACAGTCTTGCCAAATCCAAATATCAGTCTTGACTTAACTTTTATCATCCTGTATTTATTAACTGTTTTGAAATTACCTCTTGTAGCTGTACGCCACAATTTCCTAACTCAGCCTAATGCATAATGGTTAATCTAGAGTTAGGGGTTTTATTTGGATTCTAAGCATAAACAGTGCTGCTCAGGATGGGAGAAGACTAATCCGTTGTTTTTACATGAGGCAGATTTTTTTTAAGTGTGACCTCCATGTGCTGGCTTGCTGTCAACTATTGAAATTTCCTGGAACAGGGCACATTCCAGGTCTTTAGATGCTGGTGGGCAGATCAGGGAAATGAAATTCAGCTGTGGTGGGACTAGTAGCAGCAGAAGAGGAAAGCGAGAGCACATTAAAGATGTGGAATTTTTTCCTCTGCTTTCTATAAGGGTATATATTTGCCTTTTAGAAGAATTTAGTAATAAAGTCTCCATTCAAGGAAACAACTTGGAGCTGTGTATGTAGGAATGTTGGAGGGGAGTGAGACCTGGAAGAATGGGGGCAATATGTTTTTCTGTCTGTAATTACAACACTGTGTCCATGTTGTTTCTGTTTGTGCTAGCTAGAGATTTTTTTTTTTTAAGCAGACAATACTGTGTCTGTCCAATGATGCACTGCTTTACTCCTGAGCTCTTCACGGAGATGGTTCTTGCAGGATGTGACTCTTTTATGAGTTGTCCAGCTGCTAGGGCTGGGCTCAAGCTGGCAAATTCACCTCTGCTCTTAGTCCTGCTAGGAGAATCCCTCAGGCTGGACCTGAACTCTTGCAAAGCCCAGTTGACTTCTGTGTAGTTACTCAGTGGTATCTGTTTAGAAAAAGTCTTCAAAGCAGTGTACAGTCCCGACTTGACAAAATCCCAGAAAGTGGAAAATTATTTACACATTACAGCATTAAATATCTGTGCTTCCACCAAAGACATGTGAAGCATAGATTTGATGACTATCTGTGTTTTTTAAAGTCAGGTCAGGACTGAAGTTCATTACTAAGTTGTTTCACTGTCACTTCTGAGCATTTTCTGCGATCTTTTGTACTGTTGCTCCAATAAACCTGGTTATTTCAAAATGCATTTGTATTTCTAAGGAGGCAGGATCTACATGGCTGCTGTGGGAGGAAAGGAAGGGGATTATTTCTGGTAACTTCAATTTGTGTTTCCCCATGGAAAGGGCAATTTATGCAATTTGAGTAGCTTGTTTTGAATCCTCTTTGTTTAGTACTAAACTTTCTCTGGGAGCTAGATTTGGTTACTGCTTCTAAACCACATCTGATGGCATAGCTTTTGTAGAAATTACAAGTAGGAATGGTATTTATACCATTATACTTTGTAATTTTTGATACATATTTGTATATCTGCATCACGTGAAATCTACAAGCATCATTCTTCTGAAGTGAAATATACTTACAGCAATTTTCTCTTGCAGCTCTGTTCAAACCTGGTGTGAGATACAACTTTTCTCTGTATGGCTGCAAATCCATGGGATATCAGTTGTTGAAAAACGTAACTGGGTATATGAAAGAGCTGCGTGAGTACACTTTTATCATTCAGGATCTCTGCAAAGTGAACTTAGTCTTTGTCTGTTTTTCAGCTCAGTGCTGGTAGAAGACTGAGACCAGAATCTCCATGCAGTACTACTTACTCCTGTTTGTTCTCTGCATATAACTGTAACACATTTCTCCAGCCACTTCAAGTTCCAAGCATATGCAATCACACTTTGTTCTCCAGCTTGTGTGGTGGCACAGAGTGTCACAGCAATTCACAGCCATAATTTGAACCACATGGCTGTGGTCCCTTCTACACAAGAGAAGGCAACTTTTTTGATTCATCAAGTCCAAGTAAATTTTGAAGCACATTTAGTACAGCTCAAAATGTAAAAATTTAGTACAGCTCAAATGTAAAAATTTAGTACAGCTCAAATGTAAAAATTATCCATAACATTTCTGTGTTGAAATGAAAGCACTTTGTAGATCCAAACTAGATCCTAGAGCACAACCACTTTGAGAATTGCAGTTGTATTCTGTCCCACACTAGCCCTGTTTGGGTAACTGGGGTTTGACCCAGTGCTGAGCTTTGCTGGCCTGAAGATGCATTAGTGTCTGAATGCTTTCTGTTCCCATGTGTCTGGACATGACTTTACACTTTAACACCACATTGTATTGTATTGTATTGTAGTGTAACTACAGCACCCATTTCACTTTGAACTTTAATGTGTTTTCTGCTAAAATAGTTTCCCTAGAAACTGAACTGCTGACATAATCAGAGTCCTTGGAAATGGTGTTGTTTATTTCATTGCTAAGGTTGAAGGTGAGGTTAAGGCAATTTTATCAGAAACTCTATTTTCAGCCATTTGTATTTCTGCAAAAATTCTGAAAGGCTTCCCAGAAGAGTTTTCCATGTGTGTTATGAACAGATCAGACAGAAGCTTTCAAGATACAAAGACTTTGAGGGACTAAAAATGCATTGAATGTGTAGAAGAAACTTACTAGGAACTGAGAAATGCACAAGAGCATAAATTCATTCTCAAACATTAGATTTGCCTTTGGACAGATAACCATCCAGAGAAAAATGGATGCATTCTTAAACATGAGTTCAGCCGTGCTGGAACAAAGCCAAAGTCCTGACATTGTACATGGCAGTATGCATTATCTGCTGTAACACTTTCAGTAGGCTTCAGGTATTGGAATAAGGACTTGTGCAAACTGCTAAAAGTAGTTCTTTCAAGCTTAGATGGTAAAATTGTGGAGTTTTTTTAGTTTTAAGACAAGCTATGAAGTCACAGAGTTAAAGCCTGTAAAAGCTAGTATGTATCCTCTGAATGTTTATACAATCTTTTGGGGTTTATTGCAGGAAGAAGAGTATTTACATTTATGGGTCTGTAAGACAGCTGACCAAAGAGAAATTTTTCTTCTAGCACCTCTTAGTAGCTAATACTGCAGCAATTATTAACAATTAGTCCAATATAGCTGTGTTTTTGTAGACTCCTGATAAGTCTTTCACACGTACTTTACAGTGAGGAGTCTTTAGGAAAAGGTTGGAAAATGCTAGTTCCAAAATAAAACTGATGAAATGCTTACATGGTTTCAGCATTTTATGATAAGGTAATTTCTTACTGGTTTCTTCCTTCATAATTCTCCCTACAGCTCCAAAAACTGCACCAAATTTTATTGTTGAAGAAACTTCTTCAGATTCTATATTGGTAAAATGGGAAGACATTCCTATTGAAGAATGCCGAGGATTTCTAAAAGGATATCTTCTTTCCTTTGCAAAAGGTGAAAAAGATGCTTTGAAGCCTAGACTTTCAGAATCAGGTAAGTTAATTGTGTAGATTGCAACTTTCTTGCTTACATATTTTTTTTTTATTTTTCAATAATTTAATTTTACTTTAATAAAAAAGGTGCTTTAGTAATAATTCGGTTGCATTACTCACTGTTATAATTTGCTCCTGATTTAAAATGCCTTCGTGTGATTAGCCCAGTTGTTTTTAATATAAAGCAAAAGTTGGAGAAAACTGTCTCTCTGAGGCCATAAAGTAATGCAGTGACTAAGTGGCAATGTGTCATGCTGTCCTGTGCTCAAATACCCTGGGTAGATGAGGTGGGGAGGTTACATGGCTATATTTAATAGGGTATATTCTGCCAGTTCCTGTTCTGTCAGGACTGAAGCCTGACTCACATTCATAAGAGGACACGCAGGAGGGTAAGGAAATGCAGTAAATCTGCAGCAGCAGCAGCACCACACTCCTGTGCTGTTTGGTGCTAGGGTCCTTTATTTCAATTTTTCTTTACAAGGACTGTTCTTCTCGTTTCATCTGCTCACTTCAAGACAGTTTTGCTAAAGCTGAGGTTGTCTTTTTGAATCCTTTCATATGAAGTTATGCATTTCTTACTGCTTCCAAACAAACAGGGAATCCAGAACTTAAAGTTAACAATATCACTGACTTAACAAAGAAGTCTATGAAAATACTTGATCTTCAAGGCAAAACAAGTTACCAGCTGGAACTACAAGCCTACACTGCTGGTGGGTTGAGCCCTCCTAACAGCCTCTATGTGGTGACAAAGGAAGACTGTAAGTTGATTATCCCTGTTCAGACATATCCCTCTCTTTAGCACAGGGGCTGTATGATGTGTCTAAATCTGAGCTTATTTTGTTGGTTTGTGGGGTTTTTTTCTGTTCCTGTAGGTGGTTTGGGCCTACAGTCTAATTTTTGCCTTTATTTAGTTGGTTATTTATAAATACAAAAATACAGTTCAGAGTGAGGGAAGATCCTTTTCTATTACAGCTACTTTGTAGTTCATGGTAATGTATGCATAAAAAATAACTTCTAACCTACTACTAAATATAGTGGAGTCTGAGCTTAGTTTTCTCAAACAGCCAGCTGTTTTTGTCAGGTTTCCCATGATGAATGTCTGCTAATACATGGTGGGAAGAAAGACATTGTGGAAATATTTATCAGTTTTAGAGTTGTAAACAGATGCTTCTCGACTTTGAATTCAGTTTTATTGATCCCTTGACAGAAGCAAACACAGAAAGACAATTATATAAAAGAGATTTTTGGACAATGAGAGAAAAAAAGTATTTCCTATGAAGGACTAAACACTGGGGTTCAACTAAAATACGTGAAAATCAAGCTTGAGGCATTTAATATCAATGGAAGAAGGTAGTGGAGATCTATTGGAGCTAAAGCCCAGGGATTGGAAGCATTGTAAAACATACAAAAGACAATGCTGTTTATGCAATTAGTTGTTGGCCTAGAAGAGCCATTACCAGAAACTTGGCCAGCTCAGGTAGCATGAAAGTGCAATGTCAGTGCTTAGTGAGAACAGAATCACCATACCAATGAGTCTTGTACTGCACAAGAAGCTTTCTGTAATTAAACAATCAGAGAGAAATACCTGCTGATTCCTGTAGTTATCACTGAATCTGTGAATTGCTGCAAAGGGGAAGGATGATAGGTGTAGGTCACTGTTTGCAGACCACTGCACTAGCTGAGTTTAATGGAATGGTCTTTAAATGGGGAGAATATTAGAAAAGGAATAAAACTTACTGGTAACATTGGATATATATTTACTGTCTCCTCTTGTTCTTATCTGCCAGCTGTAGGATTAATCATTGCAATTCTGATCCCCGTCGCGGTGGTGCTGCTGCTTGGAGTGTTGGCCAGCATCTTCTGCTACCGAAAGAGGGAATGGTAAATGCCTGTCTCGGGTTCTCAACTTTTCCTGGAAGTGTTTGCTTCAGTGCTAGGGTTTTCCATGATTTTAGTTACTCCCTGTTTTCTCTATATACCCAAAGATGTTAGTGGGCTTTGTTCACAGGTGGGTGGCAAAAACACCATGCAGAGGATGAGGGAGAAACCGAGTTGGAGACAGGTCAAAGGGAGGAATGCAAAAAGTTTTTGCAGGAGCCTGTCTTCCAGTGAGCACCATTTATAAACAGTTCCCAAATGGAAATAAGCTGGCGACATACTGTAATTTGTGTGCCCTCTACAAACAAAGATGGACATAGCATCTTCAACTTTTAGTAAATGTGGCATATTAAATTCCCAACTTAAAAAAAGAAGAAGGTTGCTGTTTTTTCCATTATACGCAGTGAAAGTTCAACACACTAAATCTTTGTACCAGATGTCTTCAGTATTCTGAGTTAAAGGGAAGTGTCTTGACTCCTTTTGTGTATTCACAATCTGTTTCAGGCCTTGCTATCTTTATAATAGTTTATTCTTTCGTCTTTAAAGGATTAAAGAAACATTTTATCCAGAAATCCCGAATCCTGAGAACAGTAAGGCACTACAGTTTCAGAGGAACATCTGTGAGGTAACCCTTATTTTAAATCTAGTATTTTAAGCTTCTGAAAGATAAAACCAGTTAAAGAATTCTTTTGCAAACTTTGACTCATCTGTTCCAATTGTAGAAAAAAACTGTGGCAGAGAGAAGCAAGCCAATTTACTGAGTAACTTCTGTCAGGTGCTATCTAGAGCTTTGTTGTTGTTAATGTAGTTATTTGCAATGTATGAAGTAGGAAAGGACTGTTGCATTTCTCTCCTTCCAGCTAATAAGAAGTGTCAGTGCCTGATAAGAATACGGGAGTAACACACCCATCTTTGTCAAAGTGTTAAAAGAAGCAGGAAGTACGGAGATCTGCCATATCCCATTATCCTGGTAGATACATTATTTGGAGATGGGCATAATATTTAAACAACCTTCGGGAATGGGTTGTACAAAGATTTGGAGATTCGGAGAAAGTTCTCAAACATTTACTGCAGTGTCTTTAATTTGCATAAAATACTTCCAACAGTAACAGGAATGTGAGCCAGAAAATGATAAACGCTTTTTTTTTCTTTTTTTTTAATGTATTGTACTAGTGGCCATTGGATGAGTACAATCCACAAGCCACCAAACTACTGTAATTTTGGCAACTTGTTGCTTTCAGGTTTTCCAGATCTTTTGTCTTAGTGTCTCCCCCTTCTCTTTTTTCTCATTTCAGGGGAATAAGACACTTAAAACACTGGAAATGAACCCCTGCACCCCCAATAGTGTTGAAGTGGTGGAAACACAGTCTACCGCTCCAAAGATTGAAGACACAGAGATGATGTCCCCAGCAGCAGAGACCACTGTGCCTGAAGATGGCTCTGACTCAGAAATGGAAAACCACGTTGTTGTCTCCTACTGCCCCCCTATCATTGAAGAGGAGATCTCAAATCTCCCTACAGATGAACCTGGGGGGTCATCTCAGGTGGTTTACATTGATATCCAGTCAATGTATCAGCCTCAAATTAAACCAGAGGAGGAGCCAGGAATAGACTTAGTGACTACGGCAGGCTATAAGCCACAAATGCAGCTCTCTATCAGTGCTCTGAAAATAGAGGGTCATTCACCTGTGGAGGAAGAATTGGATAAAACTGCAGGTTACAGACCTCAAGCAAACACAAACACAAACACGTGGAACATGGGCACTCCAGACTCCCCTGGATCAGTTGAAAGCAGCAATGAAAATGCATCTTTTGGGAGCCCATGTTCAATTAATTCCCGACAGTTTCTGCTTCCCCCAAAAGATGATGAAGACTCTCCTAAACCCATTAACACAGGGTGGTCCTTCACACACTTTTTTCAGAACAAACCAAATGATTAACAGTGAGTCCTCATTGCACGTGAACCTGCCTTCTGAATAAGCTTTTATTCCTGATATTGTAAAGAAAGGAAGAAGAAAACTGCAAAAGGAATTAATTATTCTTGGAGACAGTCAGCAGAAGTTCTAGTGAGCTGAATGTTACCATATTACCATGTTTAAGTTAGTCAAAGTGTTAATACTCCATTGTAATAGAGGCTGAGAGGCCAAAATTATAGCAATTTAGTTATTACTCTAGTAAAATATATTGGATGCAAGGGGTTTTGAATTTACAGCCCCTGATAATTATAGTCAAAGAACTCTGCCTACCTTCACACAGTGCTCCAAGATAAAAGTGGTCTCATGAAATTTATAACTTGGAAAGATTGCTTTGCTTTGTTGTAGTTGTTCTCAACCATGCAGACTCAAATGATGCAGCGCCAACAGATTTCCTTACTGAAGGTTTAATTTATAGCAAATTCAGCCTAAGACACAGAAACAATGCAGATGGAAACTGTTGAGATCTTGTACCTAGTTATAAACAAAGAACAAATGAGTGTGCTATTTTTTTTCTTCTCCTGTATGGAAGGTTATTGTCACTGTTTAACACTTAAAAAGCAACGGCTATTCAAATCTGTTGCTTTTTGACTAGACACTAATTTCTGTACCTACTGTACAATGTTTATTAAATGTTTGACTCAGGGGTACAAACTTGGGGAAAAGAAGTGTAACACTGATTGAAACCTCAACAAGAACTGCATAAAGTTTAAAACTTCCTTTAAAAAAAAAAAAAAAACAACTTAGAATGCTCTATATTTTTTCTATCTTTTGGTTAAAGAGTTAATCTTTCCTAATGTATTGCACTAATACATTTTGTATTTCATAGCTTCTGCTCCAGATTTCCTGCTTTGAAGTGGTACAGTAGTCCAGTCACCCTCAGTGTTCAGCAGTCTTTGCACTATGCAGTAATGTAAGCCATGAGGAAATCTCTGTCTACTCACCTTAGCTGCTGAAGCAGTTTGGCACATGAAATTAGAGGTAGTAGGACTAGGTCCTTGAGGAGAAATTGCTTTTTGGATGGTCTTTATTGTATTAGCTTTGTATTACCTGCTGCCTGGCTGATCTTTGATCTTAACTTGTCAACCCAACAGGACCTTCTATACAAATCCTACCTGGGAGTACAAGGTAGGGTTTCTCTAGTGGCAGGGAGAAACCCAGGGAGGTTTTAGTGCCACTAATTCTACCTCTCCTTTACCAGATATGTGATGCAAAGAAAGCTTAAATGATGTACATTTTGTGCTTAAAGGAGTGTTTAGAACAATCATCTTTTAAAATGCTTGTTTTCCCATGTGCATCTCTAGACAACTGTAACTGTAACATTTCATGGTGTAAATTTCAGGCTGTGGCATACATGAATTTCACTAGCTTACAGAAACTTTTGAGAAATTTACCTGTTTCTTGCTGTAAAACAGTGGGAAGACATCAGATGTTAAAAGAGTGATCAAAAAGGGTCTCCATGAAGTTCTAACCAAATTTTATTTTAATCTCCATTTCCTTAGCTACTGTGTTTTCTTTAGGGTTTGGATTGTTGTTTGGTTTTGGGTTTTGGGGTTTTTTTTAATAAATAAGACATGGGAATGGTTTTCTAAACAAAACAGATAAGGAGACTGAATTGGCTAGGCTGCTAGTTGTAAAGGTGTGAGAGTAGACCAGGAGGATGACTTGACAGACCTTTGGTCTCCAACCCACATGATCTGGCCATCAAAATAAAACCAAGCATAAAGTTAAATCTAATCACAGCAATGGGTCTTCAGTTTCAGAGGCTGGCATGTCTGTGCCATCTCCATAGAATGAAATATAGAGGTGTTTCAAAACTGACAAAAAGGCAAAGCACTAAATAGTTACCATAATAGGTAACAGCTTCCTGTGTGTGCCTCCCAATAGAGTGAACTGTGAAGTAGTGAAAAACAGATTAGTCTGCAGGTCTGGCAGAGTGCACAGTGTCTCTGAAAGGACAGAAAGTGCACATAGGATTCATCTGTTGAGTCTTTGAATTAGCAGGGCTGCACGTGAAAAGACTGGCAGTGAAAAGAGCTGAGGTCCATTTGTGACCAAGCATCAGCACAAGGGAAGTGTCATAGCCTGTAACTTAGAACATTAAACTAACACATGAAATGAAGCAGTTGAGCCCTTCGTGATTGATAGCTGGGAGGAGGCTAAATCCTAATAGTAACAACTGTTTTTCACAATTATTCTTTTGTTAGAGTATTTCTTTTCACTAGTGTAGATTTGGCTTAATGTCTCCATCTGCTAAGATGAATTTTAGCTTTTGCTGCTATATGCTTTTAATTGAAAGCAGATGATGTCATGGACAGTGTGTATGGGTAGTGGTTAGGGGTATTTTTTTACAGAGCAGATTCTCAGTACAGAGGAGCAATCAGTATTGTATGGTGATCCAACTGAAAAAAACCCTCTGTAGCAGAACAGCTGACCATGAAGAATAACTGTGCTTTTCATATGGCTGTGTATTGCAAGAAACAAAATCAAACTGCAGTTTGAGAGTACTAGCAATTTTTAATTTGGAGACTGGAAATCAAGGCAGCTGCAGAGAACACAGAGAGCTCTCACAGGAAGTAGTTTAGGACCATTCTCAGTGTTCACATGGTGAATCACTTACACATAAGCATCATATACTCAGGTTTCCCAGTGTGCTGCTTCTGCTATTCAGTAAAGACAACAACATTTTAAATTGCTTCATTTCTTAGTGATTAGGTAAGGAAAAGCTCCACAAATGCATGTTCTGCCTCAATATTGATGTTATAAACTCTCGGACCTAATTATTCATCTCTTTTTTTCTTTTTTTTTTTTTTTTTTAATTCTTGACTATATACCTGGTGTTCTGACTTTCAGGATGCAGGTCAGAAAGGTCCTTTAACAGCAATGGCTTCAGTGAGAAGAGTGGGAGAGTGGGACAGATGTGGGAGAGACACAAACTTGTGCAGTATCTGTAGCATCATTGTTGCTTAATGCTGATGAGCCAGTAAGCAGTTGTCATTCCAGCACTTGAAAGCTCAGCTGCTTCACCTCTGTGGTTTCCTTTGAGCCTCTTCAGTGCTGCCTTTCAAATGCTATCTCAGATCTTCAGCAGTGAATTCAGATGCATAGGGAGAGGTGGTGCAAATGTGATCAACCACTCCTAGGTACATGGAGCAGTAGGGATGAATGACAGGGACAGTCAGGGAACAGACTTGCTTTCTGAGCCCAAGTGCCATGTTAAACCAGTGAAGCATCTTTAGGAATGTCTTTGAACCAAATACTCTCAAAGCATGGTGCTCTCTCATAGCCTCTAAATGCTTTGATAGCAGTTGTAAGTATCAGAGGGGATCAGATTCTTTGTACTAGTGCCTTCTAGCTTCCTGATGAGCCTCTTCAGACAAGTTTTTTTCTGAAAAATATCTTAGGAATCCTAAAGTTTAAACAGCATTTCCTAACCAGCCTTTTGTGAAAAATCTTATCCTTTATTGAACATTTGTTTTTAGTTATTTTGGCTTTTTACTTCATTTTTTTAGAAGAGTAGAAAGTGCAGCTTTAAAAAAAAAATTAAAAGAACCAACCAAAAAGCAAAACCCAACAACTTCCAGAAGGGATATCACCAGAAGGGATTGTGTCATGCCTAACTTCAGTCCTCCAGGATCAGTATTCAGAGATGTAGGGTATTAATGCCAAGCAGTTGCTTTCTGAAGAAAGTTGTTGATTCTGCTGCTTTTTATTTTTGAGCCATGCCTGTCATATGTGACAATTTAAGTTTTGTAATGGGTTTTTGTACTGTTCACTGTACGTGTGGAACATCAGTCACATTTGATGTATCATTGTGCACTCTCTATTTGACACATTGATTATTTTTGGGTTTTTTGCATGCACAGATCTGGGATCTCAAGCTTGTGTTAGATTTTGGGATGGTGGATCTGCATGTGATATACCTCACAGAACTACTAGTTAATATATCAACAAAATAGTAAGCTAATGTTACCGGCAGGCAGTGAATTACTTCCCCTGCTGTGCAGTGGCTGTATAGGCAGATACAGATCCTGATAACTGACATTTGCTGTCTTTATTATCTCTAGTTGCTGCTTTAATGGGTAAACCATTTCCAAAGGGAGCCAGTTGCTGTGTTGTCATGGCACAATTGGCAGATGTGCTGCATTTCTTCATCTTTGGTTTATGTGGGGGACCAGAACTTTACTTTGCTAGGAACGTGGCAGCAGCACACTCCTGCTGGCCTCGAGCTTCAGGCTGTTCTGAAGAGGCATTTTCAAGTCACCTTTTCATGTTGTTGTTGATAGGTTCAGCTGGGTAAAGCTTAGTGCTGGGTTGTTCCCATGTTTCCATGATCATGTCCTCCAGGATACTCAGTTGAACATGAATAGGAGCAAAAATTAAAGCGATTGGGTGCACTGGAGAGAGAAGGTGATTAGACATCACTCTGAAAAGGCAATGATAAATTGTGTGCTCTGTTTTTAAATAAATACTGCTTTGTAAATAGAATACTTGTATCCCTACAAGTAGATAGAAATATAGTAAAATAATTTGACAGATATTAGAAAAATGTAACATTTAGAGAATGAGATTGCTAACAAAGCTCTGTGTACCATAAATCTATGAAGAGCTTCCTGTGTAAATAGCATCTTCTGTTCTGCCAGAGACTTTGATGAAGACTTCGGTGCAAATGACATTTAATATTTGTAACACTTAAGTCCTAAGCCTTTATGCACACATGTGCTTGCATCATCATGTGCCTAGGTGCATATGGCAGAGAAAGTCAGCTTACAGCTGCCAAAGTGATTTTTTTTGGAGTCCTGTACATGAATATATACCTTCTGAGACAGTTTTGTCTAGGGGAAGCACCTGCCGCCTTGTGCTCCTCCCAACGCACTTTGCAACACTTGTGGTGCTGTGCATTAAATGGTGCCCTCTGTGGATGATGCTCAAAGATGCTGTTGGCAGTTGGCAGTATTTGTTGGTTTTTCCCTCATCTTTTCCTTAGCCAGCCTGGAAACACAGACCCAGACCCCAAATGCTAGACAAGGATTCAGAAGTGTTTGAGTGTTTCATTCCTTTATGTTTAAGATATCTTCCTTTATGTCTTAGATATCTCATTAGGAGCTGTAAAATAGTTTCTTCCACCACGATTTTCTTTCCCCTCCCCCATTTATATAACTCTAGATTTTCCCCAGTGTTTCTAAGATAGCCAGTGTTTGTTTTCTTTTAGCATGTTATACAAACAAACCTCAGATGATATTTACTGATGGTATCTCTAACTTTATAAGTTGTCCCAGCATGCATGACAATACTTCTCCCCCACAAAACCATCTATTATTTCCTTCAGCTTTTACAACTTAAAAAAACAAAAAAAAAAACTCTAGAGGACTTCTGGGTTTTGGAGAGCAGAGGCTCGGTATCCCCATGCAGGTGAGCTGGTCTAATGGCAGGGTGTTTCATGAGAGGATGGGGTTAATCCCTCTCCAGTCTCACCCTCTTCTTGTGACAGCACTGTCCAGGTGACTTTGTGGTGCACCAGAGCAGATAAATCCTTGGTTTTCAGTTTGATACCTAACAACATCTCTAGGACAGTCCCAAATCTGCATTTTGACTGAAAGCAAGCTTCAGTGGAGATTTATGGAGAGCTTCTCCTAGAAGGTTCAATACCTTTGCAGCTCACTTGATCTCATGTTGTGCAAAAGGTAGTGAGTAAAACTAACCCAGGAACAAAGCAAAAGTGAAATTTTCACTTTTTCATTACTTGGATTAAGAAAAATTTTAAAATTAATAGCTCCAGCAGGGCAAAGTAAAATAGAAAAGTCACATCCTTTAGTAGTAATACAATAAAAAAATAATCTTTGAACATCAGTCTGTCAGTGTTTTCTAAATGTGGTTCAAGAATGGCTTTGGAAACATTTTATGTTTTTTTAGCATGTCAAAAGTTTGTAAAACTGGGGATAACAAAAAGAGAAGACAACTGAATCATGTCATATCTGAAATCCTACTTGAAGGTAACAGCAATTTGAACTTTGAGCCTTTTGTGGCACACAAAACATCGGAACTGGTGGAATCATACAGGTCACCTGAAAAAAACACAACATTGTACTATAATGCTGTAACTTTAAAAATATAATACTGTGAATAGGTTCAATGTTTTTTTTAGCTCTTTTTATACCATATTTTTTACAGCATAAATAATTTGCTTAGATCTGTTTTTTATGTTCTGTTTTTATGAAGATTTTAATGGACTTTTGTTTAATACTAGTGAAAATATTGTTTGCCAATTTGACATAGTCATCTATAGAAGTTAATTCTGAGAATAAATCAGTAGACTGAGCTGAAAAAATAGTCTTCATAATACACTAAATCTAATAAGTCATTCAGCATATTTTTCTTGCCGAATGATACTGAAATTTTCCAGCTTCCAAATCTGCTATTGAAAAATTACTTCTTTCATGATTTTAGCAAAATCATCACAAGGCACTTTAAAGAAGCTGTAGCATGCCAAGTAAAATACTGATTCAACAAAGTGTATCAATATGAAAATTTATCTGCTAAGCAGTTAAACAAATGCATGCTTAAAAAAGGAAGCATGGGATCATGTTGGGGATAGAATATTTCAGTGTGGCAGTTGACATTTAAGACTAACCTAGCACTAAGATGCAACTTTGCATACATTTTAAACCTAGTTTGCTTGCTTGATGTAATTCTTGTTGTATTGCTTGGGTGTCTAAAAGTAAGCATGTGTTTAACAATTTTGCCATAGTATTGCCATGAAACTTAATAAATATATTTTCTTACACTCTTATATGTCTTCATTTTCTTTGCTTTCCTATTTCTTTTTTAAGTAAGAGTTAAATTCTGCTCATGCCCCAGTACAAAGAGAGTTATTTGAATTTTGTGCCAGAGTAAATAACCACAGGATCTAGCAAGCACAGCCTTGGCTTCCTGATAGGCAGAGTGGATAGTAACAAATACTCCCCAAGTGGCTTCTCCTCCGCACAACAGATCCTGCCATTTCCAAGGCCCACTGAAGCCCTCCTGTTCTTGGTGTACAATGCAGTGATAGGAAAAAGCCCAGGTCACTTACCTGTGTCCTCCTTGGCTGGTGGCTCTAGCACAGCTGGGGTTTGATATGTGATCCCCCTGCACCCCTGGGCTGGGGGTGTGCAGACATCAGCCCCTGCAGACTCTGCACGGGGAACATCCCTGTGCCGGGATGAAGGGCACAGTGGCAGGACGGAGGGGCCCAGGCTGTGCACTGTGGGGTTCGTTTGGGTGGCACAGGACATTTTCTCAGTATGTTTAAGTGGAACTGAGATGACCAGCTAATGATCATGAGCCTTATGTTTGAGTCCATTTATGTCTTGTCATTTATGTCTTGTCATTTGGTGTCTTAGTGACAGGTGAAGAATTGTGTTGGCTCATCTAATCCAGAGCACCTTTACTTGGGAATAACCTGACCTTAGCAATGTGTGTAATGACAGGTGCTACACCACAGCACGTCACAAAAACCATCATGGCATGTGCTCTCTCCATCTCTTTGGAGGCATCCTTGAAAGTCAGAGTCAATTCCTTGCCCCACAACAGCAGATTGATGCAGCTTGATATGACAGCAACTGGGCAGGGTGTGGGAGCTCTTCTGAGCACTGGGGATTGTGGGATTTAGGTCTTTTAGTGGGACTGAAGAGTATTGCTCTGAAAAAAACACGTAGAACTGTTGGAATGTGGGAAGGCTTAATTGTTTCAAAAGTGAAACCCACAGCTACCCTCTCCAACCCTGCTGCTGCTCTGGTAGCAGGGACACCAGGGAGGAGCTCCAGACAGGTCTCACTCCACCATCTGTGTCTCAGGTCTAAAAGAACTAAGAGGATGATGGCTTTGCAATATCTTCTGAAGATATTGCACATGTTCAGACATATCTAATTCAATCCTTGGCAAAACCAGGTTAATCCAATTGGGCTGTGTATTTAACACAGCTCCCAGGCAGCTAGAATGAGTAGATATGATCATCATGGAGACACACAACAGCAGCAGCAGAGGACTATGAAAGCAGGAGGTTTTTTGCGGGGTTCATGAACTGTCCCATGCATCACCATCATATTGAGAGTGGAGAGAGGGAGTCAGACCATCCATGTTTTCTGGCTCGTTCCAGCACACAACCTTCTCCAGGCAGCAACTGGCAGAACAATAGGTTGCAGTCTCAAGCTGCATCAAATGAAATATAGGTTGGATATTAGGAAAAAGTTTTCCATGCAAAGAGTGATAAAGTACTGGAATGGCCTGCCCGGGGAGGGGGTGGAGCCACCACCTCTGGATGGGTTTAAAAAAAGACTGGAAATGGCACTCGGTGCCATGGTTTAGTTGAGGGTTCAGGGAACAGGTTGGACTCGATGAGTTTGAAGGTCTCCCAGCCTTGTGATTCTGTGATTCTTATGTTCTTTTTGGCTCTCCCTGTACTGCCAGTGCTGGTAGCTCCCAATGTGGCAGTGGCTGTAGCATCAAAGTACACACTCCCCTGGATCTGCAACCACAGAAAACTTCTCTCAACACATAAATAAAGCTTAAATTTCCTCTGTATGAAACATTTGTTACCTATCTGTGTTTTGGTAAGAACAATCAGTTCAAATGAAAGCTACCTAAACATGATGATAAACAGGTAATTTAATTTTTGAATTCTGCTTTGCAGACGCCACAACTAAAAACTGTAGAGAAGAAAAGAAAGCGGGAGCAAGTGAAATGGTAAAGAAAATATTAGATATTGCTCCTCCCATGTTTTCAAAAGACAAAAATTTAGGAAAATTCTGCCATGTTTGCAAAAATTGATGAGATAGGCTGCCACTACTGCCAATAGAAACTAAGAGTCTGCAAAACAAAAAATTAGGTTGGAAAGCTGCTCTTTTGTGAGACAGAACATGGGGTGTCTGCGCTCTGCAGCTCTATATTTTCCACATTTCTCCATATATCTCAATTACAAAAAGTGTTGGAAAACATGGCCTGTGGGGATGGTGTTGAAAGAACTGGCACAGTTGTTTTCCTAGAAAGAAAGACTGAGGGAATGATTTAAAAAGAAAGAGCAGGGGAAGAGGAACAATGTAATCTTTGTCTTAGTGCACAATGAACAAAGAAAAATGCTGTGACAGTGAATGGATATTCAAAAGAAATCAGGGCAGTCGGTCACAGCACTGCCAGGCAGTCTCCATCACAAGGGGTTTGACAAGAGGGCACTCACAGACGAGCGAGTCCTGTCCACAGGGACAGAAAGCCAGGACCTTGCAGAGCTGCAGTGACCACAGGTGCTGGCACCAGGCTGTTATTCGTGAGTGAAATGCCTAAGTGCAGAATCAAGGGCACAACATCACAGTGCCTTGTGGACCCCACAGGGCCCACAATGACTCAAACCAATGAAAAATGGAGTGGGAGAGAGTTGGGGAACAGGAACACCCCCACCCCACCCCCACCACCCAAGAAGTAAAATGGTGATAAAAGACTGTCTGATGGGATGTGGCTGTTGCTCTCTCTGAGTAAACCATGACTGTACCTTATCTAGTCCTTTAAAGTGAGGAGATTTTCCTCTCGAGGGGTGATGCTGTCATGGAGGGAGCTGAACATGCAGAGCTGGAACAACACATTTTCCACCCAGTTTACTTTGCTGTGCAAACAGAATGAAAACATTTTCTGAAAAGGAAAGCCTGGCTGACAAAATAGCAGGCAGCTATTGCAGGGTAATACTCCATCCAGGGAATGGGCAACTTCCCAATCCTAGTAACCCCTTCTTCCCCCTCCTCTTCACTCTTTTGCTCCCTGGGGCCAAGCTGGGAGGACTGGGATGGAAATGAGCTCCTAGCTGACCCAGGACAAAGCAGTGCAGCAAGGATTTTCCAATTATACGGAGCGTTGCTAAATCTCATCTGGCTTTAGAACTCCTTGACTTGCTTTCTTTTTCTTTTATCCTTATTTTCCTTTAGGATGAAGCAGATTAAACCTAACTGATTCCTAGTAGCTGGCTCCCATGGAGATGGAGGAGTAGTGGAGAGCCGCAAGACACACTTTGCCCTGGGCAGAGTGAGGGGCAGCTAGGAAGCAGCTCTGGCCAGCAGCCAGTGCTCAGCACAAAGCCTGACTCAGCCCACCAAAGCTGGCATCAAGGCAGGTGTTCAGCCCTACTAAGTGGAATATTACGTGTTTTGGGAATAATGTGGAAAACTAGTAAGAAAAATAAGAGCTGCAGTTTAAGGAAGGAGAAAAAATTGCAAAGAGAGGTACAAGCACTTGTGGCTGCTGCCTTCTCTGCTGGTTTGCTCAGGTAACTGCAGCAAAAGAGATGCGGCTCCAACTGGCAGGAACTTACCCTGTTCAGCACTGGGGTCATGCCTTGCATCTGAGTCAGCCCAAGCAATGAATAATGTGACTAATAAACATTCCTGGAGACAGCACATGCAGCCAGTTCCTGGGAAAATGACTAATCACTCTGCCATTCACTGTCCACCTTTCTTTTATCCTTCCCTGACCCAGCATCAGTGGGGAAGGTGGCAGAGAGCGAGAGGGGCAAAGCCTCCACATGTAGTCAGATGTTCCTGATTTTCTGCTACCTGTCTCCTGTTCAGCCCCTGAAGTGGAAACCACAGTGGGAACCCATGCCCAAGCTTTACCAGGAAGAGTGGAGATGTAGATGAGGGATGTTTCTAAGATTGTCTTTAAAAGGATGCAGAAAGGATCCTTTTTTTACCGATTTGAACCACTCAGCATCTTTGCTATTCACGCCTCCACTCCTGGCTGGCCGGCACCGCGCAGCTGTGCTGCTCGTGCTCAGCCTGCACCGCTGCAGGGTGATGTCGCCAGCCCCGAATTCCCGTGTGGTGACAAGCAGAGTTGGAAACAGATATCTGGGGAGCTGCTCTTCTTTTCCCACAACAACAACAGAGGTATTTCCTACCCATACCCCTCCCTACCCGACATTTCAGAAGAGCCACTTTTGTTTTGGAGAAGCACCGCCTCGTACCAAAGCGCCCGGTATTCTGCAGTAAATTATCTTAAAAGAGAGACTTCTCCCACCAGATGTTTGCCTTGGAACTGGTCTCCAAACTCTGTGACAGAAACTAAAGGATGGGAAAGGCCAGGCACGTAAGACAGAGCAGAGGATGATGCTGTTTGTGGACCTTGGTAGAGCCCCATCAACACCAGCCCAGCATGTCCAGAGGATTACGGGTACAGCCAGTCAAATCTCCTTACTCTGTGCCAGGTCAGGACAGGTCATTAGCATCTGGAAAAACCCTCAAGCTCATAAGATGTGAATTTTCCCTCTCAGGCAACCAGCAGCTCAGACACTTCCCAAGGCTGTGTCAGGCCACTCCCACAGGGCTACACTGCGTAGACAGAAAAATCTTCAGCCTCCAGAAATATTAGTTTTCACTCTTTTTCAAACTCCACGCATTTTCCTTTTAAAACCCAAGGCATCCAATTCCATTTACTTTGGTTTCAAAGGCACATCTTGATCTGGTATACTTTATCCTGCTTTTTCCCAGCCACAGAGGGTTTCTCCTTCCCCATGAGGCTCCCAAGCCAAACAAAACTTTGATTCTCCTGGGAGGAGAGCCATGAGTGTCTCCAGTTCCTCTGCAAGCTGTCCGTATCTTCTACAGATGTTTTTTCTTGAAGTATCATTTGAACAGGGGGCAGAGCACAGGTGCACATGATGGCACCGCCACGTATTTTCCTTTTACTTTCCATTTCTAATAAGTGCCTGCATTTGTTTTTTGTAGATAAGGTAGTGCCTGCTACCTTATCTACAAGGAGCACAAGATCTGTCATCTAAGAGATCAGGGTGTCCCTTTAGCATGCAGGACAGGAGCTAGGCTGTCCTTGGCAGGAAGTTGTCTGTACCATTATCTAGATTTGCTGTAGGTGGGATGAATCTAGGGAATGTGTGTGCGGTCTCAGGGGGCCAGGAGCACTCTGAGTACAGCAAAAACTTCCTCACGTCCATTGCTTTCACCACATCAGGTCCTTTCAGCTCACAGGCATTCAGATGAACCTGTGCCCCTGAGGAAGTTTGTGGTTCTCCTGCCATAGGCACGTGGCAGGCTGTGGGGTGCCCTGCTGCATGGTTGGTCTCTCTTCCTCTCCCCAGCCCCTTCACAGGCTCACTCATCCACTTTAAACAAAGAATTAGGGAATAAAAATCTCCAAGTTATGAAATTCTGGACCACTCTTTCAGTGTCTCAACAGCACTCTTGTTTGCCTGCTTAAATTATACTTTGGCAATCAAGGTTGCATAAGTGCTGGTCCAGTGCCTAGAAAACACAACATTTTAAGAGGACTGTGACTTACCAAGGTCTCTTGCAATAGCTTTTCTCATTATTAAAAAAAAAAATTATACCACAGTAGCAAGTATTTGCTCTTTTTTTTCCCTAATCTTTTAATCTGTTTAAGACAGGAAAGCTTCATAATGTACAATTTTAAACTGTCAAAATTTACAGAACAAAAAGAGTCAAATGTAAAACTGGTCATAACTCACAAATATCCCCATTAAAACTGTATAATACAGACATTAAGCCACAGGTCACTTTTCTATTTTTAGGAAAGTGTGCAAAGAGCTAATTGTATAGTACATGTAGATGTTAAAAGTGATGCCATGTAAGCAGGTCTGCTGCTGCTATAAAAAATAGACAAGTATAAAATTACTTCTACAAAATTGGTTCATTTTTGTGTTGCTTGTAATAAAAAAGTAGACTTGTAAGAACTTTCCTCCTCAACAAACAACAATATTTTGAAACCAGTCATTGTAACTGTTATCCTGCTAGACAGGATGAAACATAATTTAGCTAAATCAGAGGGTGGTAAGGAGAACTGCTTGTTCCAGGACCCACATGTGAATGCAGAAATACGCTGCCCACTGGTGTGTGTATTGAACAGCACAGTCACTGTAACACTGCAGGGTGGGATGACTGCAGGTGTTTCAAGATTGCTTTCTCTGATACTACAAAAGATAACCTAAGGACCACAAAACACAGTCACTGAGCTACTCGTAACATCACACTTTGCCTTTGCACTGATGCACAATCTTTAGCGCTCACTAAACACTTAAGGGGTAGAGGGCACGGTTCATACACAAAATGCTTGGTTTCATTTGGACAGAAAAGGAGAAGAAAGGAGAGGGAATGAGAGGGGAAAAGTGTTCTTCCTTTTTTCCTTGTTTTTGGGTTTCCCTTTGGCTTTGTCACCTTCCCAGATGGCAAACATAGTCCGGCTGTAGAGGACTGCCAGCTCTCACTCAGCCACACACACAAGCACACGACGGGTCCTCAGCACCGGCATTCCTCTCTTGTCACTTGGTCCCACATGTGTTGATGTTCTTCCCGTTGGCAGCATCCTCCACCAGCGAGATGTGGTAGTCAGTTGAGAGCGTGAGGTGGGAGATGCAGCCCACCAGCCCCCGCAGGTACTGCCGGTTCGTGTGCAGGGCAATTTCCTTCATGCCACCTGCGGGAAAGGCAGCTGTCAGAAACTCTTCACCAACACGGGCATCTGCTCCTGCTTGGCAGGCTGCACACCCAGCAATGCCATTCCTAGTGCACCTCAGAAGGGAATTTTAATCTATAGGTTGCTTTGTGTTGTTTTAAGTAAGGATTTTAAGCACTTGAAACTACAGAGGGGACAAGCAGGAGGTAATAAATTAGGACACTAATTATTTATTCCAGAAATTGTAGCATCAGTAAGAGCTGAATCAGCTTGTGCCCAGGTATGGGGTTTCTAACTGCCTCTTGCTATGTACCTGCCAGGAGTACCACAGAGTGTCCTATAGTGCTCATCCCTTCTTATATCCATTCCCCCATCCCACTCAGGGAGGCCTTCTCACAAAAAACAGGCTGTGGCAGACTACAGTCTGCTGTGTGGCACCTCCAGCAGGAGCTGGACAGAGCTGGGAAGCCCTGCCTTGCAGCTGACCTTGCATCTGCGTCCTGAATGTGAATAATTAGCACCCACCTACATAGAGATCTCCATTGATATTTAACTGCCTCATCTTCCCAGGGGATTTACCGGTCCTGGCACCATAATCGTCCACGGTTACTTTGCCAGACTGTCCATCCCTGAAACAAAAAGCAAACCACTCTCATTCATCCAGCCTACAACCAGATGAGAGGAGGAGCAGTGGCATTTTCCACTCGCCAGGAAACCAGAGCAGCTCAGAGCTTAGCTGGGCTCATGGTGAAGGCTTGGAATTGGGAAGTCCCACAGACTCAGTGTACCAAGGCCATCCAGACTTTTCAGGTTTTAGGATTTTTTTAATAGATGTAAAAGACCTTCAAAGTGTGCAGGACACATTTTCAGAGCAGAAAGTGCTGGAAAAGAATCAAATTGGACAGGTAGGGGACAGAGGGGATGGGCACATTCTGACCTGTTGTTAAAAATCAAATGTAATGTTAAAAGTTAACAGCAGAAGCTTCAACAGTAGGGAAAAAATGGGAAAGCTATGGCAAAACTTATTTTTAAGCAGTTTTGTTTCTCTAAAGCCATTTTACATATGATCAATAACAGTATTAACAGGAAAGCTACTTGATGGGTCCTATTCTCACTGAATTTGGGAACAAGTTGTGCTAAATGTCAGACTGTGATTTCCAGGGAATCAACCTCTCATGAAGAGAGGGATGCATGCTTTCCCTGCTGGACACAGCTGCCTCCCATGAGGTAATGAGTTATAAATATGAGTTATATATACACTGCAAGATGTCTGCACCTCCTCCAAATAGAAAAACTAGGTTTACACTGTCTGTGCTCCAATGCTTGTGCCAGCCCACAAAATGCTCACCAGGGAATTTTAAAATGCAGACATTAAAGAGAAATACTCTTAACAGAAAGGGTAGGGGCTTAATAGAATGTCTGTCACAGCCCCAGAATAGCCCTGCATGACTTTGGCAGCCTGCCTTGAGCTGTGCCGAGCTGGCACTGTCACCTCAAACACAGCAATCTTTGTGTACACCATCCCGGGACAGCCAAGCTGCTAACAGTTCCACTCCTGAGCGAGGAGTGAGTGTGGAGCCGCAGTGATTCACACCCAACCAGCATCTTTAATGGCAGGGTGGCTCCCAGGTGCCTCCCAGATGGATCCTGCCCGCTTACCGAACAGCTTTGACTCTGTGCCACCGGCCGTCGCTGAAAGAGCCGTTCACCATGACGGAAGCAATGCCACTGCCCAAATTGTAGCTACAATCAAAAAAAAAATTGAAATGTTACTGCCTTCCTGTAAAGGACTGGTTGCCTACCAAGCTGCTCAGGCATCCTTACTCCCTTTTGGCTCGGATTTTGGGGCAATCAGTGGAGTCCTTTGGAGTCCCAGCAACAGTGCTCTTATTTGGTAAAGTCAGTCTCATGGACAAGCAGCTAAAACTCCCTGAGTTGGAGTGGGTACCATCACCACCTTCCCATGGGGGCAGGAAGAAAGCCTCACGCCATGCTTCCCCAAAGCAGGGAACTATGAAGGTCAGTGATCTACAGACCTTTGGCCTAATAGGAGACCGCAAAGAGTGGGAATTTTCAAATACAGTTAATAAATAAATTTTTACAAGAGCAAATAAGCATGCAACCTATAACAGATCTAGAAACCATCTGAAATATAGGGAAGGTTGAGACTTGTGATATTAGAAAAGATGAAGTCTAATAAATGCAGCTGCTTCAGCTGCCACTCTAATTATTTCTTTGCTTGCTTTTTGCTTCTACTAAAATAACTCAGCAGATATAATGTCCCCATCATGTTTACACTGCAGGCATCTTAATTTCTGAGTCCTTGAGGCTTGGGCCAACCTTAACAAAAGAGAAGTAGCTGCTAGAGCACAGTGAGCTATTGAGTGCTCTGGATGAACTAGCTGCTGCTGGACTTCAGCCTGTACGAAGCAGGAGGGATTAAAGCCAACATCACTATCTCTCCAAAAAAGACTGAACGTGGAATGAACTCATAGCCAGGGTGAGGTTCTGAAGAACAGCACATTAAACTGTGAGCTGCCCAGTGCAAAGTGATTACCCTAAATTTGTTTCCTCTCCAGGGGTTTAAGTGAGTCTCAGGCAAGCAGCCCCTTTTACCCAGGATGCAGACACCAGTCCAGTTCAAAAACAAGAGGATTTGAGTGTTCAGGATTGCATCAAAATGTTAGACCTTTGATAACAGAAATGAGATTCATATCCCTTATGAATCCCTCTACAACAGCTATCCCCTGCAACAGTGAAATAACCTTTGACAGAAGCAGGAAACAACAGAAAGAATTTCTAGCAGCAAGTACTACAGGGAATAAGGCCATAGAAAATGGGAAAGAAAAGGTGTGTTTTGGATTTCAAATTTGATCAGAACACAGACATCTAAACTTCAGCTGCAGGAAAATTCTTCAGACAAATTCATAGCTCTGATAGTCTCTTGACTTCACCTCTCAAAAGATGAAAATCTAGCATGAGGATCAACCTTTCAGAATTATTTTTTTCCTGCTTTTGTCCTTTCACCATCTTCTTTGATGGTCCCCTTCAGTAAGCAGTTACTGCTTATGAGGGTTTTATTTTGGTAGGTTAATTTTTCACCTTCCTAAATGAATGTGGAAGGTAAAAATATTTCAGTAAAATTCAGCTGGTTTGGTCTAAAGCCTTTGACTATCTTCATCTCTGAGGAACAGCAGCAACATAATAAAAATTGCACTGTGTTTTGGAAACAGAATAGAGTGGCCACTTACTACCATGCATCTTAGAAAGACTGTCCCTTCCAAAGACATTTAAACAATGCACCACTTCTGCAGAGTCAGTTCCTTATTTATAAATCAATGAGGAAACGAAGAGGTTTTGTCAAGTTAGCCACTGTTAAATCTCATTCAAAAAAAAAAAAAAAAGCTTAAAAGAAATTAAATAGAAACGTGTAACTTATCTATATATCTGTATGGTAGCAAAGAACAGCCAGTTAAGTAAAAAAAATTAGCTTAAATAATAAACTCTCTGCCGCAAGATCAATAGTATCTCACAACAATCCACGATAGTGATGGCATCTGTGGTTTGCTGTTTCAGTATTTGCCTTACACAACCTAAAGGAGCACCATGAGGAAACAAAAAGCTTTCAAAACACCAAAAGTCCCAAAAAAACCCCATGCAAAAACTTGCACGTGCCTGAGTGTCTGCAAGGGAGAAACAGATGCTGGAGCAAGACCGCAGCATTTCCCAATACTCCCCAACTTCATCATTTTGACAGCAGTATTACTGCTTAATTAAGTGATTCTGTGGATGGTGGCAGAAACAAGGTGTGGTGACAGCTGTGTGTGTGTGTCACAAGGCTGGATATCTGGGGATTTGAGGTGGTGGAAGCCCTGCTCCTGTGCACTGTCTGGCAAAGAGTGAGCCCACAGTGAGCAGTGGCACCACCAAAGTTTGTCCTTGACCCCTTCCCTGCTCTGCCTGAGATAGATTTAATAGGTGTGGGGGGGGGCTTACCAAGAGTGTTTATCCCCTCATAAGAAATCTTTCAGAAAATCACAATAAAGCCCTGATGTTTGAAAAACTGGGAAGGAGGAGTGATGCAAATCTTTCAGCACATTACCTCTTCAACTTACATCCTCTCCCAGACAGCAAATGGGACCCACCATTGAACAAAACTTTGAGGATGAGAGTGTCTCACACTGTGCCAAGGGACAAGTGCGCTGTATGTGTTGTAGCAACTCCTTTGAGCCCTGTGTGTTACACAAACAAGGGAGAGAAAGTTTACCTGAATATCAACGCTCCCTCCTGAAGGCCTAGAGAGATGAAATCACTGTTAGGTCGCATGGGACTGTTTCCCCTCCACATCAAAAGGCCTTCCTTCATTGTGGTTTTAAACCTCATGAACACATTTGTTCTTGTTCCTGATACCCTGTTTAATGCAGAAGAAAGAAATAATAGTAAAATACTAAATTGTGCCAGTCTTCTTTCAAAAAAACATAAAAGATGATGCAGTATTTTGGTTCTGCTGGTCTGGTGGGTTACTGCCCTGCAACTCATTTACATGCTGATTTGTGAAGGATTCTGGCTCACATCCCCATTTCCATCATTTCAGAGCAGGGGAATTTAACTCATCTCTCTACACAACAGCTGCTAGGTTATTCCATACAAATAAGAGAAAATCCTTTTATTCCTCTAGCCTAGTGTGAAATCCAGCCCAAAAAGCAGATTTTGAGAATGCTCAGTAGATGTGATGCCCTCAGAAGCCAGTGGAAGAATCATAAAAAGGGCAAGTCAGTAAGTCCCAGTAGGTGGGAGGTACCAAATGGCAGGTGAGGATGCTGGTGTACCCTTCTCTACTCAGTGGCTGAAATAAAGGTAGATGGAGCAATTTGTTGAAACAAACCAACATTTGCTGGAATGTGGGGATGTTCTACTATACAGAGAGTCAAAAAAGTAACTTTGAGAATCTAAATGTTAGGCTAAAGCAGGAGCTAAAAAGGAGTTAAGGTCCTTAGTCTCTTTTGAGACACAAGCTCTGTATGTCTGTTTTTTGCCCTCAGGGAAAAACCAGTCCCTCTCCATGCCAGACACAGGTGTGCTATTTCTTGACAGCGTGTAAGATGCTCAAGTGTAATAAACTAAGCCACAAAGATATGCACTTAAAATGTATTTTTCCCTGAAATTTAAAAATATGGCAGAAATACTGTTAGAAATATTATAAATACAGCTTAAAACACGTACATATACTACACTCTCTCACATAAGGCTCCTAACATTATAACATTTAAGAAACAGAATACTTAGGTCCACAGGAAATACATTACCTTTTCAAGATATCTGGATTATCATATGTGAGGTAACTGCGACCAATAAATTGTGGGATTTCAATTGCTTCTGTAATGGCTGAGAAGTAAATACAAAAAAAAAATGAAGATGAGTGTCAGATACCTGACTTGGAAATGGAAGGAAAAAAAGAGACAAGACTCTTTTATTGATTTAGTCCTGCAGTGACAGGTACCATCCAGTGACACAGAACTGAGCTGAACACACCCTGCTTTGCAAACAGGCACTGCCAGATTTTACCTAGACGTAGGGGCAGCAGTTACGGGGGTTTAAATGGCTGACAGTCCCTGTGCTTACAGCCTCCATGTCAGGAGCCTAATGTTCTGCTCCACTACAAATGTTAGTGCAGAAAAATACGAAGCATTGGGAAAACATTGCAAATTTTCTCTTTACCCCCATTTCCACATTCCTTGATTCTCTATGCGGTTCAACACTCCCTCCTGCCAAAGACTGTGCATTAACCACCTTTGTTTATAGACTAAGAAACTCCTCCCTGCTGCTAAGAGAGCACCACATGCCGAGCACATTAGGGACCTCTCACCCTGCAAAGGGAGGCTGAGAGGCTGCACACACAACCTGTGAGCTCCCTGTTTTCTCTTTCTGTGCCTGTGACTGCACTGAGTGGCTGCTGCCTGGTCAGAGCTCACCCTGGGGTGCAGTGTGGGGGGCAGGCTGTCTCAGGGAGGAGTTACAGAGTCCAGAGTCCCAGATCACTTTAGCCTATTGAAAACAGCTGGGACTATGCTAAAGGCTGCACGGCAGAGGCTGTGGAGCCCTTTGGTGCATTCAACACTCCAGTGCAGCCCTGGGGGTCTTTCTCTGTGTCCCTCATCCAGCATTTCTCTAGGGACAGCCCCAGGTGCCCCTATGGTGTATGGCTGGGACAGGGGCAAACACTGCAGCCAGAACTGGAGCTGTGCACTGCTGCCCACGAAGATGACTTTGGCAAAATAACTCAGCTGTGTGACATAAACCATGGAACATCCCTGATACAGAGCCCTTCACCAGGCTATGAGCATCAGCCCAAACAGATTTTTTTGTCGAGTGAACATCCTACAGTTTGTTGCTGGTCTCCCGTAACTGACTGCTGCATTAATATAAGCCAGTTGTATAAATTACTTAAAATAGATGCCTTCATCCTACTTTCTTACTGAGGAATAATCCCTTCAACCCACAGCTAATCCCATCTATATAAATTTCAAGCTTTCCAGGGCAAGGATACCTGCTTTCTTTACACAACACAGGGTCTGGGCTTTTAGAGCTCACTGTGACACAGATATGCAACAACTGGTGTAATCTGGCAGCCAGCAACAGTAATATGAAATTTAGCTCTAGGTGCCAAGACTGAGAATTTTAGACAGTGATGAATGACTGTTTTCATCCATAGTGAAATCAGGAAAGCTGCCTAATGTGTCTAAAGAAACCACCACAGGCCATGTCCAGCCTGCAGTCTGCCAATGCCGTTGGAAGATTGCAAAAGTTGTGTTACACTGGCCAAACATTCCTCACCAGGTCTGACACTTCCTGCACTGGACAGCTTCTGATGGCAGCAGAGCATGAAAGGAGCCCTTGTTCCCCCACCACATCCTGCCCTAGAGCCCCACTGCTCTTTGCCTTCAGCAGGGGAAGGTGCCCACGTCATGCAGCAGCCTTTGCCTGTGCCAGAGCACTCTGATTTCCTCTAGAGAGCTTAACGGGCATTTACTGCTGCTTGCTCTTCATTTGTTTCACTGAATCTGAGTGCAGAAAAACAATCAAATTTTAGCAGTGCCCTTGGTGCAGCCAGGATCTTTGCAGCTGGAAGGAAGCAGAGCCAGTAAGGAGATCTAGGATACACACCTTCATTCTTTGCCCATCACGGTTCAGCAGACAAGCACCAAAGCTCTCATGCCAAGCAGAAGTGAGCTCTGGACTGCAAGGCAGTCTGAAGTCACGCCACAAAACCCACAGCCGGCTACCTGGCCCTCTGCTTGGCAAATAAGGCAGACCACCTGTACAGCCACTGTTCTGAGCTTGGCAAATGCTTTGGATGCAGTTTGAAAGATCAACAGTAGGATGTTTAAGGAAGTTCTGTATAACCTTAGAAAATATTTTGGCTTAATGACAGAAACTCCCCAGGCTTAATGGAAACCCAGCATCCAGACAGACAATGACAGAGCAGTTTTCACATTATTTGCAGTACTTACTGTTTAGGCAGTAACTTCCACACTCTGCAGTGAGTCAGCACAAAACAAAAGAACATTCTGGGTTTATTATTCTAGAGCATAAAAATCTCCTTTAGCCCAATTTCATACCCACTTTTCTACAAATGTATAATCTCCCACCTACCACTTGCATAAGCGACTACAATCACCTGTGAAGGTAGTACTGTTTTCATAATTGGTTTGCTCCAAGTATCTATATTTGTCTGCTCAAAACACACAAAGGGACAGACAGGTAGGACCAGCAGCAAATCCTTCTGCTAGTCCTGCTTCTCAAATCTCAGTGACTCACCAGGTTTTACCCAGGGATCAGCTCTAGCCAAGGGAAAACAAGTGTTTGCTGTTCTATTCCATCTTACAGTTGAAGTATAAAAATACCTTTAGCACTCCCCAAGCTTGGACAGAAGATATAAAACCTAGCAATGACAGCAAAAACTCTACTGAATCTTCAGCTAATCATCCATTACAATATGAATCAATACTTCATATACCTCATACCAGCATTACTTGAGTTTTTAAGTGGTGTGTGTAATTTCGAAGAATTACATGCACTCCCTCAAAAGCACTTTGCTTTTCAGGGTTTTTTACAGCAGCCTACCACCAAGTAGGATGGAGACAGCACCTTCACCTCACATACCTTCTGAGTCCACTAACCAAAACCCTGTTGTGAAACAGAAGTGGACACAGACATGCTTTCTCACATTAACAATGTCTATACCCCAACAGAGACACAGGTAAGGAATATTTTGAGGAATCTGTTTCAGGTGGTTCTCATCAAGGCTGTCATGGACTGAGGTTCAGGGGCAACGCCATGCTCTATGCACATCTGTCAGAAAACCCTTCAATTTTTGGTGGCAGCTGAGGCTGCACAAGCACAGGGAGGTTGAGCTGCACCTGAATAGGAGCCATAGTATCAGGAACAGAAAACAGGTAGATCATGCTTTTGGACACCCTTAAAAATGAATAAAGATTGGATTCACATAAGAAGCAGGGCCCAGGATCTGGCTAAATCACAGGCAAAAGTACTTCAGACTGTCTCTGAAAGCCTGGACACCCACTGAAGTGACAACAGGGAGGACATGCCAGCCAAGTGGCACCACTGCTGGTCCATGAGCCCAGACACTGCTCCCTGGGCTCAGCACAGGCCAAGAGCTGAGCAGAGGTGAGGAGCTGCGGCCCCAGCACTGCACACCAAACGGGCAGGCACTCACACACCCGGCTGCAAAGCATTCCCTTGAATGACTGCCCTTGGACATGTGTTGGTACTGCTGCAGATACCATCTTGAAGTCAGGAATTTAGCACCCTGCACATACCTAGAAAGTCAAAATCCCAGTTCTCCTGCCTCCCTACAGAAAAGCCAGGGTAAATGACGTTGTTTCGGCTCTTAGTTAGACCACAACAACGTAAGCAAAGGGGTTTCTTGCACTGCATTTTATTATAATGCTTTTGTTCTAAGATATTGTCTGTTTTGAAAAAAAGGCCAATATATTCATTGCAATTTAACCAAAACCACTACATTTAACTTTGAAGTTTATGACTGTGAGAAATGAAGCAGTGGGTGAAGACAATAATGTCAGCCAGCTCTTTTGAACTGAGTTTACTGTTACATTACAAAACCTCCCCTCAGGAATTTTTTAAGATCAAGCTTGACAGAAGTGAAACGACTCCATCTAGTGGAATAACCCAAAGCACAGTTTTTAAACGCTTTTCTTGCAATCTTACCCCTTTTCTGAATCTAAGGTTTGAACTATTACAGTGGCTCTGAAGAAAAGAGAGTAATGTGCACATGAATGAGTTTTCCTCCTTGGTGGTCTCCTTCGCCCCACCAAGGCAGGATCTCTGCAGATGGTGCAATCTCCATCAGAGTAGTCAGTGCCTAAAACAGGAGCAGACCTTTCTGTGTGTGAGAACAGTGTTTGCTGTCAGCTGTATTGTGGATAAAATTACAAGGGTTATCCATGCTCATGCTTCAGGATGTAACATAACTGCTGGCTGGAGGACCCTGGCAGGAATTCCCCCTTTGCACAGCACTGCACTATTAGGGACGTGTACCAAGTGTTAGTGTTCAGTGTTGTTCCCCACAAGCAACCAGATACCAGGTTGCTATCTATGGATCCTAGCCCCGTGCTGGGATAACAGTTACTGCATTCCTAAGTAACAAAACAAATTCTTCCCTAGATACATGGAAAGTGCACAGATGAAAGGGGAGCTCTGGCCTCCAGGGCTTCTATTTAAAGGCATGTGTACAGTAGCAGTTGTAGGTGCTAAATCTTCCTTATTTTTGTGATCAGCTCCTGATCCCTGGTTAATATCCAGCCATGGTTACCTTTCTGGCAATGTTGCCCATCGAAGCCCAGGGGACAGTCACATTCATAGCTGTCCTTCTTGGGAATGCAGGTGCCTCCATTCGCACATGGTGAGGTCACACAGGGGTGGGCAGCATTTGCTAGGTTGATTCCAAAAGTGAAATCCTGTTTCACATCAATTGTCCGGTCATTCAAGATAATCTATATGTCAAAAAAAAAAAAAAAAAGTGTGAAAAGATGATGTTAAAACTTTCAAATGCAGAGCATCCTACTGCTAGTTAGAAGATTCCGCTGAAAGACTTCAGAGAAATGTAACTCTCAAAACTTGGCCCAAACCCTATTCTTGTGTGTTTTCCAGTTACAGAGGTCCAACTCATACTTTTGCTCCCCCTGATCCACTGGAGGTTAATGTCTTCTGTGTCTTGTGAAACAGCCTTAGGCAACCCCTGTAAGGGGTGAAGCTGTGTGGAATTTACCAGGCCCTTGCCTGAACACTTGAACACTGGTGCAACACTGGTTGTAGCTGAACTGTGAGCTGAGATGATAAAATTAGATGAGTGCTGCTGAAGAAAAGCATTTCTGAGATCAGAAAACCCCCCAGGAGATGAGTGTTGACAACAGAAATACTAAGCAGAACAGCTTGTTTTTCACATTTTCTATTGCTTTCTAGTATCTCATCTTGCCTGAAAGAAGCTAGAGTTAAGATGAATGAAAAACATAAATAATGACTTCACAAAGCTGTTTGTATATAAATGGAAGAAAACTGTTAAATGCTGGGATTTTTCCAATATGTCAACTGCATATGTTCTCCAAAATAAACCAACACTTGTATAATCTCAGCTGACATCTCAGCAAGAGAGATTGCATGCAGGCACAGCATCTGATCTCAGCTACATCAAAATAAGTACATCTTAACAAACAATAGATTTTAAGGCCAGAACTGAGAAAGGTAATAGTTGCTCTGGCTCCTGCATAACTTGGGCAATGCACCTTAGGGAATCCAACCCGGAGGAGAGGTTACATAAAGCACTGCACAACTCTAACAGCAGAGAAAACATCCAGTCCTGTCATGTAATGAACTGGGGAAGACTCCATTATGTTTTCAGCTTCTTTCCAAATTTTGTTCCACAGGTTACCAAGCCTCCACTCATAAAAACATGTCTTTTGTTTTAAACTTCTATTCAGTTTCCAGCCCTTGCTTTTCATCCTGTCTTTTTCTGCATAATTCCAGCACCATGTATCCAAAGAAATCTCATTCTTATCTAAGAACTAGAAGACCACAACAAAGTCACTTCTCAGCCTTATCTAACTGAACTAAATATATTGTGGTCTTAGGTAATTCTATACACTGCATATTTTCCAGTACTTGGTGATGTTTGCAGCTCTATTTCTATATAGTTCTCCCAAATCCAAAGAAGGCAAGCGTTACCAGTGCCCAAAAGGCAGGCAGTACTTTCCCTTGACATCCCATTCATGCCTCTGAGAATACAAATCCACCTCACTAAGTACATCATGGAGATAAAGACTCACACTCTACATTTCCCAATCCTTATCAGCACCTTTACTCTATTGTACAGCCCCTCACATAGTAATTGTAACCTGTGTTAATTGTTCCTAGGCTCTCTATCTTGCATCCCAAAATACATTGTGTTTAGTCAAGTCTACCTTCCTAATCACATTCATGTGTCTGACCTGTTCCCATCCCTATTACTCACACCTCCAGTTTTCCTGAACTTCATGCTTCCTGCTGGACAGCTGACAAAGACAGTAAAAAGTGTCAGACTGAGTGACTGAACCATTTACACCGAAATACAATTACTTTTTGGTCCTGGAACAATTGTTAACTGTAGAGCTTTAATTTTTTTAAAATAAAAACTATTATTAAAAATTTGGTTTTATTTGGTATTTCTTTACACTAATCTGATGCAATTCACTCCTCTAAAACTGTGAGGATTCAGGACCAACCTTCCAACTTTATCCAAGTTATTTTAAGTATGTTTAAAAGAAAAATGTAAGTTCATTTCCATTTGATTATTTACTTAGGCCCGATACAAACTGAACTCATGCTCAGCTGACCACATGGGAACATCATCCCTAATGTCTGCTAACAATGGAAAACATCTCCTCCATACATGTGCCCCCTATAAAATTGTAAGAGGGGAAAGCAGCATGGTGCACATCTCCATGGTGGTGTAAGAATGCACTAGGCAGACTTTTCACTGTGAAGTAATCATTTAACCACTTCATGGTGGGCTCCTGAGGTGAATCCTTCGTTATTTTGAATATTGCCACATAACAATAACAGCAGTTTTGCACAGAAAGCATGCATGGATACAATGGAAATAAACGACCACAGTGTGTTTCTCTGGGCACACACCTTCTGGATGCTCCCACTGAAGGGTCTGAGGATCCCAGAGTTCTTCTTCACATCATCATAACTGGGGACTCCACCAATAAATATTTCAGAGCTACATTTAATCTGTGTAAAAGCCCCCTGCAAGAAACATAGAATAACATTTTATTAGAGTAGCTGGAACCATGCTTCTATCTTCAGATTAGTTGTCATACAGCTTATTCCAATGCCTCCTCCTTGTACAATCAAGAAAGCCACTGTAGGACTCTTGACTGACTTTACACTATCCCTGTCAGAAGTAGCTGAAAAATCTCAAGTATTTCAAAATACCAATACTGAAAGAAAAAACGAAACTGACTTATAGTGTTTTCTGACTGCACATATAGCTTTATTTGCAAAGACTTGAGGTACACTGATGTAAATCTATAACCAGAATTAGGTTCATAAAGCTAAAATCAGAGCAAAGTTAATGCAACAGGGAGTCATTCAGTATTTCCAACATCTAAGAGATAACCTACTGGAGGTTAGGGGCTAAATGAAAGAAACATTCAGTTTGTATCAACTACCAGAAGCAGTTGCTCAGGATACCTGATGGGAATATTCAGGGTCCTGGAGTTAACTGAAAGACATTTAACAGCTAAAGACAGAATAACTGCGTAACTCCAGTCCTGCAGAAGCTTCTGTGCTTTCATGGTTGGCAGTTCCCAGCCACCCTCCTCCTGGAATACTGCAATGCAGCACTTAAGAGAAAAAAAAAAAAAAAAAGGGATTGTTCACTTTAAAGAAGTCTTGAGTGCTCCAGTCAAATGTTTCTCACTCAATTTGTTTCCTGACCCACAACTAGAATTTCAATTTACTTAAATTTTTGAAGAAAAGTCAAAGTTTTGATAAAAGTTTCTCAGTTTTCTGAAAAACCTGCTATAGGATTTTTCTGCTATGGAATTTTTTTTGCTATGGGATCTGGAGTCTGGTTTTCTGTCTGCACTCTCCACTAGGTAGAAGACATTTCCCAAGCAGGTCTAGCCTTGGCCTTTATCAAGATAGAAAATGTATCTCTGTGCAGGCATTTAAGTGCTTCGAGTGAATATCCTGCTTGGTACAAGTACAGCTTCACTTCATTATAAATTAATTTGACTCACTATGATCACTTGGTGAGTGAAGAACAAAAAGCAAGTCATCAACTGTCTAATTGTTCCAGCACTTACTCTGGCCTGCAAATTATTTTAGCAAGAAGAAGACAAAGAAACAAGTCTCTTCAGGTCCACCTTTCCAGGACAATATTCAGCAAGAGGTAAAAAACACTGGGCACATATTGTTCAGCATGATACTTCCCCAAATTACACCTCTCACAGAGCACACATTGCTCAACAGACTTAGCCACAGCAAGAACCAACAGATGAACCTCAGGAAGATATATGATCCAGAACAAAAATGTGAGTCCAGTTATGTGTCAGGAGCAGGTACAGTCGGATTCCAGTGGGATCCCTGCCTTTACATGTGTCCTTGTCCTCAGAGGGAAGACCTTACACACAAATTCCCAACTCTGGGCTTAAGAAAATGTTGCCCTAATGTGCATACAATTTTAAGCTAGTAAGAGCTTTGAGAGCAGGCTGTGCAGTCTAGCATGCAATCACTTTACAGTTCAACAGCTGCGTTCAAGACAAGTCTGCCATGAGCTCACCTCAGCCATCCCTTCCACTGGCTTCTGTTTGTCCACCTGCAGGATGCCATTCTTTGCCGTGCGAGACACTCGCAATTCATGCCACTGACCCAGGCTGACAGGTTCTTCACTCCTGTTTTAAGGGCAAGAAAATTTTCAAGCATGCAACACTGTGCTTTTCTGACACTCTGTAATGTTAAAAAGTCAAGTCTTCTGGGATGATTTTCTAAATAAAAAATAAATATCAGCCACTGTGATTCTTCCCTTATATGGAAGTAACGATCTTCTGAGCCCCATCAGCAAAGACCATATTCTACAGCAAATAACAAGCACTCTAGTTTTATTTATAAATGAAACACTATCACCAGCACACACTTTAGCTACCTCTGTGCTAGTTTTTCTGCTCAGTCATTTATAACACATAAAAACGAGTTTTTGTCTCAGCTGTACATCCTCAATTCACTAAAAGCTTCCCACTTAATGGTTGGTCTAGCCCCACATTCTTCATCCTCTTTTAAAACAGAACTACTTTGTGTTGGCTTATCAGCTCTATTTATGCATCCTGTTACATTGACATCTATACACACACACGTGCAGCCCGGATGCTGTACATAAAAGGGAAGTAATTAAAAAATTATCCTAATAATGTGATGAGATCTTGGCTAGGAACAATAATCCCCAGTTGTGCAAAGTATTCATCAGTCTCAAAGGAAGCATTTTTAAATAGTTCTTACAATCTTTACTGGCACAGCACTAATATGAATAGCAGTCTGTATGAAGGGCAAAACCATATTCCCCTTCACAAGTTCTATAGATCTTTGTATCTTGGTTTCAAATGTCATTTTACTACACTGGTTAAAGCATTTTATGTCTAAATGAGATGTAGCAGCCTTTCCTCCAGGAAGACTGTAAACTTTTGTTTGATTTACTGACCAAGCTGGAAAAATCAGAACTGTGTTATCTAGGACCCCTAAGACTTCTTAGCTTCAGTGAAAAAAACACATAATTTCTGGGGAAGAAATAATGTTTTGTATTTTCAGAATACTTGCATTTAAAAATAAAACAAAAAAAAACCCCCATATTTTGAAATTAAAAAACAGAAAAAACTGTAATCTGAAATAGTCAATAGCGATTCAAATGCTGATTAAAAAACTTAAATAATTTTGAAAATGTGAAAATAATTTTTTTTCTTAATAATCAACATCAGTTTTGAAACCTTTCTGTCATGTTTTTCTCGATTCTTCAAGTTTTTTAAAGCCCATTTTTATCTATTTTAATGATGCTGGCAGTGTTACTTGACAATTCTGAATGACTTCTGAATGGTTCACAAAACCTGCATTAAAAATATTACCAAGCAATGCCAGTCACTTGTCCTCGTTTTTATGTAGCACCATTTAGGGTTTAACTGTCTTGGGTAAATCAACAGGTAAGGAAATCTAATCACCTTGAAGAAGTCAGCATATACATATATATAAAGGAACCAGATAGGTTTGGCTACATAGTAAGTGGCAACACAAACATTATCTCCTCTGCTACTTAGGTTGTCATCATGCTAACCTTCCTGGTTTGCTAGATTTAATTACAATCAGGGGTGATTAAGCCTTGCAGAGTCATCACTTCAGAGCTGCAAGCTCTTTTGTGGAATCACGGGCTTTTTGAAACCAGCATGAGTTTGGTAACTCTTTCTTCTGATGCTTAAACACTCCTGGCTCTTCATGTGCTGTGGGGTTACTTTTTCCCATGCAAACCAAAGTTTAAAAAATATACCAGACCATGAAGATCTTGATCCTGCTTGGCCAAGGGAATTCCCAACAACTTCTCCTCTGAGACATTTCAGTGCTCAGGTTCTGCATCTGGCCACCCACTCTGCATCCCTTCTGCCTGTGGAGCCCCCAGAGCACACTGTGCTGCTTCCATCCTGGGATACATCAGGAAATCACGACCTTCACCAGCTCTCCTCCTGCTGCTGCTGACGTACACAAATAAGCTTGCCTCATCCTAATTATAAAGTTATTATGGCTGTGTTCTGATTATAATATAATATCTAACAACCTGGTGGCCCTACCTACGGCAGAGGTGTCAGGATGACCAGAGCTATATCTCTGTTAAAGACACAGTGTAGGCATGACATAGTATGATTAAGATGGAGTTTTAACTGGATATTGACCAGGCAGGCATGAAAAACAGGGTATCTATTTATCTTATTTAATCACTAACAGAGCTGATGACAGGGTGCGAGTTGCACACTTTGTCTAGAAAAGGAGCTAACAGGATAGCCTGACAACTTTCACTGAATCCTGATGGTCTCCTGAGTCTCACCCATTCCTCAGCTACCTCACCACACTCTTTTCCTCCAGTCCATGTAGCTCAGGGAGTAGCTGCCATCCAGCTTGCTCTTCTGCTTTCCAGCAGAAAGGGGCAGTTTCTACTCCCAGGCATATGGTTGTGGCTGTCTCTACATTTCATAACTCTACATATCAGTTAAACTTTAGTACAAGGTGTTTTGAAGTGCTACAATATTCTTGGAAGAAAAAAAAAATCTACTTTAATATTTCATGGTTGCCAGTAACAGGAATTAGAAGGCTGCAATCAGTAGAGATTGAAGGCTGCTGTAAGAAAGGCTATTCTGAGTTGGAGAAAAGGTCTCCAAAATTAGCTATTTCTGCCACTTTTCAGCAAGAGAATAGAATAGGGCAAGTATGAAGTGATTCTTCCCTTGATATATCTCTCAGCTTCTGGCAACTTGTCATTTAGCAATTTCCTGAGTCATAGCCTGCATCCGTACAACTGCGTTTGATCTCCCTCAATGGAGCTTTCTTCAAATTTGTCCAACTTTTTTTTAACCTATTTATAGTTTTGGCATCTGTAACTTGCTGTGATGATTAGTTTCCACAACTTATTTATGTACTCCTCTGAAAAAAAAACAAACCCCAAACCCAAAGAAAAAAAGTCTTATTTTCTTTGGTTCCTTATTTTCTTTGCATATTGAAAAAATACAGAATACTCATTAATCTCCATGCCATTCATTATTTTAAAACCTCTATCATACTTCCACCAAACTCCTTCTTTTCCAGGCTGAAAGGTCTGGCTGTGGAAGAGTTTTGTGGAAGATGTTTCATTCCCTCTCCTGTATGGCAAAACTACTCTCCCTTTTTAATTCTGCTAATTTCTTTTGAAATGATGTGACCAGAATAGCAGCAAGTTTTCAAAACAGGGTGCATTGTGGGCTTCAGCAGAGACATTCTTCCTTATTCCATTCCTAATAATTCTCTGCATTTTACTTAGGTTTCTGTATTTGTCTCCAAACAGTTTGCTGTTGCTTCCACAGAACTATCCATGATGACTCCAGGATCTTTCTCTGTCTGACAACACTAACTGTTTTTCCACAGCTGTGCATTGTTAGGCTTGTGCATTATTTTGCATTTGCTCCCTTTCTATTTCATATCTAATTTTGTCTGCAAAACTGAATGAGTTTGTTAGCTTGAATCCTCATTCACTGTAAAATCAGTACATTTTCCCTAATCACAGTATAGTCAAAATTCCTGATGCCCATCCACAGGAATCATTGGTATGCAAGACTTGCAGACAGTGCACACATTTTGCATAAGCTTTATATAGAAAATTTCTAAATACCAGGTCAGCCTGGTCAAACTGGCAGCCTCCTGGGCCATATCCAAGACACTCAGTGCCTCTGTCCAGCCCAGTGCCGTTTCAGAAAGCCCAGGAACAGTTGCCAGTGACTGGACACTCAGTTACACAGGGAGAGAGAGCAGCATTTTTGAGGCATTTCGCTGCTTCTATCCTCCTAAACATTAATTTTAGGCTGCAATGGGTCACTCACAGAAGGTCTGTCTGAGAACCTTGGTGACCAGGTCAAACCACATATTTATGTTTTAGACAGCTTACGTTGCATAAATTGGATACTAGCCTCAGGTCCATCAAAAAACAGCACTTTGAGGAAGTGGAAGGACCTGGAGGTGTATCTTCTTGTGCCATTTCCAGCCTGGCACCCCTCCTTGGAACTGGAAACCAGAAAGGAGGATGCTCACGCAAGCGCCAACATTGTGAAATCCTGTGGCTAGAAAGTATACGCATAAAATATTTATAGATCCCCTAACAGCGCCATGGGGGCAAGAAGTGAATTACTGCAATACCATACAGACACAAATGTAACATCTGTAGGAAGACAAAGCATAAAGCTTTGAAATACACTGATGTAGGGAAAAAATCCTGCCCCCTTGACCAAAATTATTGTGCTTAATAGTGCTTCTGTGCTTCCTCAGAAGCAGGCACAAGAGACCAAGGGGTCTGCACACCTCATCATAGGCTGTGACCCTTTCCAGCCCACTCCTCTCCTGGATCAGCAGTGTGGCACTGCTGGGAAGGAAGCACCAGCGTAGTGATTTTACAGCACCATTTACCTGATAACAGCCGTTCCTGAGCCGCAGTCGAACCTGAACTCCACGTAGCCAGCCACCATGTTGATGGAGAGGAAGTCCTTGCTGTCTGTGTCATAGCTGTACAAAAGGACACCAGTCTCTAAATCTGGACGAAATGTCAGCTCAAACTCCATGAAGGAAAGGTAATTCTGTGGTTCCAAGGGCCAGGGTGTGCTAGCAAATGATCTTAAGGATTCGTTGAACTGAGGTATGGCCAAGGTGAGTGCTGGAAATCCAGAAATCACAAGCAGGTCACTTGAGGCTCAAACATAAAGGACTGACTCTTACCAACCACTGTCTGTTCCTTGGGTTAAGTATTTAAGCTAATGATTAGCAAAACTATTTTTTTTTTATCTAAATTACAAATATTTTATAATACTACCCAATACTAGTTAATCCCTTCCTTTTCCAAGGATTTGTACTGTAAAGCATTTTGTACCTTTTCTTTACGATTCATAATAGTGCCTTTCAAAGTAGCAAGCATGCACACAATGGGTGATAGCATGAAAATTTCTACAGCATAAAAAATAGTGCCAGATGTATTTTACTACTTCTATCTCTGATATTAGCAGGCAATTGACATTATGTTATTTGCATTTCAAAATACACAGCTGACACTGGTTTTAGGAGAAAGGTGGGTATTTTATTAGGATTAATGTGCAGCTGTGGATGGGTACATTATTTTAACTTCCGAACAGGAATTTCAAGATGCTTAAGTACAGTTAGTTTAAATAAGCAAAGAAGTTTGAGAATCACAGATTACGTAGGAGTGGGATGTAGCTCCAAAGCAGTAAGGGAAGGGTTTCAGTACGTGACTTTTAAGAAGATAAAGTAACAAGTATTCTCTTCTGTCAGTGCAACAGTATGAGACCTCCTCTGGTGTCTCTAAGTGGAAAACACATCGAACACTAAATAACACACACAAAGAAATAGAGGCATCCCAGTAACCACTCACCTTCCTCGCAATGATGACCTTTAAATCCAAGAGGACAAAGGCAAATATAAGAGTCTGCTTTGCTTGCAGTACAGGTGCCACTGTTGATGCAGGCTGCCTCATCACAGATGCCACTGCTACACTCACCTAAACACAGGAGTCAGAAAATCAATTTATCGAGAAGTTTGTCAAAGAAGATTTATTTGGCTGTTGATCGCTGCTACTAACCAACACAATTTGCTCTTATACCTAGATTCTTTCCCATTTTAACAAATGGTGTGCAAATTAGACAAGGGAACTTGATTATTATTTTTTTTTAATGTCAGACCAGCAAGAGACCTTATAAATAGCAAAAAATAGCCCTTATAAGCAAACCATAATAAATGTAACTTATACTCATTCCTTGGATTACTTATTGTCTGCTCTTTTTCCTATTTTCTCATAAGATACAAATTTCTCTAAATTGTTTACATGCACTAAGCCTGGTTTAGTTTCAATTATCTTAAGTGCTTCTTTGTTCACTATAAATTCATGCCATGCTCAGCATGGGAGGTGTTAATCATCAACTAATCTTATTAGCCAAAATGGGGCTGTCAACCTTCTTGTCCACACTAAAAGGCATCCATATCATCAACATACGGGCTTTGTAAGAAGCATCTCTATTATGCTGGCATATCAACTTAAATAACAAGAAGGTTATTTCTTCCTGCTGGATTTTAGCTGAAATTGTTGTAGAAAAAATAAAATCTCATTTGCTTCTTAAAACTGGTACCTATAAAGCCAAACTATAAACTGCCAAATGTACACCTGATTGAAGTTCTTGTTGAATTTATTTTCTCCTTTACTTTCTGATCAAATAACTCTCCCCATGTCAATAGTAACAAACTGATTACTTGTATCAGTTTGTATACATTAAGAAAGACCAAGTTGTGGTGTACAATGGTAAGCACATCATTTGGAGGGGCTTAGTGTCTTATAGTAAAGAATTACATATTTAATGTAATTCTAAGAATTACATATTTATTTTGAGGGACATTGAAGTATCAGCTCTGAGATGACAAAGGTTTCATGAGTCAATTCTGGTAATAAACACTGGGGAACAGTTTTGCAGCTTGAGGTGATTGACAATGCTCATCTTTGCTGTATCTGCTCCAGCGTTAATGTTGGCAGTATGTTCAAACAGATCAGACTTAAACAAAGTCTTTGAGAAACAGAAAAGAACAAGGAAGGCAACAGCAACAGACCAGTCATGGGATCCCTGATTTGAGAAACGGCTTGAACTGGAGTAGTCTTGATATTTGACAGGCTGCTCTCCCAATGTCCCAGTGGCTTTTCACAGCCTTTGTGCCAGCATAGGTGACTATGCTGAAGAGGCAAACCACAAGTGTGGTGGCTGCATTTGCTTGGCTCCAATGGCAGATGAAGAAGGAGAGAAGCTGCAGCAGGAATCCCAGGTTCTGCCATGCCTGCTCCAAACCATGCCCAGTGGCTGGACCATCCTCTGTTGGTCCCTCAGCCCACAGTGGGACCTCTGCTATAGCCAGAAGAGAGAGCAGAGAGATGGATGGACTCCTCTGCTCGCCACCCTCAGTTCTATGATCCATGTAGCACAGCACTCCTGATTTATATACTGTGCCAACAGAAAAAAATCTCCAAGTGACTGACTCGCAAAAGTCATTCCTAAGCCCTAGCAGAGCTTACTTGCAATTTTTTTGAGTTATACTTACATGACCTATTGTTTGCAAGTCTCTTCTGGTGCAGTTTCATATAAATGTGTGCAGTCACACAAGGACAGCAAGGCTTTATCAGTCAGTTTCAAGTCACACATGGCAGAACACAGCATTTCTTTTCATTGATGTTGATTGTTAATGCAGCAGTGTGTGGAGCATTCATGGATGGGAATGAAGCTAGCTGCATCCCAAATGGCAATAGAGATTAGGGCTAGAGAAGTTCAGCAGGGCTTTCATCTGTCTAAATTCCATAGATTCTCACTCTCATGAAATTACACTCTGACTCCAAAATCTTACTCTTTTCAGCAACTGTTTCTTTGGCCAGTCTGTTCTACTCCTATATTGCACAGAAGTTTGGCCATGTTATCTAGAGAATACAGAGCAATTGTTAAGAAGTTTCTCATAAATCATTTCCTTCTTGGCATGTCAAATGCACAGCTACAGAAGAGAAGAAAGATGACTTTGTGGCCAAAGCATGGCAGGGAGAGTTCAGTGGTATGGAATCTATTTCTTGCTGTTAGCACTTGCCTTCTGTCTTGGGTTTACCCTTATTTTTATACTGTTTAGACTGGGAGATCATTAAAGCAAGGATTTTGTTGCCCTGCCTTTTTTCAAGTGCCCATTAAAGGGATTAAATAGATGAATAAATGAGACAGGACTAGTTAATTATCTTCCCTACTTCTCCATCTTTTACTCTGTGAAGGGAAAATAATTTTATAATAACACCTCATAAAGCTGCTGGAAGTATTTATTCCAAGCTATTTTTAAATCATACCACAACTCTGGATAGCAAAACAAAGGATGGTATACAGGAAAGCCTATATGCTTCAGCAGTGGCTGGGTGTAACACAGAAAGCCCTCTGTAACACCCACAGGGCTGCTGTGGGCCTGAGAGATCCACGTGTTACTTTGGACAAGTGCAATGATATCTTTAGGCAATGATATCTTTTGGGTCTGTACTGTTTCAAACACAAGATCAGCATGCATACTATTGATTTCTGATGACAGGCCTGTGTCAGTCAGGGGCATGAAGAGGTGCCTGAGAGCTGCTGGCAGAAATACCGGCGCGCTTGTAATGATATCTGCAACACAGATCTTACTGTTCGCTCACGAAAATGGGTTTACTATTTACTGCGCACAGTGTGTCCACAAAGGGCTTGCTTGTGCAGTGTGATGAACTGTCCTACGACAGACCCAGCAAGAGCAATGTGCAAAGGAACAGAGGAAAGCCAGACCAAAAATAGAGACTGTGCCTTCCCCCTCCCAAACCTGGACCTTCACTCAATTTGTCCCAAAAGGATAACCTGGAGTTATCAGTTATAACACTGACTAAAGACCCCACACCATTACACTCACCGACGTCAGCACCACTGAGAGCTTTCCCTAATGGCCAGGGTCTCATGTCAATTATCTTTCCATTGATGCTCAGCGACTGGACGCAGCCCTGGAAGCCGCGGTTGGTGCCGGTGGCCCTGACCAGCCAGTACACGCTGGGAGCACCGCCAACGTAGAAGGGAGTCTGGAATGTGATCTTGCTGTACTGGCCCTGAAGGGAGAGCAAAGCACAGCATGCTGTGTAACAGATATAACAGGAGAAATCATTAAGCCACAGTGGTTTACAATCCATTTTTTTCCTCCATGAAGAACTGTGTCAGGGAATGTTGTTCATTGGTAATTCCTTCCTGTTAGTCATTCCCTAAATCAGTCCACCATTTGAAATCAACCTTTTTCACCTGCATCCCATCACGATAACACGAACTACTAAAAGCACAATAAAAAAGACTAGAAATCACTGTTTGGAGGAGAAAGCATGGTCTGTCTTTTGCTGTAATTTCTTCCCTTCTTTCTGCCAAAAAATTGTTTGTCTCCTAAACTGTAAGCCCTGAGGGATAGACCAATGAGATAATGTCTTTTGGACAGAACCCAGCAAGCGTTCGGTACTTAATAATTATGAAATGACAAAGAAAAAGTAAAAAACAAAGAAAAGGCAAAAGCCAATAAAGTTGCAACTTCAGCAGGGTTCTGCTCACTTTGCCATTGCTAAATGTACTGCCCATCTCTTTAACAAATCTGTAGGAACCTACATATGCAAGTTTACTAAAATTGCTACAGTGAAAGAACAAAAAACATCAAAACCAACAGAATCTTTTTGGACCACTGACCCAAACTCCATGCTACTGCAGCCACATGAGTCAAAATGCCTTCCACAAACTGATCAAAATATGACTTTTGCCTCCTACTCAACAGCTCTTTCAAAACCCCATGGACCTTTAGAATATTCAAAATTCTCAGTTATTCAGGGCCAGGTTTTACCAACCTGCACTGACCTCTAGCCTAAAATCTTCCAGGGCACCCCTGCCCTGCCCCCATAGCATTTATAACAATATATTCTATCACCATAGCCTGTATTTGGCCGGGCTAAATAAGCTGAGGGTATTGAGTCTGCAGATGTTCACTTGCACAGCACACTGCAGAAGCTGTACATATCTCTCCTGATTCACATCCGCCCTTTGCATGGCCTCATAGCATTGGTAGCAGCAACACATGACACACTGAAATTCTTTCCTCTGTCATTTCCAGCTGATGAGAACTCAATACACTGCAATTTTTTCTCTTCAGTGCCTGCACATAAAAGTGGAAAGTAATAAGAGATCTGAAGCTGCTTTCTTTCAGGGCTAGGGATGGCATGTTAATAGTAGCTATCAAAGGAAAGACATCTGAAACAATTTGAAATTGCTTTTTCTTCCAGTGCCTTAATTTTGTTTTCTAGCCCAGCAACAGATGAGCAAGTCAAAGCATCTTCCTGTATTATATTTTATCTTGTCAGCCTTGTATGAACTTGCTGGTGTTAACATAAGTCAGGGCAGAAGGTCTATCTCCATTACTATGCTTGAATCTTTGTCCAGAATATGCATGTAATTATACCTCTGCACACAAATCTCCTGTGGATATATGCATCTTATACTCATAAATAAATATAAAATATATACTCATACACACATATGCATGTAATTTTTATGTCTGAGGCAGCAGAACAGTTCTCTGAGGGTTGAAAAAGAAAGCAATCAGGGACAGCAGCTGTAAAATCTAGTAAACTTCTCATGGCCTGTATTTGAGACTGGCATAGGGTAGCTGAAGGGTGGCAGAGCAAACATGGAGCACAACAGAGAAACTGTGATGGGAATCAGCCTGAGATATTTATCTCTGTGATTTCTAGATTATGTATTTGAAAGAGTAATCTGTACTCTGATCCTAGTTCACTAAATGTCCTAACACCAATAAATAAAACTGCACCTTTTCCATCTGATCAGGCTTCTGGTGGCAAGAAAAGAAACATCATCACAACCTTGAGAGACCCCAGGATCGAGCCACAGGGGCAGGATTACCAACCTGAGATTTTCCTGTCACTGGAGCATTGTTGTCCATCCTAAGCCAGCCATTCACCCCATCTCTGAACAATGTGACACTGTGCCAGTTCCCCAGCTTGATTTTGTTTTCACTCGTTATGACTCCAACTCCCGTGCCACAGTTGAACCTGGGAGCATGAGATAGAGAGGGCAAGGTGATAATCTTACATTGACCAAATAACCAAAGTTGGTTTTAGACTTCAAATATTATTTTTGCACTCAGGAACCTCTCTGTTGCACACTGCATATTAGCACAGGAAATTCAGACAGCAAGTCTATATAAGATCTGTTCCAAATTTCAAACTTCATTATCTGTCTTTCAATGTGGAGAAGATTTTGCATTCTCTGCCCATACCGAGTGCATTACTAGGCTTGCCAACAGATGAAACTGTTTCAAGATGGAGGGTATTACAATCTGAGCTCCTGCTATCACAGTAATTTCTCCTGGGAATTTTTCTAGCTTCCTGGTGAAAGGCGTGATACATTAATAACTCTGCTAGTCTATTTGAAACTCAGTGCCAATTGACAGGAAGACCTCCAGGAGAGCTGAATGTGCACAAAATGTCCCATTTTCCCTGACTGTCATGCAGTGCAGGTGAACAGAAACACAACTAAGGCACATCACCCACTTCGTTATTCCCCCCTTCTAAAGGACTCATCCTCCCAATTTAGGAGAGCCTGGAAATACTGTTTCACCTGCTTCATATCTGTCAGACTGCAAGAAACACTCTCCATCTTCATTTAAAAAACCTAAACAAGGTATCATCTCAACACAGCATGTAAGATGAAGTTCCTGGCCCCTTGCTGGCACTACATCCTCTGTTTTGCTACATTATCTGCAAGCCTTTTTCTGTGAAGCAAAAACACTGACTCAATACACCATCAGCTTAGCAAATACAGTGGCTCACTGGCATCGCTGGTAACACAGCTATGAGCCCCAGACAAATGCCTTAAAGAAAACTGATCATTTTGCCTTTACACTGAAGTCTGAATAAAAGAGATCAACAGGGCACATGTTCACACACTAAAGAAAGATGAGAGAAAAAAGTATTAAAATACTCTTAAATGAAACTATACTGTCCATTTGGTGCACTGTATGGGGCAGAAGTCAAAGACACTGGAGATATTCACCATATATAGCAGTCCCAGGGGGCACTTTCTCTTTGCATCAGATTTAGGATGGAGGTTTTACCTGAACTGGAGGCTACGTCGGATAATTGCCAGTGACATAAAATCACCACGACCATGTTCATTTTCTCCACAGTACAGCAGCAAACCATCTTCAGATTCAGCCTGCAATCATTGTGCCAATATGAAAAATCAAAGCCTCACAATTGCAGATAAAAGCAAGCAGCAGTGGGGGGACTTTTCTCCAGAAAAGAGTCATCATTTTTCAGAATGAGTTTTTAACTTGCCGAATCAGAAATTGTTTGATCAGTTTGGAATCCTGCATTTGAAAAACCTAGAAAATCACTGCCTTAATGGTTAAACAATTTAAGACCATCTCTTAAAGTGGGGTATTGTCAGACCTGAAAAAAAGCCTGGAAGTATTAAAGACTGTCAGATATCCCATACGAGACTCCCAAGTAAAAAGTCTAGCAAGAATGTCCTGGCAAGCCTGGTAAGTGTAGACACATCAGACTCAGTGTGCATGAATACATACACCCTACTTCACATGTTCCATGAGACTGACACTCCTCTAAGCCAAACAAGCTGTGCTGGCAGCATTTCTCCATATGCTCACAGCAGCTGACACAGTGGCTTCTTGCAGTCATCCTGTGTTTTAGAATGGCAAATTGCCAGAGGAGTGTAAGATCACCACTGAGGCAACTGATTACTGCTGCTTTAGTAACAGTCTCCTTCCCAGACTGTGAGGCTGCTGAGTCTGCTTTACGTGGGGGTGGGGATGCACCCGAGAGCTTGGCCACCCTCCCTAGGGGCAGACCTACATCCCCTGTCCATAACAAACAGACAGCACTAACACAAGCCAGCACGGGATCTATCCACACTTTAGTCCTGCATTTTAAGTAGTATGGTATCCTGAATGTATTAGTAGCCTGTGTCCCAAACTTCAGAGGGGGAAAACAATGTCCATCTAAATCCTGCAGGGTGAGAAATGAATGCTATATATAGGGCAGTATTTTGGCTAGTATGACAGGATCATCATCTCTTGTCCATAAAGATACTGCATACCACTTGCAAACTCTAATTCACAAAAATTCTGTGTTCTTCAGCCTGTAGCTCATCCACATGACTGTAACCTTGCCAATGTACATCACTGCTAGTCCACAACTACTAGTCCAGGGATTCTCTCATGCAGTGCCTACCAACAATGGATGAAAACCCTTCAGCTGCTTACAAACTTAATTTACATTCACTGAGGGTTGAGCCAGATCTTTGCAGATGAAGGTTACACACACGTTCACCACAATTACACTGAAGCTATACTGAAGCTAAGTTACTGCTCTATTGTCCACCACATCAGAGTAAGTAAATAAAATTTAAAACACCAATGTGAGAATTGCTTTAACTTACCCTGAATTCAAGGGTAATTTGAAATGTCTGATAGGACTTCTTCAGCGGTTCAAAGGTGATATATGAGTAGCCAGAAAACTGGGGGTACTGGATACTAATGTCTGAAAAGCAAAGAGGGAAGCATGTCATTTAGCCATTTTCTTCCTAACAAAAATCAATATACACATTTAGTACTAGATAACATCAGGTGGCAATGAAAGGCAGAGTTCCTCCAGAGACAACCATTAGTCAGTAGCAGACAACAATCAGTTAACCTATTGTCTTGTCCTCCCACCACTTTTTACAGCTAATTCCTTTATTCCCAAGGACCTAGTGAACTTGGAAAGAAACAGGATACTGAGGGCCAAATAATGCTCAATAGCTTAATCAGAGAGTTCAGAGGAAATTTCAGCAGGTTTTCATCCTTGTTACAGAATAAAGACCACATCAACTTTATATTTATCTTCTTTTAAGAACTGATTTAAGAAAGAGAGGACAAAGTGATTGTTTGTTTTGCAGGATTACAAAAACACACATGGGAAATATGGCCAGACTCTAGGCAGCATTAGTCACTGCTACTCTGTAGCTGCTGCATCCAGCATCTGGAGAATCACTGGATGTCTCATAACAGCCCAGCAGCTTCCAGCACTTCACTCAAGTCAGCTCAGGGCAGAAGCTAAAAGGAGTGATGGGGAGAAGAGAGTCCTTGCAGGCATCTTTCCATCCCTGGCTGCAACAATGGCTCTTTTTATTGCTCTTGTCAAATGGCATTATCAACCCTCACCCTCTGCTGTCTTGTGTCAGACCCGGACCCTGAGAGAAAACGAAAATTAGAGATGTCTTACTGCTGGCCACTGTCAGCTGTAAAATTACCTTTGCAGCGTATTTTCCTAAGAAGCACTCTTTCAGGCTTGAGTTTTTGTATTGACAATGGATTTTACTCTAATGAGGAAGGAAGGATGAGGATCTCTATTCCTCTTTGCTATTTAAATACTGAGGTTTTCTCACTCAGTTTTTGAATCTGGTTAGAGTTCTCTCAGCATTTTTGGTTGCAAGGCACACATTTTAGGCTGAGTTGAAGGGGATTGGTGCTATAAACCTGAATGCAGCCTCAGCAGAGAAAATTATGTCATGTCCTGATCACAAGCAGAACTGACTGGACCAGAGTGCCAGGCAGCTGTTGAATGTGAAGAAAAGTCTGTTTCTATTCAGATTAAAGTATTTTTTAACAATACTGGCTGCTGAAGACAAACTCGGTACAAAGGAGTATTGGCACATGATGTTTACTTTGGAGTAACACCCTGCCCTGTGAAAAACAAGAGGGTTTTGACGGGTGTTAATAGACTGCTTTACAAGTTGTATATGGCCTTGTCAGTTAAAATAAATCCTCAACTCTTCATACTTGATCAAGGCCTAAAATCATAGCTGCAGCTGTTCCACGTCGCTGAGTCACACCAAATTGTTTTCAGAAGGAGCTCTTTTTGTTCCAGCACTCCAGTTTAAGAAGATGAAGCACCCTCACTGTCTGTATCCGTGATGCATGATGCTGTGCAACATGAAAGTCTAACATGACCCTGCACAAGAAACCTGGGTCCCTGATGCTCTGCTCTATGGCATGGTCTTGGCAGATCAGATCAGCATGCAGAGGGATGGGCAGATCAGCTCCTTCTTAGCTGGAGGAACAGCACCACTACAGCCAATGGGACATTTTCTTTTCATGAGCTCTGCCATTCATCTGACCCCTTGGTCACCAAACCAGAGGAAAAATTACTTCAGGGGGAAAAAGTGACCTGCTTATGGCCCAGTGGGGGAGCTGGACTGGCTCACCAGGCGATCTGCTCAGTGTTAACCTTGTGAAAGGGTGGGTTTAGGTCTCTAGAGGGAAAGAACAAGAAGGCAGTGAGGGAAGAAGCAGCAGGACAGCCTCCTTCAGCTCAGCAAGTTCCTGCCATGGCTCAGCTGCCCTGAAAAGAGGCAATAGGATGGGACTGGGTGAAACAACACCAACCTCACATTGAGTCAGCCTTCAGGACATGCTTTTTGAACTGCAGATGAGATTTTTTTCCCCCGTTGCCCCAGTTTGCCTGACATGAGTGCTGCACTGCAGACTTGCAGACGATGGGGAAAGCCTCCTCTGGAGGTATTTTTATAATGGGAGTTTTCTCACATCCCTGCTGTGGGACCAGCATCATCTGGACCACACAGAAAATGGGGGTGGTTCAGGGCTTCAGCGGCTGCCAAAATGCAAATGTCAAAGAGGGGTTGAATGTCTTCAGCTTCCATCTGAGGGTGCCATGACTGGATCCTGTTAACCTGGGTGATTAACAACGTACTTGCCCCACCAATGACTCTTAGGTAGGGGAATGACAATTAACTGCCTCTGTGCATCTTGACACAGGTTCTGCATTCACCTTTATTAAGGAATGAATTTTTCCCACCTCACTGAGGAAAAAAAGGCAAAGGGGGTGATGCCTGAACTGCAATTTGCCACTGGTAGGGATCCACAAAGCCCAGCGGGCTATTCCCAAAGTGCGCATTGGTGAGCTCTTTGCAAAGCCGCTCCTTGACCCAGACAAAGAACAGCCAGCAGCAGTGGGCACACAGAAACCTACCTTCCTCGCACGTGTCCCCTGCTTTGCCCAAGTTGCAGTGGCAGCGTGAGCCGCCCCGGTCGTAGTCGTTGATGCAGAAGCTGTCTGCAGAGCACACGGCCTCGTCGCAGGGCAGGTCGAAGAGGCGCGCGGCAGGCGACGCGCTGCCCCTCCGCGCTGCCCTCGCCGTGCTGGCAGGCTGTGTGCTGGCAGCAGTGGAAGTAGTGGGCTCAGAAGTGGTTGTTAGGACCCGTGACAGGAGCCTGGAACTAGACCCTGGAGTGACCTTAGTTTCGACCAGAAATTTTCTGTTGCCTCCTTTAATAGCAGGAAGTGGTCTGAGCTGAAAGGAAGTAAAGAAACACCAATTCAGTACAATTAAAATGCTATGGGAAAATGAAATTAATACCTTTCAAGATACAAATTGAGGCAACAAACTCATCCTCAATGAAGAAAAAGAAGTGACCACATCACTATATCTAAGCACTTAATATCAGATATTAAATGTATTGACAGGACTGGACACTTTAAAATATCCAGACTACAAAGAAAACAGAAGTGCCAAAGACAAATCTTGACATTTACCTCTTCTATATAAATGTCATAGTCTGAATCATCAATATCAAATCCATCACCATCACCAGTCACTGTGTCTGTGACGTACCGATGCCCATAGCTTCCACTTCCCAGCTCCTCAGAGCCTGAAAAGACATAACTGGCATATTCAGTTCATATAGTTTTTTTCTCTTTGCACACAGCAATTCAGATCTTACCACTCCCCCGATTCAAAACACTTAAATCTGAACTGATGATAATGTTCAGCCTGTACAGACAACACAAGTGTGTCTGGAGATGGCAGATCCTGTCCAAGTGATATACACACAGCTCAAAACAAAGTGAAGACCTTCATTTAGTCACTCACTAGATGATTAAACAAATAAAGCAGGCAAAGATCAGTTCTCCCTCTGCAAACTGACTTGTATTCATCATTTTTCCACGACAAAGGTTTTAGACTCTTTTGGCATGGACAACATTTTAATGACTGAATTGTTTTTAAGTCAAGATTTTCCCTTTTGGAAAACAGGCTTGTATCTGCCTTACTGGAACAGCAAAAAAGATAATAAATAGGAACAGCAAAAGAGATGTGTACAGGTAAGATACACTCTATTTAGGAATTAATCTACCTCCACTGACTCCAAAACTCCTGAAATTAGTGTCCTATGTGTATTCTTAGGCTATTTTTAAAAATACAATTCAGCACCTTGAAACAAGAAACATGCACAAACACCTTCACCCAGAGGGTTGTTGGGCACTGGAACAGGCTCCCCAGGGAAGTGATCACGGCACCAAGAGCTCAAGAAGCACTTGGACAATTCTCTCAGGCACATGGTGGGAGGCTGTCCTGTGCAGGGCCAGGAATTGGACTCGATGATCCTTGCTGGTTCCTTCCAGCTCCAGATATTCAATGATTCTATGACCATGTGTTTTTCAAGTACATAATCTACTTCTGCCATTTCCCAGAACTGGCATTAGTAGATGCTGAAGTAGATTGCTGAACTGTGCTTTGGAGGACTCTGGGCTGGGAACGCACAGATTAAACAGTAAGGGGATCCTCATTTCTGTTTCACAGGAAGTGTCCGTAACTTTTCTGCACTATACATAGCAAATTCTGCCTAAACAATGGTTTGTGCCTTTTAGCTACTAAAATTCACCAGGTCATGAAGAAATACGGTAAAAATAACCAATCGTTACAGTAACTTGTCATTTCAGTGAGGCTGAGAACCGATATCTTTAAAGCATTAAAATAATATACTCATATATCTGCCTTTTCCATACAATATTTTTCCATCACTTAAAACAGCACAAGCAACCTTCAGTTTACAGTCTCTCTACTGAGCTGAGTGTACTTACCTGAATGTCTTTGTACTCGCTCTTCCTTTGCTGTGATGGCAACCCAGAAATCCTGGCAGGCAGTTATGAAATCCAACATATGTGCACCAGAGATGAATGTGCCCTGGCTGACTGACTAACACTCTGTATGCTCTGCAGGGGTTACTTATCAATGGGCTTTGCACATTACATCAGCATACAGAAAAATTAGAAACAAATGAGTAGAGATAATGAGGCATTCACACTTGCAACCAAGAAAGCATGCTGGACTGGGACAGAATGTGTGTAAGTCTTTCCATTCTAACATGTATACCTAGTCATCTGTAAATAATACATTTCATCTGTACATTAAATAGAAGTATTCAGCACTGAGTTCAACCAAATGAGCTAAGCAGAGAGCTCTGCTCTATGACTGGTAGCAAGATGAGGCAAACAGGACAAACTACATCCAGATTATTTCTGCTACTGACTGTGAATGCACAGGCAAAGAATTACTGTTAGGGCATCAGACTGCACATTTATGAACTGGTCCCAGTCCTACAAAAACTTGAATTTCACCATGCTGAAATCACAAGGTAAAAAAAGTCGCTTACTCCTGAAAGTGAATACTTTCATTTTTAAAGTCATTCAGGTTAATCATCAAACAGAATAATTTTACAACAGGTAGGTTAGGGAGACTAAAGCAGAGAAGAGTAGAGTACAGTAGAGTAGAGCAGAGTAGAGTACAGTACAGTACAGCAAAGCAGAGTAGAGTAGAAAATTATTCTGTTGGAAGGAACCTACAACGATCATCTAGTCAAGCTGCATCTTCTACCCATCATTGCATCAGAATCCCCTTCTTTGGTAAACAGTGATTCTGTAAGACATGCATTTCTACAAAAGAGTTTCAGTGTGTAAAACCACAAATATATGCATTACAAATATGATTTGTAGTTGGATTGGTTTTACATTGCCTGGTTTTTGTAGCAGGATGGGGTTACGGGGGTTGCTTCTGTAAGAAGCTGCTAAAAGCTTCTTCCATATCCAGCAAAGCCAATCCCTGGCGGCTCCAAAGACGGTGATGCTGGGCCAATTAGAAATGATAGCAATACCTCAGTGATAACATATTTAAGAAGAAATCAAAACAAAGTTTGTGGTGAAGTTTTAATCCCTGACAGAGAAGAGTAGGAGGTGAGAATATATGAGAACAACACGTAGACACCAAAGTCAGTGAAGGAGGAGGGGCAGGAGCTGCTCCAGGAGCCAGAGCAGAGATTCCCCGGCAGCCTGGGGTGCAGCCCTTGGTGAGGCAGCTGTGCCCCTGCAGCCCCTGGAGGCCCAGAGGGGAGCAGAGATCTCCTGCAGCCCTGGAGGAGCCCACACCGAGCAGGTGGATGTGCCCGAGAGGAGCCTGTAGCTGCGGGAGACCTGTGGGAAGAGGGCCCTGCTCCCAGGCTGGGGCAGCCTGTCCCTGAAGGACTGCACCCCACAGAAGAGTGACCCACTGCTGCAGTGTTTGAGGGGTGCTGCTGCCCATGGGATGGACTCACACTTTAGTAACTGGCAGGGAGCTGCTGTCCATGAGATGGAGCCATGCTGGAGAAGTTCATGGAGAACTGTCTCCTGTGGGAGGGATCCCACGGTGCACGGGGGAATGACTCCTCTCCCTCAGCAGCGAGAGAAGCCCTGGGTGATGATGCGACCACAGCCCCCATTCCGTCTCCTTGCGCTGCTGGGGTAGGAGGTAGAGCTGGGAGGGAGGGAATAGGGTGGGGGAATGTGTTTTTAAGGATTTATTTTACTTCTTATTATCCTGCTCTGATTTTTTAGTAATAAATTCACTTCATATCTCTAAGTTGAGCCTGCTTTGCCTGTGATGGTATTTGATGAGTGATCTCTACAGGTCCTTATCTCAACACATGAACTCTTCATTAATTTTTTTCTCCTCTGTCCAGCTGCGGAGAGGAGAGAGAGAGTGGCTTAGGGGGGGCCTGGCATCTGGCCCAGGTTAACCCAGGCTTCTTACTGGAGAATGTGGGCAATCATGAAGATTTTCAGATAAGGACAGTAACTGGGAGAAGTAATGGACAAAACAAGTACTGAAAGTTAAGTGTTATAGAGCAGAATGATCATGAGGAATTTTTCTTGTAATTGTGGTGAAGGATCAAGGAGTGAATTTCATGCAAATTGTTCATTTTTGTTTTCTGTTGTGATGATTTTATTTTGGCTTTAATGCTGGGGGTTTTTTAAGTTCACCACAAAAGGGATTTATTGGTAGCACCATGTACAGTATCGTTTTAGTATCACATACAATGTCCTTACTTCTGCCTTGATTTAGATGTAGAAGCTGCTCTCAATGAAGAAAACCAGCTCCAGTTCACAATTTGCTCCTGGCATTTCCCATTGGCTTCCTTCATTCTCTTGGCCAAGAGCTTTGTATTCTGCTGCTTCCTCCTTGTTCTTTTGAGTGCAGTGCTTCTTCAGAGCAATATGCCTGTGCTTATGCTGCAGCATTTGAGTAGTCCCTAGTCACTGGATTTTAGGAGTCTTGGTTTCTTGCCCCCCCTTGTTCAGAGGCTTCTTCACAACATACTGCTGAACATCATCCTTCTTAGACAGGCTGAACAGCTTGGGGAGTCTGCTGCTCCTCTCGGGACCAAGATGACAGGGTTGTGTCAGTCAGCCCCAGAATGCCCCGTTCACTCTTTTTCACTATGACAGTGTTCAAGACACTCAAGTTTTTATCAACAATGCAACCACGAATGGATTTGCAGTTTCTCTCTCCAGTTCCTCTGGGGTGACAGCAGGAATGCTCCTTGCTGAGCAGACATATCTGTGAGGCAGGACACCTTGCTGCATGGAGAAACCTTTGTCATTCCCACCACTGATCCAGATGACATATCCCTCCCATTCCACCAAGGGAATCAGAATGGCTCCATGGCCATTCTTTTCTCATAAAATGTTCTTAGCTTGTACCCATTGTCCACTTTAATGAGCATTTGGCAGCCAGTGGCTGGGAAAGAGATGTTCAGCTTCATCATGCTCACACCTTGATGCTGCTGGAAGGGGCAGCACTAACTCAGCTCCCAGCATTCACAGCAATTTTCAGCTCACTGAATCACAGAATCAAAGAATTCACTACGTTGGAAATGACTTCGAGATCATCAAGTCCCACCTATGGCCTCACACCACCTTATCAACAAAACCATGGCAGTGTGGCACATCCAGTCTTTTTTTAAACATGTCCAGGGATGGTGACTCCACCACCTCTCCGGGCAGATGACTCTAGTGCCCAATCACTCTTAAAGTAAAGAATTTCCTCCTAATGTCTAGCCTAAACTTCCCCTGGTGCAGCATAAGATGTTGACCACTTGATCTATTAGTGGTCACCTAGGAGAAGAGACCAACCCGCTGCTGACCAAAACCTCTTCTCAGGCAGTTGTAGAGAGTGGTAAGGTCTCCACTGAGACTCCTTTTTTTCCAGGCTAAACAACCCAGGTCACTCAGCCATTCTTCATAGAACTTGTGTTCCAGGCCTTGTTGCCCCTCTGGATGCATTCGAGCAACTCAACATCTTTCCTAAATTGAAGGGCCCAGAACTGGACACGGCACTCCAGGTGTGGCCTCACCAGCATCGTGTACTGGGGAACACCTACCCTGCTCCTGCTGGCCACACTGTTGCTGATCCAGGCCAGGATGCCATTGGCCTTCTTGGCCACCTGGGCACACTGAAGACTGTTCACAAGTTTTTATTGAAAATACAGAGAAACTAAATTTCCATGCACTTTTAGTGAGCTTTTTGAGATATTCTAATTTGGCCCCCCCTTCCAGCTCACCTTCTGGGGGTGGTTCTGAGAGTTTTTTTTCTCAGTCTTGACCTTTAAATTTTGGAATGAATAATAATAATCTGGGAAAAAGCCAACAGGGTATGAGCTCCTTCTCAGGCATTGCTTGGAAGCTCACCATTTCCCCCACATTCATAATATTTTTATCACACATTGGGAGTGGGTAGAGGAATGAGTTCCCCCTTCCTAACAAGTCCAAACTTCTCATGCAACAGTATGCATTCAAATTAAAAGACACAGCTCTTTGCCATGTGCTTTTTCTTCAGAAAGCTTTATTTAATTTACCAACATTAGTAAAATTTTCAAAAGAGTCTCTATCCTTTGTAACTTAGTTAATTCTGTTGCAGAGTGTGGTGTCATCACCATCAGCTCTGTGTCATCATATGCTAATGCCTTAAAAAAGAGCAGGCCTGAGGGTGATTATCAGGAGGGTGGCTCCAATGAGTTTTCTCCCTCCCCCAAGGTGTGACGGGAGGTGGCATCAGTGACACCATGGTCAGGAAGCCCTGCCTCCCTCTCTGCCTCCTCATCTTTTACAGGTGGGCAGAGTTCAGTGTTGTGGGGGGGAGTCTGGCTTTGGTGCAAACTCCTTCCTTGGGACGTCATGTTCAGGGGTGGCCCAGCACTGCTTCCAGACTGGCACGCATGCTTCCCCCAAAGATGTTATTTTGCATTCTAAAGCCCTTCAACTCTGCACAAACAGGTTTCTGTGGTTCTGGGCTAGTTGCTTTTGGGCCATCAGCTCTGCCTCAACCCTGAGGACAATCTGTTTTTCCAGCCTTCAAGGCAATTGGCACCTTCACCAGCTCCTCAGCAAAAATGCGCTTCTCTTTTAGGGTAGCCATGTAAGACTCCCTTATGTTCTTTATGTCTTTTGGGACAGCCGTCTTAGACTGACCATGTGCTCCATGGGCAGCTGTTTTAGACTGACCACATGCTACCTCGCCAGGAGATTTCCTTTCCCACTTTGTGAAAGTTCCAGTCCTCTCAGCTGCTACCTGCAGTTTTTGCCAGTTATTTCTCAGAGACAAGATTTACAAGTGTACAACAACTTCACTTGGAGAGCAACCCAGGTATGCCCTTGACCTTACTGCTGGAGAACAATAGTTTTAACCAAAAATTTTCTCTCTTTATGCTGCAGCTAGCAGTTACGTCCACACAAAACAACTCTTTGCCTAAACTTAATATCCCTTCCACTCCTCACCAAGGGAATCACCCACAACCTCTGTGGCCATTTGTTTCTCATAAAATGTTCTTAGCTTGCACCCATCATCCACTTCAGTGGCTTCTGGCAGCCAGTGGCTGGGAAAGAGATGTTCAGCTTTATCCTGCTCACACCTCGATGCCATGGGAAGGGACAGAACTAACTCAGCTCCCAGCATTTGCAGCAATTTTCAGCTCCCTGTACACTGTTGCTTTTAAACCAGGTCTATGCTACTGTCACCAAAACTGCTTTGAAAAAAAAACCAAAAACAAAAGCTCTCCAACAACACTTTATAAGTACTAGAAAATTAAGGCATTACTTTATTCTGGCCAGGATGTGTAACAGAAATAATTTCATCCACACATTGCCTGGGTTGTGCAGAGAAAACCCAGAGAAATCCATTGCTTCATTGGTCCTAAGTTACACAGTCCTTAGTATTTGGTTTCCTATTGGTTACTGATCCCTTTGCCTTCAATGCTAATTAGGTCCTCATTCTTGCTTCTCTTATTGATCTTCTCCCAGACCAGGTGTCTCTCACACACCAGGGAGGATGATCAGGTGTTGATGTTTGTTAATGTGCATCCTCTGGCAGCACCCAGTCCACTGAGATATCAAGCTCATCAGGCCTTGCCCAGGGAACGGCCCCTTAAAAAGAAACTCCATTCTCTTCTCCCCAGGTTGAAGACGAACAAAACTCCTGACTGAAGTTAGTTAAAACTTTTAGAAGTTGTATCATTTCCAGCACTATTACTTATTGCCTTTATATTATGTCTGAAAGTATTTCAGAGCTCATTTTGTTCTTTCAATGTATAAAAGTATAATTTGCCTAAGAGCAATGGAAGCCATAAAGATAATTTGGGAATGAAGAAGGGAAAACTCACAATGATGTGTCAAGGGAAACAATCTAATCTGTACCCAAACAAGCTGTAATACACAAACTCCATTTTCTAACTTAAAGGTCATAAGCTACAAAATAAACATCTGTTATGGTCAAAATGCTGTCGTATTTTTTTTTTCTCCCTCCAATCAAACATTCTGTTGGCTTAATGGCATGTAAGTTCAATAAGGATAGCAGGAGTGAAGCAATGCAGAAAATGAAATATCCATATATTCATACACAGGAAAATGTTAGGTCTGGAATCAATATTCATATAAACGCACTTGAATGTATGGGTATGACTTTAATGTCATGGCAGTTTCACAGAAACGTAACTCTCCTGATTTGAGTGGTTATCACTAAAATACATTAATAACCACCAGCATGCAATGAGATGTGGTAGCTTAGGAGAGACTGGCAGATCTCCAAACAGCAGGTGGGCCTCTTTCATCCGGCAGATCAAAATGTTCCATGCTTTTCCAACAGAAAACCTCAGGAGACCAAATGTACCCACTATTTTAAACTGGACAATGGCTCCTTTCACATTATTGAACTGGTACAACATTTAGAGCCTGGAGAGAACAAAGAAGGTATGCTTATTGTGTCTGGTAGAAAGACTGCTTTGAGGCCCTTCTTCAAAGACATTCACTATCTAAGTTTGGTGTCACCAGAGTAAGTGTGACTTCAGAAGATGTCCTAATATCCATAGCTCTCCAACTCTCTAATTTTTCCCCTTCCTGATGCTATCTATCTGCATTTCAGTTAGCACATGTGACACTGCTCTACCTGCTGATCTGTGAGCAGTTTGGGTAACATGTAATGCACTTGGGAGCAATGCAGCTGCTGGATGGACTCCTGACCATGTCTGAACTTGCACAGGTGAGTACACACAGGACTGATGAGGTATCAGACCACTGGCTTCTCAGCTGCCTTGTACCTCCCTACATTTGGTCTTTGCTCACTGGACATAACATGACAGCCACATGACGTGATGTAATATCACTACAAAACAGGATGCAGAGAAATTAACAGGACTTTTTGTAGACAAACCCCCACATCAGCCCATCCCTTAAGTGCACTTGCTTTCCTGGAGAGCTCATCTCGTCATGGGTGGTAAATCAGGGACAATTAAGCAAAGTGGTACTCTGCAAATACCAAAACAATGACTGCAGAGATTATAAACAGGCTATATTTAATTAAATCAGTGTTCCAGTGTACAAGGAGATGAAGTCTGAGTAAGACCTTTTACCAGGTACTATAATCCTGTTTTACAAATAATTGAAGAACTTGTGGGGGTCATGAACTTTAGACAGCTTCTTTCCAAATAATTAGGGATTAAGTTATACTAAAGAAATCCTTCTCAAAACAAATATAAAGCCACAAAAACTTTTGTTTTGCTAATTAGGTTGCCATCGTTATACTGATGAAGAGACACGAGAGAGTGTAGGAGGTAAAACAGGGGGCACTGTAACACAGATAGAATGAATGCAAGTGTTAACAGACTGAGTGGCTTCATCCAGAATCTGCCACAGGTCTTAATCCCAAATACATCAGAAACATTTAAAAACATGTTTTATGTTTTTCAATGACTCACAGTGTGACCCTGCATGTCGTCTGGCCTGTCTCTTGCTTTTTGTCACTGTCTCTACAATTACCAACACTGCTTTTGTAAATTCTCTGGACGCGTGTGGGAAACAGTTCTGTGGAAAACCTTCTGCATTCACTATCTCCAGGACACATCACCACCATTTAAATCAAGGTTTGGGCCCTTTTTTTGTGCCTGAGCCTCAGCTGACACATTCAAGCTCCATGCAGAATATATAAGCATCTGTGGCAATGCCCTGCTCTGCGTGGTCCTGGCAGTGACAGCCAGGACCAGAGGAAGGGATGTGCCCTGCCTGAGCAGTCACATTTGTTGTGGAGACAAGCAGGAGGGTATTTTTAACAGAAGACACTTCCTCTGCTGGTCTGGTAAAGCCCAAGGCTGGTGACCTTGCAGGCACAGTGCAAACCCCATCTGTTTCCCGAGGAGATGAAGGGTATTTAAGCAATGCAGGTGATGACACTTTTTTTGTTTTATTCTTTGGGACAGTTTGTTTTGTTGTTTCTAAACTGAGTATGTGCAGTCTTTTATTTTCCAGTGAATTGTCCGTGACATTTTGAAAGATTTTATACAACAAAATTCCAACAACCATGTAGGTGAAATACCCACAATGTGCAACTGTAATTAAGACAGGCTACAAAAAATTGATTTATTGCATCACTTCCCTCTAGAAAAAAAGTTAATGAAACCAAATCACAAATAAATTAGAACCCTTGGGGAAACTTGCCCTCTCTTTACTCCCTGAAAATGGAGCAATTAACCAAGCATGCATTTTTTAGTAGGTAAGGGGGGAACTGCTTATAATCAAGGCCACATGTTCTATTTTCAAGGACCTTGGGAGATCTGTCACATTAGGTGAAACTGTCAGCATCCCTTTAGTGGAACAAACCAAGACGATGTTTTCCTATGCTGACCTGAAACAATGCAGTCAGGAGTACTGCAAATCCACCCCCATTTTAGAAACAAAATGAGTGAACTACCTGTGAGAACGAGATAAACCACAAGAGAAAACCTCCCCAGGTAAAATGGACTCATCTCTGCCTCAGCCTGCCTGCAACGGCTCCAAGAGAACCTGTGCAAGACATCATGGACCCTGAAGGTCCTCTGCTTTTGAGGTAATGTTGGGAATTTGTTAATCAATTAAAATAAAAGCCAGAAAAGCACTACTTATGTCAAGTCGTGCATTAAAAAATCCAGCATATACAAGTGTAAAGTTGCAAACTTTTGAAATCCAAACACACTAAGGACCTTAGTACCAGCACCATGTGAGCTAAATGTAATGCAAAGGAGTCAAACATAAATTCTGCCAGTTTTCTAAGATATTTCAGGAATTTCTGAACACATAGGCAGGCAGAAAATAGCACCAAAAATCTGTGGCATGTAGCATGTTTCACTGCTTAGGTGGAAGGAGGAACCACGGCAATAATGAAGGTGGTAATTCTTATGATGTGCACTCTGAAGAAAAAAGGTGCTTCGGTTTCAGAGATGCCAGCTGCCTGGCACCTTTTCAAAAACACAGGTTTTTGACTAAGAGGCCACTCACTGGCACTTTGAGACAGTCAAGCAACTGGTGCCACCAGAGCCAGCCCCAGGGGACTATCAGGTGTCTGCGAATGGCATATGCCTCCTGCAGCAACTGATGAAAACCACAACACTTTGAGGACCTCAAATCTGCTCAACACTAACACCTGAGCAACTAAGTGAGTGATTAGCTGGACCAAAATTCTGGGCTTTCTGGCTGCTAGAAGCAGGAGGGTACTTTCAGATACATAATGTGAATTAAGAGTGAGTTTTAATTGGATGCCCTTGAGTGCAGTGTGTAGTTTGGGGTTTTTTTCTGTTCCTGGTTTTTTCTGAAACTCGTCTATTAAATCATTCTTCAGAGGTTTTTCATATTTTGGGGGAAAATAAATGTTCAGGCTATGCGCAGCTTTAATGAAGAACAATTTTCTCCCAACAAAAGCTTAGCTTTTCTACTAATATGCAGAGTACTTGTGTGTCTGGTTAACATCAAGTCAGTCTCCTACTCAGACATCACAAGTAAAGACAAGCGAGAGCTGCTATCAGCTAGACTATCATCTCAGCTACACTCCTCCCTTCAGAAAACCAAATAATTTATTTCTAAAGGCATGCATCCCTGACACTTCTGAGCAACACTCCTTGCTCTGCACAAATCTGGTTGTTTTGAAGACAGGTATCCAGAAGATAACGCAGGTTTTCATGGGTACTGGCTACATGTATTTTTTTAAGCCTATTTTCAAATAGTACACTGCCAAAAAAACAACATTTGCATTTGCCAAAGGGTCCACAGCACCAAAGTAGCCCCAAGTACAAGTCGCCTGCAGCACGGCTGGAGCACATCACGGACATGACACGGCCCTGGCCTGCAGGAGCTCTGCCTGCTCATGAGGGTCTCTGCCAAGCACTGCCAGGCCCTTGGAGCAGGGAAATCAGCCGCTCAGCCACGACAGCACCGATGTGCCTACCCTGGGCCAGCACAGACTTTTTAAGCCCAATCAAAGAGTAGTGCAAAATGCATAATATACTGAATTTTCAGATCTGATCCAGGCATAGAGAAGCAAGCTAATGTCCCTTAAGAACCTCTCTAGAAGTCAACACTTATGCACACCAGATGTGATTCCAAGCTCTAATGACAGAAACCCATGTACTAGAGACATCTTGGCAGGCCGCTGCAGAACAAGCAGTTTCCAAGGCAAAGTGCCTTCCCTGGAGTACTGCAGTAATAAGCACAGCATAAGGATGAGTCCACCCTTATTAACAGAGCTAAACACTTTGTCTTTTCTGACCAAAGGATGCAGCTGCTAACATACAAAGATAAACAAGATACCAAGGAACACACGTGTGCCTGAGGCAGCAGGAGTTGACCCTGGAGGATCCATGGGCCAAGAAACTCCAGAGTACACTGCACAAGGTTTTCACAAACATTTACTTCAGAAGTTAAACTTATGAGCTCAACAGCCATAGCAAACTACAGGCAAACTGTTCAAGTAACTGAATGTATGACACAGTGACAAAAGGAATGGAAACTGCCATATTAGAGTCAATGAGAAAAGGGACTCCACAACAGAGAGGCAGTTTAGAAATAGATCTTTATCAGCTTAAATTGGTGGAAAACTAAGCATTGTTTACGTTTTTGCAGCATGCAAACTCTTCTTGCAGAACTCACAGTCCTACCTGAATAATTGCTGTTCATTTTCACTAGTTAATTAGAGATTATTTGCAATAGAGAGAGCGAGAAAAGGAAAAAAAAGGCACTTAAAAGTACTGATAAACATTTCTACAGAAAAAGTTTGGAACATTAATGATATATCTCAGTTAGTCCCCATACCTTGCTGGCTTTGGCTCTGTTTCCTCCATTGTTTCTCTTTGTGACACTGGGGTTTTTGCTGTTAGAAGATGTGATTTGTGTGATTCCCAACATGCTCTGTGTTGGCTTGGCTGGGATTCTCACATACAAGCTATGAATTTGGGTGTGATGAGGAGCAACAGCCCCTTAAAGTCAGCCTACAAAGACACCAGTACTGGCAGAGGATTGCATCCTGTGGAAGCCCAGCAGCAACTGGACCAACACTTCCTGCAGTGTGCATGGTTTATATTGTTATATAAATGTAAATATAATAGTTAACAAGTTGGTATATTGGCAGGTTCACCCAATATCTTTGCTATGCAGCTTCTGATCAAAAAGGAGTGCTTATTTCCTTATATCATTAGTTTTATGACTGAACTCAATAGAGTCTTACTCCTCAGAAAACTGTACATTTGATTTGGTCTTTCTGAGGTGCTGAAATTATAAATGTAATCTAAAGTTCATCTTCAAACAACAGAAAAAATGAACAATAGGCTCATCTCTCTCATTTCTCCCCATGATATTCACTTATTAGTACTGCATGAAGCCAGCACAAAATTCAGAAAGTAGCGATCCAAAAATACTGTCAATGACCTCCAGAGCAAAGAAATGGCATGAGGGTGATGCTGCCTGGGTCTGCTCAGATCTTTGCTCATGGCAGGACTTTCACAGGGTGCTTGCTGCAAGCTCCTCAGACAGGAGTGAGAGGTGCCAGAATGGAGGCGACGGTGCCTGGAGAGCAACTCTTTCCACCAGCAGGCCTCCACAGCTACCCCAGATACACTTTATTTACAGATACACTTCCTTTTTGTTTAGCTTTAATAACAAAAAGGCGGCTGTACTCACTGAATGTGCGGATGACATCGCTCGGTGTACTGGCAGGGCTGGATCCAAAGGAGTTTGCTGCTCGGATGGCAAACTGATACTTCGTGTTTGGGAGAAGTCCTTTGAGAACCATGGACTCCATCTGGATCTGCTCTCTTATTACCGTCCAGTTGCTGTCAAGGTCTGGCCTTGAGGATCAAACAAAGACCAGATCTTGAATAATTAAAGCTGGCTGTATAAATTAGCTGCATTTATACTTTTCTAGGGAATGCACTAATAAATGAGACAGAAGTCTACTAAATCATCACTGAAACCCTTCACTCTTAAAGGATCAGACTGTGCAACCCACCATTACCAAGCTGCAAAGCCTGTGATGTCAAAACTGTACAATCATATGAACCAAATTACTCAGATTTTGCTTATAAAGTGAAGGAATGACTGACAAATCCAGTTAAGTTTATCTGTTCTGTGGATTTTGGATTCATAGTTTCCAAGTGGGGGTCTATTACCCGCAGTTCCCACTGTGTGTATACAGCCCTATGCGGCTGTGTTAAGCAGTAGTTTGCAACAGAGGGAAAGGTCTTGATTTATTTTTTAAGAGTTTGTGTTCTAATACCAGTAAGTCCCTTCAAACATATACAAGCATTGGCAAGATGAGAATCCAACATTTGATCTCCCAGGTAATCAGGTTAATCCACTTACATAGGAACATACGAATCTAAAGTCGTCTCTTCAGAAAAACAGATGAAAGAAACAACCCAAACAAAAAAAGTCCAAACAAAATCACCAAAAAAGCCCACACGGACAACCCACAGAACATTAGTACAGAGAACATGGCCCAGGTACCTGGATTCTGTAATAACATTCCTATAGCTGCTTTTGGACAATGCCTGGTTAACTCCTGATTCATACTGGAAGCCAACTGCCAGTAAGTACTTCTCTAGGTGCCATTATATTTCCAGTGAAACCAGTTTAACCATTCACATGGCAGTTTGTTATCAAGTGTTTTTTAAGTTCATGTATACAGGCACATTGTAATGGGGTAGGCGACTTCAAGTACTCTGAGAGAGTATTCTGATGCTTTCACACCATTTCCACTGTCCAAAAGTGGCCTCTTCTTATCAAAGAGAGAACAAATACAAACAGCACAATAATGTAAACATTCACTCTAGGCCACCCAAAATATTAAAATTAAAGTTTATGAAAGTAAAATAAGGACAGAAATAGCTTTCAGAGAAAATTATTCCAGTGTTCTTGCAATATTTATTACAGGAAATAACCTCCAAGTGCACTCTGAATCTACCAGTGTTTACATAGGACTAGCTGCAAATGTCTCCAACAGTCTTCAAATTAAAAATTATAGCACAAGGCAGGCATTTTGTATTTGTTTATTTTCAGCTGGAAGGAAATGCCAAAGTTAATGTATGTTTTCTTTTAGTGGTCAATACAAGATTTATTGATCACTGAGGTCCATTGCTTTGTGCCAGCAAATGCTGTGGCAAAGCACTAGCTCCCAGCTGCCTGTCTCAAGTGCACAGTGGCACACAGGACATGAGTATTTCATTGTCTTGCTAAAAATAAAAACAAAATCAGACAAACACACAAGATGTAATGATAGCTAAACAGACCATCTTAAGTCACCCTTCACCACCATTTCCTGGTAGACAGAGGAGCATTTATTTTGGCTACTCTTCCATTGTTTCCCTCCTCTGAGCTTTTGATGCCTGGGCCAAAATGAAAATATATAGTGCTTTCCAAATAAAAGCTGTTAACATTGCCTCCTTCCAAAGGCTCGCTTAGTAGTGTTTTCAGTTTTCCTGTACACATCCTTTTTTGGGTCTAATTCCCATCCAAGGAATTCCTGCTAGCTCAAGAGCTGCCTCTTTGCAACAGACCTTGTCTGTCTGTCCACCCAAGTGGAAACAACACACCTTTGATGAAGGGACCCAAAGGAGGCATTGCACCCTGAAAAGATCTAGGAGATAATGAAAACAGCAGGCTAGGCTTCAAATACACTCACTGTCCCTCCCAATATTTCCTTCTGCAGAAGTTTATAATAAAGGAAATGCCTGCAAACATGTAAGGATCTGCAGCTGAAGGAGAGGGAAAGAGGGAGATTTATCACTTGACCTTTGCTACTTCTCCAGAATGCTCCCTGTGTGAACAAAACAGTATGAGATGAAAACATGGCAAACAGATGGGGAAAGGAACACAAATTCAGCTGGTGAGTGCATCCAGGGCAAGCCAGCTCCCATGTTCCCTGAGATGAGAACACTTTGTTGAAAACTGTCTTCATGGTCCTTTTTTTTTATGTTGTACTTCAATGTGTTGCCAACTTTTACACTGTAAAGGCTCATTCTGACACCACTTTTCTCATTTTCCTGCAGCAGTACCTTCCCCAACACAGAGACCAACACCTTGCAGGGCAGCTCCAAGCACTGTATCTGTGAATGGGGAAATCAGAAAACTTCCATGGACACTGCCTGCTCTTGATGCATCTGTGCATCTCCAACACATAAATGCTATGCAGAAAGAATGTAATACACGTCATAGTGGTTTTAAGATAATAAATATATGGCTAAAGCCAATAGGACTGGATGGGTATAAACCAAGGGCAGAATTCCATACCAAATGTAGCCAAAAAGTTTGGATTATTGCTTTATGTTGTAACTTGGGAACTGATTCAATTCAAGAATGGAATTCTTTCTGATGCAGAGAACAGCAATTTTATAGTCACTTAAACTTCCTTTTAAAATCACCTGGAAATTATTTAAGTGTGAGGCATCCCCTAGCAATCCAATTTTTCTAGTGTTTCTGATTATTCTTCTGTGCCGTATTTGCACTCATCTCAAGGGGGAAATTCATCTTATAGTGATTTTAAAAAGTATTCCAGCAAATAATAAATACGATGACAAGTACAATGCATCATCATTTACGATGGAAAAATCTCTTGCATAATACACTGCACATATTATTTTTAGTAACTATTATTATTTCACATTATTGTGACACTTTGTACAAAATAGATCAACTGATATGCCAGGTCATCTGTGAGGAAACGAAAAGTGAAAAACTTTGGTAACTCATTCTCTTGTTAGATATTCTTCTGATACAATCTAATATTGTCAAGCACTTCCTCCCTAATATCTTTCACTCCTCCTTCTTCACCACTTACCTTTTCAAGGAGTTAATCTCACAAGCAGTGAGCTAAATACTGAGTCAAATATGCCTATTTCATGCAATAATCAAGGAAACAGTATTAAAAGTATTTTTTCCTAGACACTGGGAGGTGTCTCCCTGGTCAGATCTGTTGTTTCAGGTTCTTTGCAAACAAAAGCAAACAATGACTGTCTGGTTCAGTGCAGTGCCAGAGACAGACAGTTCAGCAGGGAACGGATTCAGGGATAGATTTTTCTGGGAGGGAGAGGGAATGCTTCAAACTAATCAAGAAATCTGTGCACAACACTATGCTAAATCTGCACTACCCTAACATCTGAATACTAATAAATCTCCCAGTTTTATCAGCAGAACCTGCCTAGTTCATTGCAGCAGAAGTTTCATGTCACTACCAAGATACTGAAAAATTTCCTTTGCATGCCAAGATTAATATTAAAAGCATTTGATTTCATCAAATGAGATGAAAAGAAAGTGACCTGATTGTTTTAGGGTATGTGCTGCTGAAACACTTGTGGTTCTGTAGCTGCTATGTGGCTATAAAAATTTGGATAAGTTAATCACCAAGTTAAAAAGATCATGTAGGTATTCAACAGATTAAAAATTTGAGTATTTAGAATATTTGAGTGAAAATATCCAAGATATTTATAAGAATTAATTTTGCATAGCATCTTCAGGAAAAACATCTAAGCTCATGTGCTTAAGTCTGGGGTCTCGCTTTAGATACTTTCATTAAAATGTAATTTTTCATTAAATACTTCTCACTGTTAACCAATAGTATATTTACACTGAGCCTACAAAGTTGCACAGACATATATATTTTGGTTTTATATATTTTGTGCATTCTACTGCACATTCCCTTAGAACTGTCCAGTGAAGAGTGAGTCCTACAGTCTCCCTCCGTACTTTCAGTATTTAGACAAGTGGGATTGTGATCTCCTTAGCATCCTCTGTTAGTCAGCAGCACAGCGGAGCCTGAATTAGCTCAGTTCATCTTATATCTGAAGCTGCCTGCTACCCTCCACTGCCTGTAGGGAACCAACTACTTCCTTTAGTCCTAAGGGGAATGCCTCAGGCAAGTGCTTAAATAAAGCACCAAATTCAGACCCTGAGTAGAGACAGGATGCAGGCTAGCTCTGGTTCTGATTAGATTCTGGTATCTCAAAACAATTAACATACTTAATTGAATGTTTTCATGAATGTTTTGAGAGTTTTCATGAATGCAGTGAATTTTCCCAGTATCACAGCTGAGCAATTGAGAGGAGTGTTTTGTCCCAACATGTTTTTCCTATGGTTAAAATAATAAAGTTAATTTTAAGGAGATGGAAATTGCTTAAACAATGTCACAGTTTTTAGACATTTGTGCTGTGCCCAAGCAAAATTACAGATTTGCATTAGAAAGTTATTAATTTTGCAAAATCAGAGGACCCATTTCTAATTTACTTGAGCTGATTATTTTTAGTCTTACATTGGTTTAATTTACTAGCTTTAACTCATGATAATACATTTTATAGTAATTCCAACTATATGCAGCAAAAGACAACGAAGCTTAAAGTAAAATGTTTACCTTTAGCTGCCATTAGGGCTTATGGCTCATTGAACTTACTCCAAATATACAACCAAGCTTCCAAGTCTAAGAGAGCATAATCCCAAGATTAACAAAGGCACTTTTGACTTAGCTTTAAACCTCAAACTAAACAGTGTAATCAAAACATTTTGCTGTTAGCAAATTCTTTCCCAAAGTCTAAAGCCAATGAAACACCGAAATTTCAATCACTTGCATCTTTTGACCTAAACAGCAGCTTTCCACTCCCTGACGGAACAAAAACATCCAAGGGTGCACTTTCAGTGTGTCAGATGGAGCTGACAGTGCCCACTTCTTCCATTAGCAGGCTCCTGGTGCTATGAAGAAATGTACATAAGCCTCCAGGTTCCACTGTGCAGTCAGTCAGAACGCAACAAAATCCCTTCCCCATCAACTGAGCAAATGAGAGGGAAGAGATGGAGAGAGAGCAAAAAGCTCAGATAAAAACTGCAAAAAATAGATATTGAAGAAATTTCACTGTAGGTCTACAGCAGACATTACACAAAGGAGATAAGTATCTTCGGGCCCCATGTCCTTCCTCACAGTGCACTGAATTGGATGGCCTCCAACTAAATATGGGGGCTTTCAGCCCAAACACAAAGTGCATCAGTTAACAAGTAGGTTTTCAGTCTGGGTATTCTTTTTGCTATATCAGTATCTTTTTGCTATCTCAATATCTTCTAGATTGTACCCATACTTTGAAAATCGAGTTCTTCCTGTGTGTTCTAACAACAATTATTTTTTAACAATTACTATGTTTTCCTTAAGAACAATTTTTTGACCTTTTACAGATCAGAGTAGTTTAAGAATCGATTCTCTCTTCTTTTCCAGGAACCTCAGCTAAAACCTGTGATCAAGTATTTGCTCAAAGGATTCAAAGAATGAATTTTACATTCACTATAAGGGTAAACACTGAGACAAATAAAAATATATAGATTTGTATGCAGATATTAGCTCACACAAGCATATGTCAAGTACAGATCCTTGTTTATGCTTGCAGATACAATCACCTCCTCCTGGCCCTTTTTATGCAGCTTATAAAAGCAATTTGACTGGAAACTTCTGACAGTTCAGTTCTAGTGCTGCAAATTTTAAGAGTTCATCATAAAAGAACAAAAAAAGCACCCCACCAACACTCCACTTTTCCCCCTAGATCTAAATAGAGAGATCAACATTCCATTTAAACTTGATTAGCATTAGCATAACAAAGCAAGCCTAAATTCTGCAATTCTTTATGTTCTAGAGACGTCTGGGTCTGGCACTGGGTTATGTGATTTAGTCATTTAGGGCTACAGTGCTGGGTTGATGACTGGATGATCTTGAAGGTCTCTTCCAAAACTGGTACTTCTATGATTTATAACTTTTGTCAGGTAAAACTGTCCAACACACTGAATTTTCAGTCCTTGGATTATTTTCTAAAGTAGCCCAGGGAAACCGCTCTGCCAAACATTCTTTTCTCAGCATGGTTTGACAGCATTTGATGACAGGAGAAACTTAAAACTTGATTAATCCAGGCTGCTATTAGAAGAAACAGATCAAATCAGACTTTATTTTTCTTCCATCAGAAAGTACAACTTGTTGGTGATTTTACAACAAATTGGATCCTTTCTGGTTTTGTCTTTAAATTTCCATGGTAATTCAACACACACTGAGAAGACAACTGAGCATACAATACACAGTAAGTAAATAAATCATATCTATATGCAGTTGAATAGTGCAGTTGAGGTTAAAAAAACCCCAAAACACGGTAGTGCACAAACACTGAAATTCAGACTTCACTAGCAAACTTGCCTGATAAACTCCACCATGTAGTACTGGATGGGGGAACTTCCTTCACTCACTCCAGGCTTCCAGGACAACGCAACTTCTGAATCAGAAACCACCACGATCTGGGGCTGATAGGGTGGCGCAGGAGGCATGCACTTATCTAAGAAGAAGTGCAAAGGAGTAGCATTAGAGAAGCAGCTGGGTTGCTACACACAATACCCAACACCCACAGACTTAGGAATCAAATTCCTAGGCTTCTTCCTTTACGCTATTGCCCCTCTAAAACCCTACATATGTGGAAAAGTACCAGTGAAATACCGTGATACTGCACATGACAGAGGTTAGGTGTGAGTGCACAGACATCTGCCCTGCCAGTTTTGCAGCAGAGCCCGGCAGGCAGAGTTACCTTGGGATAAAGTTGTCACCTCCCTGGGCATGCTGGGCCGTCCTTTCCCCGCCCAGCTGTACGCTCCAACGCTAACGCGGTGCGGAGTGCCTGGCTTCAGGCCGCCAATAACAACATCCTGCCAAGTCAAGAGCAGAAAAGCACACTGTGATAGCAGTCTGTAACTGGGGATGGTGCTGGGAGCTGGGACTCAGGGATCTTACATGGTGTTTTCCCTGTACTCTACTTGGAAGATTGTCCCCTGCCCAGTACAGCTCAGAAACAACAAACACAAATAGAATCATGTTTCCTCTCAAGCTGCAGCTTTGCCCCAGGGGAATCCACAAGGTTGACCTGGACCCATTTCTCCACATAACTCATAAGGTTGCAGAAATTTGCATTTTATATCCAGCTTTTTCACTGGTGAAGTCAAAGTCACATTATTCCCTCTGTTGAGCCAAATGCTAGCATTTGGTATCAGTCTGGTGTGTTTTCCCCATTTTGTTTTCTTGTTTGTTTTTATTTCTCTTTTAAATTCAGAGGCCATAAAACCTCCTGAGAGTAAAGCAATTTGATGCAGTGTGAACTGATGATCCTTAATTTCTCATGGAGCAGAGCCCTATCCCATCATCTCTCACAATTTTATGAGCTCAGCTAACAGCCTTGACCTGAAGCGAGCATTTCCCTTATATGTCCTTCTGCCATAAATACAGAAAGATTAACCCACAGACAGCTACCACAAAGGAGGTAATGCTCAGCTCCATGTGAAGAGCTCGGGCTGATGAATACTCTTCAGAGGAGCCTTCAAATCCCCCAGAAAACAGAAAACATCACCAAAACATTACACTTCATCACTGGCTGCATGGATGAGCCTCAGACATTTAGATCTGGTCTTTAATGGAGAGTACGTACATGTGTAATGAAATTTAGTATTCTTTACCTGCAGCCTACCTGGAATGACTATGTTAATCCCAGGTTTATGAAATTTGACAGTATATACAAGGAAACAGAAATATCAGGTTCTATACCACAGACTGTTCTCGTGTGAAGAATAAGCACTTACAAAAAGCCTGTTTTACAGCTATTATTCTTCTGGTTTTCATTCTCTGATATTAAACACATTAGTCACAGTGCATTTGAAAATGTAGAGTTCTCCTTTTTCTTCGTGTTGGAACAGACTTTAAATCTGCACTTCCAGTTGTGTTAAAATAGTAAACAATCCCAAAATTTTATGAACTGATAAATTTCCTTTTGATGGTCTTTTGGGAAAAAACACTTCCTCTCTACTCTTTGGGGAACTTACATTATTACTACAACATTGTCCAGCAACACCCTGCTATCAGTAGGGTCCTGTTATTTCTCTGGATGTGGTTTTGGAGTTCCAACACTGATTTCCTATTAACATGGACCACCTGACCACTATCTTGTTTTTCCATCATTCACCCTTGTTATGCTTGAATGATCTGGACAGATCTGAGATGAATCAGAGATTATAACAATGAGGGAATAGTAATTGTCCAGAGAGAGGCAGAAGAACACTCACCCTGAAAGATTAATCTGGGTCTTTCAGCCTCATAGCTGAAGGGACTGAGATCTTTTACAATGTGATCTGAGAAGCCAGTTGCTGAAAACCCTGTACCTCCTCCTGGTGACAGAACTGATGCCCCAGCTCCTGCCTTTCCGTCCTCCATGCTATACATACTGTCTGTCTACCCTTAAACTATGTGCGTTTTTTCCTGCCAGTATTCCTCTTTATTTCACTCATGCTTATGAGGAAAAATCCTCCATTATCTGTCTTATTGTTTTCACAGTATTCAGGAACTTGGCCCTTGGAATCAGTTAGATATTCATGTATGTGCCTCATATTATTACCTCCAGACTCAAGTCTACAATAAACTGAACAGAGAATTTCTTTGAGTGCCTGGCCAGTCAAGATCAAAGCCCTAATATCTACTAAGGTATTCAGCAAGTTCAATGTATGTGCTCTCAAAACCTCACCAAGGTGTACTCATGCCTTACACACATGGGTACCTGCCTCCTCCTGGCAGTGCCCTCTCCAAGAACACAGCCCTGGAACACACAGTGGGTATCTCTGATAATCTTCAAAGATCAGGATATCAGTGAATAAGTAAAAATTCAGGACACCATCAAGCTACCCTGACCTGTGGCAATGTCAGGGAATAACATCCTCACACCAGGAACACTTTCAAATCAGATCCTGGAAAAAAAAAACACATTTCCTTGTGCCCCACTGTCCAGTAGCCTGGGAGTACACATTTAATTTATTTTTTTGCTTGTATTTAGAAGACAGGTCTTAAACCCAAGTTCTGTTCCTCTCACAAGAGACAGAGTGGCCTCACAGATAACAAATGCAGGTAGTATTTTGAAGAGTTATCTCCATAATTTTTGTAGTCCCCCCTCCACTCAGATTGGCTCTATATTTTGAAGCCTGATGCCCCAAACTCAACACTCAGTTGCTGATGATGCTTCAATAGTCACCAGCCTCACTTTCTTGCCTTGCATGACTCTCTTACTAAAATCCTGATAAGTGACATTTGGTATATTCATTACAGTCTCACATTGTTGAGATGGGGTGATGCCTTTTCGGTGGCAGGGGAGCCAATTTCACACAGATTATCCCCTATATCCCTCCCTGCCCTGCCACACAGCTTGCCTTCCCTACAAGTGTGTTGAAACTGTTTGTGAGGCTCAGTAAACTGCCTCACAGAAACCAGGATTACAAATTGTTTTCCAGAGGAATGTCTGTTTTCTGTTTTGCTTTAATCCAAAAAACATCAAACTCTGGATTACAGCACAGCTGCAGGAACTGAGCTGGTTTTAATGACACTGTCCCCTGGCGACAACTCCTTCCCTGAACTACTGGTCTCGGCTGGTCACTTCCCATTTTGTACTGGTATGTTTAGTGATTTCACAGGGAACAGTGTTGCTCTCCAGGGCTCTGTGCCCAGCCTAAAACCTCCCACCTTTAAAGCCTACTAATTTTTATTGATTTTTCTTGTTTTTTATGTGTACCAGAGTTCCTGAATTTTATGTCCCATCAGAACAACCACCTATACTAAATGGTACTGCATCTGCACTTCCCCTGGCTGCTGTCACTTACATATTCTCTACTTTACGATGATATAATACACAATAATACATTATCCACTTTGCTAACACACAGACACATAAACAGAAACAGGCAGTGCAAATCAGCTCTTGCTGCTACATCAGTCCCACGTGGCCCAGAGAAGCCTCCAAGAAAGCAGCAGGGTCATACCCAGCACCAGGAGAGGAATGATGGAAACATTAACTATGCAGACTTAACCACAAAACTTTTGCAGATTTCTGTTGAGTTTGGTATGAATACAACAGAAAGCATTTCATCAAGAACACCACTTCCTGGAGGATTAATGACAGCTGGGAGCTGATTAATCCCAGCCATTCATACTTCTCCACAAGTACCCCTCAGAAGTGTTATTTTTATCAAGCAGAAAAAAAGTGCCCAGTATGGAACCTCAATTCTGAAATGCCATAATCCAGACTCAGCTCAGCTAGGATTGAACCAGATAGTCCTAGTTCAAGTGCATCCCGAGGACTCAGCCTCCTGTAGTCCAAACAAACTCAACTTACTTCAGACCACAGAAGCTCTATGGGCTCCACCAACCATGTAAGATTTCTCTATTCCTAAAACAGCTCTCAGAAAACAAAAGTTTGCAAGAGGCTGTTGATGCTAGGAATTTCAGCTAAACACTGGAATTGCTGTCCTTCTCCCATCCAAGCCCGAGCACCTCCTGCTTGCTTCCTGCTCACAACAAACCCAACCTGTTTACTGCTCACAGGAAGCAGACTGGACTGAGTGCAGGACTGGAAATAATCAATCTGATTAATTCACCAGCTGCAAAGCCATAAGAGAGTTGGTATTTCTTTCAAACTTGTTTTATACTAGTAGCTAGTCTCCCACTCCTTCCTCCTGGGCGTTGCAAGGCTGGCCTCTTCCTGTGCTCCTCCTTCTCCTTGGCTCTCTCTGGGCTGGCTCAGGTTTTTCCCTCTTCACCTTCTCTCCAACTGCCTGACTTTGTTCTTCCCTTCTACTGTCTGTCTGACTACCTGACTGTCCCCATAATTTCCAGACCCTCACTGCCTGGATATATCTCATTTTTTACACAAATTTACTTCATCAAAACAAGACATTCATAAATACCTCTGGTGACTGAGAAAAAGGTTTATCCACTGCTAAGAATGGAGCTACCTTACCTACACGTATCCACCTCGTCCACCTGTGGATTTTGATCTTTTTGAGGCTACTATCTGCTCCATTTTGACCAAAAAAAGATCATGTATAAGTGCTACATAGAATCAATATTTGAGATCCACTTTTGTGTGCATCTCTGGAGAGACAGAGTCAGAAATGTTCAATCTTATTTTTAATCACATCTGTGACCAGGTTTCATGTGAAGCAATACTTACAAAAATTGCTTGTCCTTCAAGTTGACCCTGGGAAAAAGCAAATACGACTTGTTAAGAACTAAAATAATAAAAAGTGATGGCAAAAGCACATAAATAATGGGTCAGGGAATTAAAACAAGACCAATGCTGAAGCATATAGCAGTCTGTGTGGCTGTTAATCATCTGCATGAGTACCAGATTTTCCTCTCCCAGTACTGCTGTCAGGATTAAGATTAAAAAAAAATAACAGTGCTGTTTGATCTTTCTCAGCACTACTAGCAAAACTAGTTTTTAAGAAACAAAAAAAGGCGAGAAAGGAACACAGAGATAAAGATAAGAAGGGAGAAAATAATGCATGAATAAAGAAATGATGTATCATGATGGCAATATTGTTTTATTCATTGTGATCCCAGATCCTGCAGAAGTCAGAATTGACAAAGAGAGTGACGGAAACCTGCAGGAAATCTGAGCATCCTCCTCACTCACACTTCTAGTGAGGAAGTGGGGCAGAAAAAGGGAAGGAGCAAAGAGAAGGGAAAAATGAAAAAAAACCCAAAAAACAAAAACCAAAGCAAGAATGCAAAGGAGATATAAAAGAAAAAAACCATAACTTTAAAAACAATGGAGAGAAATGAAAAAAGTAGTCCTTTCAAGAAGGAAATAAACACCAGTGGCTGGGGGAATCTTCCAGAATATGAACTTGCAGAACTGCAACTAAAGCGGCCATATTTCAGGAGGCCACAGTTCACAGAGAGGCAAAAACTCTGTGTGTGAGCTCACACAGCTGTGTCAGACACTGCAATACACATATAGTCATAGTGCAGCCACCCCTTCCATGTGTGAAAATGCATGCATTTAAGATTACAAGTTCTATTTTAGTAGATTTACTGACAAAGGTCAGTACTAGGAAGCTGAGAGCAAGTCCCAATAGTTTTACATGATAAAACAAGTAAGACAAGAAGGGGAAAAAGTGCATCACTCAAACACAAAAACACTGTGATTTCATTTTGCTCAATATCCAGAGCAGATTTGGGGCTTGGATCCTCACCATATTTCACAAAACTGCAAGGAGACAGTTGCATGTTTCCACTTGCATGTTCTGCTCGAGTGTTCTGATTGTTGATGAAAAGAAATACTCACCATGCTAATCATATCCAGACTCAGGGGAACATCGTGTGAGAGCTGTTTAACTGCTTTGTCACCTTCAACTTCTGAGTAAAAGACCTTGCGAAGAAGATACAGCCAAACCAGTTACAGCAATAACTCAGTATTTCAGAATAACTTAAGAATGAGTGCACCAGTGCATTATTCTCACACTGAGGACAGAATTTGAGCCCATGATGCCCTGCCTTTTCATATGCAGGGAAAGCTGAAGTCCTTTAATATTCCTTATGTATGTGCTAGAAGTTGTCAGTGTTACCAAAGGACACCATCACACAGTGAATACACTTACCTAATGTGAAACACAGTTGTGTGCTTGTAGCACAGGCCTGAGCTGTTTCATTGCGCATCATTTGTCTCTGGTTAACATGGACAGCTGGAGATTTGTGGGACTAGTCTGCACTATACAGACACCTTAGTTCATGCAAGAAAGATGTTGACATTTCATGATTATGACATTATAAAAATTGCTCTATCATAAAATGTCTCTCCATGTCTGTTGCCGTGTACTGGAGACTAATGAGACAGGCAATCTGCTTTCCTGTGCACACAGACCCAGAGATGCCAGAGGGTCAAGATACTACAGTGAAAACGTTTTGGGTAGAGCACTATTGATGCTGCTTGTCATTGGTTTTATGATCATGCCACGCACCAGCTCAGGGCTTGAAAAAAGTAGTGGAACAGCTTGATCAGCATGCATGAAGAGTGACCACTGTTTACTTAGGCCACTTACTCCCTGCACCTCTGTTTTCACAGAGAAGGGTGGACCCAGCTATGCACAAAGCCCACCTGAGGCAGCTCCTGGCCACAGCAAGTGCTTTTTGGAGTTTTAGACTCTATATGCTAGTTCATAGCACTTTCATAACAATAAAATGAACTCTGCAGCTGGGCTGCACTGGTGGGATAAAGGAGCATGTGTACCAGAAATACCTATTGCAGGGATTTTTCTCTTTCTCTTAGTGTACATTAATAATATAGAGCAGTAGTGATATTCAGTAGTATTCTGCTTCACACCTTTTTACATAAAACTGAATTTGGGGCATTTTATTCCTGAAAATTTCAAATCTGTCCACAGAAAATGCTAATAAGAAAACTGCTATTTGGTGGGGTTTTTTTGTTTTTGAAGGGGAAAGCAACACATTCTAGTCAACATCTCGCACCTTTGGTGCTAATTTCCCAGTGACTCACTTCTATTTTGGCACTGAGTTTCATTGCCATGGAATACCTGTTAAAACAATACCTAACAAAAATGAATGAATGGCATGTTCATGCTCATTGTTTTCCTTCTCGCACACTAAAACACAGTAACCAGTTTAGCCTAGCCCTTCTGTTTTGTCCTATAGGCAGAAGGTAACATGGCAGAGGCTTGATGGAGGTCACACACTTCCTGAAAAAATTGCTGAGAACAACAGAAAAGTCCTTCAGCTTCTTTAACAGAAACTGACTTCTGAGGTAGGGGGGAATAAAACAAAAGCCCTTTTGATATTTATGGCTGCAGGTGGGTTCCCAGGGATTCTATGCAGTACCTATCCAGGAAGAGTCTCCATGAAACAGTCCTTCCCTTGTACCTGGTGCAAGTCTGGCAAGTTTTAGAGGCTTAGTTTGAAAACATATTCCTGCTAAAGTAATCCTCAGGCTGGAAGTACAAGTCAAAGGATCTGCATGGCCCTCACTTGCACAGCGCAATATCGACCTGCTCTGCTCTGCTCTACTTTACTGTTTTATCAGAGAGCACTGAGACCCTTGCAGGAAAACTGTAACAGAAAAGCAACCTATATCCACTGCAGGCCCTTGGCATCCAACCCAAATTCCCATCATAGCTTGTCTCTAAAACATGAGCTGCTTGTTTTTTAAGGTTACAGCTCAGTCTGCTGAAGCCCACTGTCCCCTGGCCGCTTTCTGGGCAGCAGCACTGTTTGTGAGGAGAAGGGGCTGTCCTGCTGGTTTCAGTGTGTGCAGCCTGAGGCCAGGCAGCAGCACAGAGCAGCGCTTACCGTGTACCCCGTGATGGTGCTCGCGTGCTGCTTTGGCATCTTCCATTGCACGCTGAACGCTGTGCAGTTCACTGAATCCAGCAGAATATCCAGAGGAGGCCCCAGCCGATCTGCTCAAAACAAAATGGCATCATGTAAGGAGCCATAGGACAAACCCCCTCTCCTTTAGCTGCCTGGCAGGTATGTCTTTGAAAAATAGGCCTGAAGGATAGCTGCCCTGACTCCAAACTATCAAACACACACTACTCAGATTTGACTTGGGTGCCCCTTTTCCCTCTCCACTTCTGACTTCCAAGGTAGCAGTGGAACTCCAGGAGAGGGGGTGCAAAGGGGAACATCTCCTCTTCTTAGTGGGCAAGCTGTTGCTTAGCTTAGGAGCACCCAGTGCTTCATGCAATACCATTGAACAACTCATAGCCTTTTAAATATGTTCACGAAATGCTGGATACTACCCAGGACCCAAAGACAGGGACATTCACACTCGTACAGTACAGCTGTGGCACAGATTCAGACTACTGGGAAGGTCTCCCAGGAATGGTCTGGAAGGCAGCGCCTCTCACACACCATATCTGTAAGTCAGCATGGACATCTCTGGGGAAGGAAAATCCAAGAGAAGAGGATCTTGTGGAAGAGAGCCAAACCATGCCATGTTCCTTGGGCCATCATCAATTTTCTTCATTAGCACGGACTTAGTCCCATGGACTCCTGCTTGGCCCAGGGGCTCTGGACACAGCATCTGCTGCCTCCTATGCTCACCTTTTGCCCTGTACTCAGCAGTAGCTGGAACCACACACCACCTGCTACCTAAAGGAGTGGCAGGAGACAAGCAGCCAGGGCTGGCGTATCAGTGTCCACTTAAGAAGCATTTCACATTCAGAAAACAGCTTTCCAATCTCCACAACACCCAATGAGGCAGATTAGCATTTCAGCTGCATTAGCATTATTAGAAAGAAAGAATACCCCCTAACATTCAGTCTTAACATATTCATAGCATCCTTGTGTTACTTTCTGGGGAAGCTCTATGAGACAAATTTGCTGGAAGGCATAGTTGCTGAAATAATGAATTTTAACCAGCAATGACAAATAGTCATGTAAGGCAAGTTTCAAATTCATATTCTGGAAGCACTATAGGCCAATAACATTATTTACTGAAAGTATTTGGTGAATAATTTGGAACAACAAATAAATTTTAACAAAATGCAATCCATTTGTAGACTATCTGCAATCAGAGAGACGACATCTGTTTTATAAGGAGCCACATAATGAATTATTCACTCAGCCCTAGAAAACACTACTATCTCCAGGTTGCAGATGATGAAAGAGACACAGAGAGCAAAACAGTGACCTCAGTTACACTGGCCTATAAATTGTCACTGTGGAGTAAATACAAAGCCCTGGACTATGCCAGGGAAAACAATAGCAAGGAGCCAGAGACCGCTATATTTTTATTCTCCCTGTTTAGTTATCCCTAGAAGTTAGGGAATTCCCCTAACATAACAGGAATGTGGCTGGATGCTTGCTTAGAAACCAGCTGTAAGTGCCATCAGCCCTAGCACTGTCTTTGCAAGCAGCCTCAGGTGATGGCCAGCGCTCACCACAGCACTGCATGCTGCCCTCTCCGTGACAAAGCCGGGTGACAGGCAGGCACATGGCACTCACACTGCAGGGGACCTGCTGCCTCATGCCCAGACCAGGAGCCAAGAGGAAAAAGAAAGCCAGCGGCAGCTGTGACCCATGCACCCAGTTATTTCCTGGGGAGGCTAGAGGGCAAGGCAGAGAGGAGTATCTCATGCAGCGTGGCAGTCCCAGAGTCCTCTGCTGTCACCACTCCTGGCCTGACAGCTCGGTGATGCGCGTCTGGGGATTCAGAGTCACTTCTGGTTGTCAGAATCTCTCACAACCTGGCAGAAAGTAAAAAATGTCCATTTCTGGACTGAACTTTCCCTTCTCAGCCATGGCAAAGTGACGGCAGGATCTGACACAAGCATTGTTTCTGGCACTGAGCTGCAGGAGATGTCATGGCTTTTGAACAACCATATCAAAGCAGTTTGTCAGCTGACCACAACTGCTGCAGCACATGTCACTGCTCTACTGACAATCCATTTTGAGATAAATCTGAGCTTAATGTATTTTGCATGATTTTACAGAGCATCATGTATTAGTCACACTAAACACAGACATTGAAGCTGGTCTAAACATTTACATCTTTATGTCAAATGTCATGTTTAGACTATTAAAAATAATAAAGATTTTTCAAGGGTAAAACTCTTGGGGTATTTGTAGTTTCTCCTACAATTGGGGTCAGAAATACCTCTTCTCAAAACTCAGAGTGAAACCTCTGTCAATCTGGTAGGACTAGGGACAGTGCAAAACCACAACAGAGCCTCCTCCCCTCTGCACCCCGTGGATGGGGAGTCTGCAGACAAGGGGGGTGAGACATATCCACTACTTGTACATGCTCTGAAGATCTGCCTGAGTGATGATCCTCCTGCCAGGGCCCTCTGCAGCTGGGTCAGTGAATACCTAAGAAGGCATGGAGATTTGCTCTGATCATAAAGAACAAGGAGCCAATTTATATACACAATGAAATTAAACATGTTTTGTACAAACACAGTCGTTCTCCTTTCTGGCCCATCAGGCACAGAAAGTTTGATACTGTCCAAAATGCTTTTATGGTAATGGGAGCAATGACTCTAGTGCCATGCAAAGAAGCCATGAATCAAGGGGGAGCACTCTCACACATATTATGACTATACATTGTGAAAGTATATGAAACACAAGAACTTAATGAGGATTTAGCCTCATTAGACAAACAATGTTGAGCTGATAATGTTGTGTTTACTTTCCTGTTTACAGCTACTTTCCTTCCTGTTTATACGTCTTTGGTTCCATCCTTCTAAAAATATGCAAAAAAACACCAAGCCAGTAAAAAAGTCACCAAAGAAGCCCTCCAAGTGAGCTGAAGAATACATAAGTCTCCCTGAGATGGAGTAAATTTTGCCATTTCAAAGTAATGACCATTATTTAAATTTTTGCTTCACAAAGGCAACTGAAATTAAAAATGCCACCAATACAAGTGTCACTTTCATTGTGGCTCTCACTGTCACATACAACAGCCTCTGCCCTTATACTAAACACCCACGGACTACCATCAGGGTGGCCACAGGCTAAATGCATGCCTCCTGGGAGCATCCCCAGCCTGGGCCCATCAGTGGCATTACCCTTTACTGCAATGAAGAGATGAAATTCTTTGCTGTGAGGGTGGTGAGGCACTGTCACAGGCTGCACCAAGAGGTTGTGGATGTCCCAACCTTGGCAATGTTAACGGCCAGGTTAGAAAAGGCCTTGAACAACCCAGCATAGTGGGAGGTGTCCCTGTGGCAAGGGGATTGGGATTAGTTGGTCTTTAAGGTCCCTTCAAGCCCTTAGCATTCTACCATTCTATGATGCTACGCACCAGCGCCTCGGGATGCTCCTTGCCATCACTGACTGCACCAGCAGAAATGCCAGCTCCACGTCTGCCTTGTGATTTTGTGCAGTTACCTCGAGTACACAGTAGAAACACTTCCAGTGAATCCACCCTCTGCTCCCAGGCCAGCCATGCTGGCCTTGTGCAGGGCTCAGGAGCAGCCACCTCATCCAGATCCTTTCCTACAGCTACTGCAAAAAATCTGCTTATGCAGGAAGCTCTTCCTTCCTTCCTTCTAGTCATGGACTGAAACCAAAATCTTACTACTGTGATGAACACTTGTGAGAAAAAACCTCAAGTTTAAACCAAATACATTTCTAATGTTGATAAGCTTCGTGTTTGGAGCACTTTGGATGAACTGGACAAAGCTCATCCATACTAGTATATACTACTAGTACTACTATTTTAGAGCAAATTTCAAAACTGATTCAAATTTTAAATTAGATTAAAATATTAGTGATTAAAAACAGTTTCAATCTTAAATACTGAAGAATGGAATATCTGAAAGGATTTGTGTTATGAAGTTTTCTTTTAGAATTTTAATCATATTTTGAATTTAATATTTTCTTTTTAGATGTTGCTGTATCAAGGCATGCAGGTAGTCACAGGTACTTGCAGATCCTGAAACAACATGCAAATTCACTGATACAATCCACATGCAATAATACAGTAGTACATATACGGGAAAAGAGATGGTTAATTTCATCTTTATGAGTTTGTAGTTTGGAAAATCAAAATCTTTATACTACATTTTCTGTACTACTCTTAATGAGAGAGCATAAGGCAAAGAAAGGAGATAAGCATTTCAGTATTTTACTCTTAAATCTCTGGGGGTAACAGCCTAAGAGGTACTGACTGAAGGGCTCCTTATTTTCCAGGTTGATGTGTCTCCCATTTGTGTCCCATGAAACAAGTGAAACTTGTTGATGAAATGCCAGTTGTACCTACTAACCTGTCACAATGTAAGAAAAGAGGAATCTAAAAAGCTTAAGAAAAACAATTCAAACTAATTCTAACTTGAAGCTTTCAGAAAAAAAAAAAAAAACACTTTCCAGAAATACCTCTGAATTTCTTGTTTGAAACATTTGTGTTCACCAATTCACAAAAAAAACCCCAACAAAACCTCCCTATGAATTTCATTAAAATAGCATTTTATAATTGTAATAACTGTTTTCAAAGGAAAAAAGCTTGGCCATTCCAAGAGATGAAACAAAATGTAGAACAGTCTATTCACTCTCTCAGTGAAATACTGGTGAAATCCTTATTTATTAAACAATAAACAGTGATAAGATCTTTTGCTTCCCTTATTTTACAGACCAAAAGTTATGCAAACACCACAGTGGAAGGAAGACAACATGACAAACTGAAAAGGTCAGGAAATTCTAAATGAAAAAAATATGCCATCTTTAAATTTCTTTGAAGCCTTTTCCAGCTCCCACTGCCCAGCAGCAGTGCGTAAGAGAGCAAGAATTTCTCAGCCACAACAACTACAAAGGACAAGGACTCGAAACTGGAAAATCTCAGGCAGCCTGTCCTGGTTCTGCACCAGGAGCAGCAACATCCATACACTGAAAATCTTGATAGTCGTTTCTCTGAATGAATCACCTACCACTGCATCAGATCCTGCAGCAGAGATGGCAGGTAGCACGGCCCTAGAGAGGCACCACAGTTTTTGATTCAAACTACAGTGCACAAGTCTTTGGAGAGACTAACCTTCATCAGTCCTTTAAAAATACTGCAAAAGAAACCACAATGAAAAAAAAATCTCAACATTTTAATAAATAACAGGCTTGGACTCATGTGATGTCTTGCTGATGCTTATATAGCATCTGTTATCTGCTCCAGGGACAACTGAGGTGACAGTCACTGGGATTTTTATAGCCCAGTGAAGGGGAGTGAAGGATACAAAGCTCAGAACTTAAGCTACAGAGCAACACCACAAATCCCATTAAGAACGAACAGGCACAATGTCACTGGTGCCTTTGTTGTGGCTTTTCCTGCTGTACCTTAGCCCTGCAGATCACTGAACAGAAAGGCAGCAAGGGGAAGTTCTCTCCTTACACTCCTTCCTGAGCAAGGCTCTGCTCCCAAGAAGGCTCCAGCTGCAGCAAAGGGAAGGAGAGAGGAGGTGAGCTCTGCACAGTGCAAAAGTGAAAAGGAAAAGCAGTAACTACCTTTAAAAAAAAAAAAAAAAAAAAAAAAAAAAAAAAAAAAAAAAAAAAAAAAAAAAAAAAAAAAAAAAAAAAAAAAAAACAAAAAAAAAAAACTTTTGGAGAGATCTGTATATAAATTTCTGGCTATGGATGGTTATGCCCTGGACACACTTTTGAAGAATTCCTGGTGCTGAAGGTTATAAAAAGCAGGGGACATCATATCTCTAAGCAAAGGTCTAGTTTGTAGCTGTCTATCAGGCAATCTCTAGGCAACTCTTACAGGCTTGTGTTTTTAATAATTACTGCTCAGAGGCCAGTTTGATTCACACAAGTGCATACGTTCATACTTTGTACCTGCACCTGGATAACTTGGTGGAAGTTATGCTTTCCTAATCGAAGCATTTTCCACTTCCAGAGGAAATGGAGTATAGGTGCCTGTAAAAACCCCCACCACGACTCTCCACTTGCACAACTTCCAGTGTATTTCTGGAAGTCTGAGTCAAAATCTAATGCTTACTCCTCTAAAACCAGGATTGTTCTTTGCCCACTGAAGCCCCAGTGCTGGGACATGGCTGTCCTAGTTCCTGATATCTCTGCAGCACCTTGGCCTGGCAGAGGAAATAGGTAACCCTTCTTGGAGAAGGGATGGGACGGCACTGAGGACCACTTCTCCCTTCTCCAGCCTTGATGCTGCTTCAATGCAAAGCTCAACATTTTTCCTGGCTTGGGATTTCCTGTCTGGGCTCCAACCTGTCTTGTCCCTCTGGATGTGTCCAGTGACTGGCAGGCTGCAGCCAGCCCCACCAGCTGCCATTACACTGCCTGCCCTGCCATGGCCTGCCTTCTCATCAGCTGCTTCAGCACTTTTCAATTAAAAAACGAAAAAATGTGTCTAAGAGATTTAACTTAAGTGCCAGAAGTAGCTGAAATCAAGCAACAGTACATCACCCTGTCTGTGTAATAGACTTTTGTAATCAGTGGGACGGGCTGCTTAGGAACCAGCATGCCAGTAGCATATCCTGGCATCTCCCATCTTTTTTGTCTCATGGGTTATGCATCCGAGGTGCTAGGAAGCACAAATAATGGAGGAGCTTCACAAACCACAGCACTTCAAAAAGTAAAAAGGCCAGTGAAATTGTAAAAATGCCAAATAAATAACTTGAAAATTTATTATCCCATCAATTAATATCTTATTTTTCAGGTGTTTGCTGTCCAAATCTTATTAACTCAGTGGAACACATGGCAAAATTGTTCACAATAGTTGAAAAGTGTTCTCCTTGGTGTACCTTAATTGGTTCACTTTATCTACTGCACATTTCTTTCTTGCTGAAACCCAGAACAAAAGAGTTCTTGAAGAAACATCTTACTTAGTACAAGAAAATAATTAAAGGGCAGCTTCCTGAATAGTGACCAGATCGAAAAAAATTACAACCAGACAATCGCACATGCATTACGTACACACATGCAAAAAGATTAAAGTGTAAAGAGGACAAAGCTGACCATGTGACAGGCAACAAATGTGCAGGGGGAGGACGTGACATGCAGCATTTGGGTTTCCACAATCCTTCCAAGTCCTAAGTGACTGTTTTGAAGCTCATTATTCATGGTCCTGCCGCAGAAAGTATCACAAAAATCAGCGTGGGGGTTAATTATCCCTGAGGTTCTGGCACAGGCCTCATAGAGGTACACAACACAAAGTGTAGCAACCTCCCACTTTATACTGATCACAATGCCAAAAACACTCATTTCTCTGCAGAAAGCAGAGTAGTTGGTCCAGTTGATGTTTTGACAGGGTGGAGGAGAGCTCAAAGGAAGCTAAACCTGCAAGGTGAAAAAGATGTTTCCAGGAGATCCTCGTGACACTCTGCAAAATCACAGAGGGAGTGAGGCTGGAAGGCACATTTGGAGAGCACGCTCAGCTACACCAGGTTGCCCAAGACTTTGCGTAAAGAGGTTTGAATATTTCCAAGGACAGAGACTCCACCACCTCTCAGGCTAAATTCTCAGTCACCGTCACAGTAAAAACGTATTTGCTCATGTTAAAGGGAATTTCCCTTTGTGTCCACTGCCTCCATCATTGTCACAGGGCACCACTGAGAAAAGCCTGACTCCATCTTCATTACTCCCTCATCATTTATATAAACTTGTATGATTCCCACCAGTATTTAACTTCCTAAGAAGATCTGGCATCTTCTCAAAGAGCAGGAAGTTCTTCCCCAACTCAGTTCCTCTATAAGAAATAGGACAACTTCAATACCTTCTGCAGTCTCTCCATTTACTGAGTTATCAGTAAAACCAGAGGAAATTCTTTGTCTGTACTAAGTGACTGAAATAACTGTGGTTTTCAAACCTGAATCCCTGCACTGATTTAGTGTGGGACACAGCCTGTGCATTCTAAGAACCAGTAACAAGCAGCAGGATGTGAGTGCTAAAAGACTGACAGGGAAGGACAAAACCCTCTTTGGTGCAAGAGACAATGAGACATGGAAATATATCCCAGCATAAAGAACAAATACATAGGGCAGAAAATAGCACATGACCCAGGCACAGCTATGATGTCCACACAGCCAGTATCTAATGCTCCCTAATCCTCTCAAAGCATTCCCTGCTCAGTCTCCTGCAGCCTGTAGAGTCCCAAACCTCTACCAGGGCTGCCTCATGGAAACCATGCCCTTTACTTGGCATGAGCTGGTCCAAACAGCTCGCTTTTTTTCCCCCTTTAAAGCCATTTTAGGTGCTGTCTTGTTCTTTGTCCAGAAGTCCCTGAAAGAATTTCTTATATTCTGCAGGTTTCTTCTTCCATCCTATGACCCTATGGCTCTGCAGGGGTAAATGGCTGGAAGACCCTCATCTCACCCTACTGAGTGAGTCCTTTGGCACACACATGGACAGAGAAACAGCTCTTCGCTGCGAAGTTCAACTCTGCCATTGTGACTGATCAGTTAAGATGGGAACATTAGCAACCTGCACACCACAGGTTCACATGGGAAAAAGAACATCATGAAACGGGAACAGGAACTAAAAATGCCAGCAGGACACCAATCTCCATGCATGGCTGGAGTATCAGCTGCAATGCCAACATCTCTGTAAACAATCATCCTCATAAAATGCCTGCTTATTTTTGGAAATATGTTACCTTCTCCTGTAATTGTCTAGAAAGCAGAATATGAAAGAGACCTCACATTTCAGTTCCAAGGAACAGATTTTGGCCTCTGCAATCTCTAATTAAACCACAAAGATTTTGGTCCTAGCCACGTACTTTCCATCATCTACAGTTTGATGGGTTTTGTTCATAGCTTGGCTTCCTTTTTCTTAAAATGATACTCTAGTTGAAATTTTTAATGCATGAACGCAATTAAACTTGAGTGAAATACTGTATAATTTTTGCCCTTAGGATTTTTTATCAAAATATTTTTGAGTACAGAAACACAAAGCCAGTCTTGATTTAAAACTCTGTATGTGCAACAATACCTCTGTCACAGCAGAAAGATCAGAACAATTTCTGTAGTATGATAAACATTCACAGGATGTTCATGTCCCATCATTTTAGAAAGACAATTTTGCAAGTTCCAATGTACATAGGTATTGATGTATACCATCGTTTTCATAGATGCCAGCAATTTTAACCTACTTTTAAAACTGAGAGAGGTGGAAAGAGTAATCTGTTCTGGGATTCTTTCAGCTTCAGAGATCCTTCTGTGCAAATAACACTGGACTGACTATCCTCTGAAGATGTGGGGAAATTCAGAACCATTCAGTGTCTGCTTCTCAGAAGAACTGTCCTTGACACGACTGCTACCTGCACTGTTACATAAAATGTGTTTATTCGCTGTAAGGTTAACATATATAAGGGGAAAGATACCCTATCACTCCTTGGGGATACACTCAGAAAGCCATGTTCAGCTCTTAGCACCTGCATATGGTTTCTATTTCCTAGCTTAAAAAAATTATCCAGGATAACTTCGGCGATGCTTAACTGAGACATCTTTTTAAGAAAAGAAAGCCAACGCATTTTGGCTATCCACCTACAGGGATCCAACCCAAAAGAAGAAAGGGTTTCTACCACGACATAACTGTCCTATCCCTTTTGAGCAAATGGCTCCCTTTACCAATATTGTGTGGATTCCTTTTTCATTAGAGGCCAATATCCTGCGGGTCTTCCCTCAACAGTAGTCTTTACTCCTGAGCGCAGCTACCCTATGTTCAGTGGAAGAACTGGCATGAACTTGGTGTATTTCACACTATACACCTCTCACCTGCAGAGTTTTGTGGATCATCACACAGCGTATCATTATCTAGGTTTGAGTTAGGCACCTGGTTGTGAGAAAGCTTTCCCCCTAAGCCTTCAATTTTCAGTGGCTTACGCCCTCCCGAAGCAGTTACTTTCGAAGATGAATTCTGGCGTGCTTGTTCTCAGCTCAGTGGCTCTGAGAAGTCTGAAAAAGTAATGCTGATATTTTGCTGTGGTTTGAATGGTCACATCATTTAAAATAACTAATCTGGCTGTCATGTGTAAGCATCTTCACTAAAAGTAAAAAATAAAATGAAATATTGCCTAGCCTTACCCAAAAGTATTTCCTTTCAGTTGGAATAAGTAATGAAGAACAGATTTGGGAATTTGTTTGATTTGTGGGATTTTTTTTAGATAGATAATTTGTTTGCACAGAAACCAATTAAGAAATCTTATTCAAGATCACACATCTAACATAATCTCCTGTGTCCCTGTGATTTAGGAAGTCTTTTATTATGCCATCATAGACCACCATCACACATTCACTGATAAATATGGCACCCAACTGTACACTCAATAATGAAATAATAAATTCTGCAAAGACCTATTCATGGCTGTTTGCTTAGATTACAGATAACTTTAATATCATTTAATGACTTTTTCATATGAAAAACTTTCTATAAGCATTTTAGAGTTTCATTTCCTTGTGATAGAAAAGTTGTGAAAAGGTCCTATCAGTCCTGTTTTGAGGACATAAAGCAATAATAGTCACTTTTTAAAATTAATTTTATTTTCAATTTTAAAAAGACCATAAACACTTATTAAAAGGGAATAAATAGAAACATGCAAAAATGTGAGTCCCAATTTAAGCATGACCTGAGGAGTTACAAACTTCCAAGTATTCTCTCAGCTAATCAATGAGTTTTAGGGGGCACTGAAGATAACTCATGCACTGAAATTTTCCAGTTTAACAAAACAAGGTGCTATTCTGTTCCTCAGGATGTCTTTTGGGTGACTGACACTCAGAATCCCTGCCATTAAGTTTAAGGTGAGTATCACTGTTGGATGTGTTCACATCTAATAAGCTGCCAACAGTACACAGTGCTGTGTCCTGTCTAGTCCAGCATAACTGAGAGAAAAAGAGGGTTTTTTTCTGCAAGGCACACCAGAAGGCACCAAGAAAATCACCTACACATTATCATTCAGTTAAAGCATTGACTAAAATTGGGGTACAGCTGTGATGAGCACCCTATAGGAGTATTTTCACTGTCTAAAGTGGCATGGCTGGAAAAGGATAAAAGCATTAAAAAAAACTACATTCCCATTTTCAAAAATAAAAATCTGGCCTGTGAAGGACTGGCAAGCTGTCAAAAACAGTCTGTGATAGCCTCAAGGTAGAAAGATTTCCCAAGGATCACTCTAGTGCCCTAACTCCAAAACAACCCCTCCTCTCCAAAGCATCACTGTGAGTCCCAGTATCTGGTATAGAATGCCTTGGCTAATTTTACCTTTCTGAACACTGGTGGAAGCCTGAATAGTCATTTCAGACATTGGTATTGGCAAAATGGTGCAAATGAAAAACATTTACTGAAAGTTTCCTTGTACAGAGGAAGACTGCAATTTCGTGGTGGAAAAGGCACAAGACATTTTGCTGCAAGTGAGACTAACTAAAGTCAGAAAACATACTTCAAAATGAGTAGCAGTGACACACAGAGTATCATGCTCAAGTGGACTAATTCCTGCTGCCCTGGAAAGTATTATCAAAATGCTCCTATCTGCATGAGGTGGGGATGTGATTGATCAGTTTTCAGAATTTACCAGACCAAGGACCCCAGGGTACAAGAGGAAGTCCAATCAAAATGAGAATGTCACATAATGTTGTGATGCAACTTACACCTGAAGGTGATAAACAACAAATACATATATAATGAGTGCTTGATTTTACTGCTGTTGAATAAATCAGGCATTTTTGAAACTGTAAGAGGATGATACTAATCTTCCCTAAAATAAATTATTCACATCTTCTTTATTAGTTCTAAGTCACAGATATGCACTGCCTCTGACAGTTCCACAACACTCACATTAGGAATCATTCAGCTTCGAGTCATTCCTCTTCTCAGACACTTCACACCCAGCAGCAAATCAACTTTACCCTTACATGCTTTGCGTGTGGGATTTATTATGACAGTGAATAAGAATTCATCCTACTGTTGTTCCAAAAAACTGTAATATTTAGAAACTCAAATAAGCACCTTCTTTCCCAAAGCCTGTTGCATTTTTCATATCTGTAGACCGGATTTCAAGGTAGTTTGACCTATTTTGATACATAAATATGGCTAGATTTTCAAAAGTGTTCTTTATGCAGCAGCTCTTGTTGTAGTCAGACTTTCTAAAGAATCCAAGTATCCCAGCACTAAATCCTTTGGGAAAAAAAGTTATTTACTGTAGTACAAGGATCTGTACTCTTTTGAAACTCTGGCCCTGGTATTGAGTGCTACTCTCTTGTAAAGTCTTCAGTCTTTAACTGGTCTGATTCCTTCAGCATTTACACAGAAAGCTGGTGATATCTACTGCTGTGGACATCTGGGAAAGAGATACAAGCCAAATTCTTTATTTGTATTAGCTGGCAAGCATAATATATTTATAAAAGGAGAAGCATTCCTAAGCATCAGATATGATTATTTGTATTCTCCATACAGACCGTCTTACCCGTTTTATTATTCTACAGGGCGTTGGAATTTTACACTCAAGAAGCATCAATGCAGTACAGTGCAAGAACTTTATGCCATGAATAGCCACAGGACTGGTCAACTCTTTCCCCTAAAATTCTCTAAAATCACACAACTATTAAAATTAAATACTGTGTTTGTATTAGTAGCACAGTAACACACTGGGAGCTAGCTTCAGAAACTCTAGTCTTCAATCAGTTGAAACTTGAAATAGAGATGGGAAAAACCTGTGCCTTTGCAGAAGGCAAAAGCAAGAAAACAATGTGAAAGCAGCAGTATGAGTGCCAGTTTCTGGGAGTACAAAATATAGTGAATCCTGAGAATCCCAGGCTAATCTGTTCCTAGCTATACTATTCACCACACAGTGTCTAAGGATTTGTTTTAAGCCCTTTCCAAAGAGTCTGTCATCCCATTTTCTTGTCCAGAAAATGTATTATGTAACTGTAAATAAATGTTCAAATTATTTTAGCCATCATCAGAATGTCTTGTATTTGAGTATGACAGCCTTTTTCCCTGAAGATTATTTTAAGAAGTTGCATTTGTGGCCATTTTACTACATATTTTCAACTTCACAAACAGATTTCTCACTTTGCTGCTTTCTTGGGATTACAGAACTGATCTTTGTAAACTAAGCCCTGAACTGAAACTTGGGAAAAATGCAGATACATTTTACTATCTTTTTTCTTTTAATCCACGGGACCTCCAATTCAGTTTCTGTTATTGAAGATCAGCTAGTTTTATGACTTCTCTCTTGATATAACATCTTGCTTTCACCTCAGTTAAAATTCCTGTACAAGTCTCACTTCTATCACTATTAAAAGGGCAAAATAAAAGAAAAAAAATCCTGAAGAACTTTTTTCTATCTTATCTCTTTACTCACTGAATGTGTAATTTTGGATGTGTGAGTAAACAATAGTTCTTTTCCACTTTTAACCACCCAGCATATGATATGCTGCAAAACAAGGCAGAGATGTTCCAGCTACTTGAAACTGCACCTGTTCTGAGTGTTTTGAGAGCAACATTTCATAGTAAGGACCCGGTCATGGGATGCTTGGGAGCCCTCAATTCCAAGAGTCCCCACAAAATGCAGATGGGATATATCTCATATATAGATACTGCACACAATCTGTATGGGGGAGCTCCGTCTTCAAATCTTGCTACATGTGGATTTTGAAAAGTTTGTACAGATTTTGAAAAAATTTTGCCCAATAAAACTCATTACTTCTTATACTGCAAAAGAAGGAAGAAAAGGATGATTGAATCAGTTGGTGAATCTGAAGCATGTTATAAAAAATTAACATAAAAATGTGTGCCAACAAAAGAAAGGTAAACACAATGCAAACATATTAATTCATTTCCTTCACAACACTACAGTTAAATTTCCAAGCTTTAAGCTGTTTTAATTTAATGCACAGAAATACTTTTTCCACACGTCTGCCATTCTCCTGTGATTAGGGGAAACAAATACAACTGTATGTTACAGTCCAAGAATATCTTAAAATATTTACACATTTGCCTCCCCAACTTCACAAATCCAGTATTTTTAATGCAAGCTACTAATCAACTCATTCACAGTGACTAATTTCCTCAAGTACTTAATGGTGGCTATTATGACAACCAAGGATCATGGGACTAGATCCCTAAGAGACAAGGTCAGACCAGTAAAATTAGCCATCTGTCCAGTAAGGGTTTTAAGCTCAGGCTGTATTTAAGTATTAAGTTTCCAACTGTACAGGCATTTGTTTTCTTCTCATATGAGCACGAAAAGGTACAATAGTGATTCTAAAAACCAGAAACAAAAATCTTTCAATACTGTGGGATAGATACAAAAAGGATCTAAAGCTGCACACACTTTGTGAGATAGGCAGATCTTACTAAACTTTTTGTATTTTCAGCTGAACTGATCTAAGTGAACTCAGTGATAAGAGTCAGTGTTGGTCACACAGACTCCAGGACAGTCCCAGTTTTGAGACAGTCCCAGGCATAGTTATCTTCTCTTAGCTCCGCAATTTGTAAAGTATACAGAATGTCAAACTTCACCATGCACTATGTCTCATCTCATTGTTTACATTTTACCTTACTGTTTCATATGCTGCAGACTGTAAAAGGGTTTTAACAGACTCCGGGTTTTAACTTTCAACCTCTAAGGGCTGTGCAGGACCTCCTTGATCAGCGTGCAAACCTCCCGTCGACAGCCGTGGGAACTCTCCCACAGGAGACGGGCAGCGCTCAGCCAGGAGAAGGACCAGGAGGCACACCACATACACGGCAGCCACATTTCTGGGACAAAATCATTGCTTTTCTAGTAATTTTTTCCCCCACATTTACTACTCTGTGTCTTAGGTTATTCACCGCCACAGCCACGGAACAGCCTTCCCGGCAGGTCACCCCTGACTGGCTTAGAGGTTCACCTGGCTTCTAACTCTGCTCACGCCTCACCGCAGGTAACGGGATCCAGGGAAAACCGGATCAAATTTTTGCCTATTTCTTCCGCAGTAGCTGCAGCCTGGTCCTGTTTTGGGAATCGAGCGCGCCCACCGGCACTGGGCAAGATGTCGGAGGAAACGGGTCATACACCGACCCGGCAACTTCACGGATCCCTGCCATTGCCTGGGCATCCTCTCTTCTCCGTGGGAGGGCGGCAGGGCTCGCAGGGAAGGGCGAGGAGCGGCGGACTCCCCGCCGGGCGCCCGGAGCTCCGGGACGAGCTCCCTGACCGGGGGCGCGGCCCGACCTGCGGCGCTGCCCCGCTGCCCACCGGGGGCTGCCGCCCGGCCCGCTGCCGCCCGCGCCCGACCCGGGGCAGCCCCAGCGCCAAAGGGACGCGAACTTGGCCGGTGCAAGCGTGTCGCGGGGCGGGCACCCCCCGTCTGGCGCTGCCGCCCGTCCTACCTTGCCGGCGGGGGATGTTCCTGCGCGGCGTGGCCGCACACCCGATGCACGAAGCCAGGAGCAGCACCAAGGCGAGGCAGCGGCGGTGACAGCCGCCCGGCACCTCCATGTGCGCCGAGTCCCCCCGCCCGAGCGAGCGGGGAGCTGGGGCCGCTGGCCGCGGGCGAGGGGCGGCAAGGAGCGGACAGCGGGGCTGGGACGCGCGCCGGGCAGGGACGGGGAGGGACGGAGGGAAGGGGGAGGAGGCTGGGTCCGGCCCCTTGATGGGATTACGGCCGCTCGGCGCGGGGCACGGCTCGGCGCCTCCCCCGCGGGGCGCCGCCGCCCCGGCTCGCCCGACCCAGTCCCGCTGGAGGGGTCGCGGCGTCCCCTGCCGGGAGGCCCCCGCGCCGCCGGGGTCGCTCGGCAGCCCGGCCCTGCCCGCGGGGAGGGCGCTCAGGACGCCCCCCTGGGTACCATGGGGCACTGTGTCACCCCTTCCTCAGCGAGGACCCTGCCGCCCCCCGCCTTCGGCCCCGATGCGCCCTGCGCGACCCCAACCCCAGCGCGGCTCTCCCCAGGGAGCATCGGCATTTGTCATGGGTTTCTTCCTTTTTTTTTCCCTCCGAAGGTGCGGGGCTGAAATGCTAGCCAACTGCTGGGGCGAAGGCGAAGCTAGGAAGAGGATTTGGTGAGGAAATTGTTGCTGAATTAAGAGGATAAATTAAGTTTAATCCCCACCCCCCAGATGGAGGCTGAGACCTATCCAGCCACTCAGACTAATATAGAAACCCCTTTGGAGATTAGAGGGGATGGGGAGGGCAGGGGGAGGAAGGCAAAGGGAAGTGCTGGAGTTTGACTATATCAGAAAAAAACTGAGATAAACAAGAAATCCAAAGCATCTCTTCAGAGCAATGAAACATTGGTGGGATGAAGGACCAAATCCATTTGGTTCAGTATCCCATCTTTGAAATTTAAAAGACAGAAGGAAGTGCAGAAACTTTGTATTAGCAGACATGAGATTATCTGTCCTCTGCTCCAGGTCTCATCCTAAGCTTGGTTAGTTAGAGATCAGTATAAACCCTGAAACACCAGAGTTGTTATGTCTTGAGGGTTTGTGTGGGCTTTGGTTTAGAAATTTGCTTCATTTGTTTATTTTGTTGCTTGCTTTGATAACTTTCAGTGGGTTTGATGTCCATATAAATTATGTATGTTTATACAGTCTCTGCAAATCTGTAAAACTGATACTCTGTTCAATGAGTTCCATGCTGTAATTTTTTGACATGCGGAGAAAAACCAGGAAGAGATCAGAAGAAAAGCTGTCTCTCTGTGGGAGCAATGCTGATATAGGAAAATAAGGAAATCTGTACCTCTTTAGGGTATGAGAGGAGATAAGGAAATGGTGATGAAGTCCTTTTGGACAGAAGATCGGAGGAAGGGAGTTTGATCCTCTATTCTGCAAAAGTACTGCAAGTACCTCATGAAGAAGTTAGAGGCAGTAATCAAAGGGTTTAGGAGAGAATGGAGAGGACAGCCCTTGCCTATGTCAGAAAAGTAGAGGAGAGAGAAACCTGGTCCTCCTAGAAAGGGCATCTTCCAAGTTTCAGAGTGATCACTGCCAGGAGAATATGCTCGAGGCTAAAGGAATTAAAGATGAGGAGTAGTTTTGTTAGCATGATTGGGATGCCAGTGGTATGTCTGTCTCACACTCTTTATCAGTCTGCCTTTGCAGGGACAGAGGAATTGCAGTACATGTGGGAGAGCTGCAGGGCTCATGGCAGGAATTCCTGGCAGGGTCAGTAACTGTGGTGTGCTAAGAAACTGCAGTTCACAGGGCAGAGGATGTACTCTGGACTCCATATTTGCCCAAAAGGCACATTGACTGCTCACCCATTGACAAAAATGGCGAGCAGATCACAGCCAAGGGTGGAGAAAAGCAAAGCCTGTCCTTTATATATACTCCAAGTAATTGTGGTTTGTACAGTGTGCTGTCATCAAATTCATTACAATTTCTGCTTTTCTTTTTACTTGATCTCCTTCCTCCCTTCCTTCACTCCCCCAGTGCTTTCCTCTGACTTTCTTTTCTGGCAGTACTCATAATAACCACTGTAGTTTGTCTTCTCACATGTGCCTATCTACCCGAAGTATTCTGTGATTAAGTTGTAGTTGGACATATTGAGGCCAAAATTATTGGAACACCAAAGTTGATACTGCTGAGTTTCAGGCATTTATAAGATTCAGACAGATTTAGTAATTTTAATTACAGTTTTAGGAGATTATCTCTGCAGCCATGTAAGCTGGCAACCTGCCTTCTGCTGCGATGAAGCAGGATATTCAGTTCTGGATGTATGGAGAGGTGCTCTTCCTGAAAATCCTACCAACAAAGGTAATCCACCACAAGCCTGGTGAATTCCCTCTGAATAACAACATGATTCCCAGTGGCTTTCTCACTGTTAAGATTTTTACACTCTCCTCATTGGCATAGTCCCTGTTGTCTTCCAGTAGCATATTGATTAAAATTAATAAAACTTGGCACATTAACTTTGTTAATGCAACCTCTATCAGAGGGAGAAGCATTTTGGTGGAGTGTATAGAATTAAAGATTAGAATTTTGTTTAAAAGATAAACGTATGCCTTGCTATTTGTTGATCTGGGAGATGGCAAGATGAGTTACATGAACATTTGACACTGCTGAGTTTTGTGCCTGTCTCAGACCAGCTTGTGAGATACAGCATCATCTTACAGACAAAAAATTACCTTTATCATGGAGGAGTCTGTTGTACCAGAAAAGCACAGTTACTAATTGTACCTCTTGTCAGCATATTCTTCCAGCTGCTTCTGCTTGTCCTCACCTGAAACTTGTTCTGCCTGGATTTGGCTCTAATCTGTGGTCTGCAGTTTGATTCAGCCTCAGAGCCACCTCTATACCAGTGATGAGATTTTTGTTTAGTTCCAGAGAATATGTAAAATATCCTTCAGGTGCCTGGTTCTCCAGTGGTTGTAAATACTTGTTGATAAGGACTGAGACACAGTCTTTCAAAAGTCCGTAAACCCAGGAGTCTAGGTGGTGGAGGCAATTTTCCATCATTATCTCCTCCAGGAAAGATGCTAACTAAGCCAGCACATTAATTTGGATATACTAGCCCTGTGTTCAGGTTGCATATTCCATTCTTTCTCTTGCTCTGTAGCTCTGGGAAGGAATCAGACTCTTGTCCACAATGTTTCTTACTCAGAGAAGCAAAGGGATACAACACAGAGAATTTTCCCCTCACCTCTTTTCCTTAAGAGGCAACACATATGCGTACAGCAATAGGGATACAAGGAATGATGTCCTGGGAAGGCAGGAGAAAGTGTGTTTCATACTTCTATGTACTCAGACCTTTCTAAAAGCTCTACATCCAAAAGGATCAACTTGATTCAGCTTGCAGCTCCATTAGCCTGTTACATCAACTTGTGATTTCCAAGTGCCAGAACCTAGAGCCACCTCTTTTCCTTGAAAAGGCAAAAATAGATATAAATGCAAAGGACCAAATTTTCAAGCATGGCCTCCCTTTCAGGTTTTGGAGGTCCAGTGTAACAGGATTTCATTTTTTTGCGTAAATTTCAAAGTTGTCACATCAGGACTCTCTAAGGAACAAAGTGTATGTAGTAGGCATCTAGACCATTACTCATTCATAGTTAAAAATAGATCCCTACACTTATTTTTAACACCTGATTTTACAATAAATCATTGTGGAAGGACCTAAAACAGGATGTTTACCCCAAAACTATTTGGTAGAAGCAAGGAAACCGGGCAATTAAGTGAGCAGATGGAGAGTCTGGGTAGCAGAAGGATCTGGCCAGCGAGGTTAAGCAGGCTTTTTCACTGTGATTCATGGGGGTAGAAGGGCCTCGTCTTTGCCTTGGAGCTTGTCTTCACTTGAAAGAGGAGTGTAAATTTATAACATTTTCCTGAGTTGCTCAACATGTGGATACATTTAGTCCAGAATAGGATTAAAAGAAAAACAGTGAAAAAGTCTTTTGAGATAGAAGTGTACAAATGGGGGTGTCTCATGTTGAAATGGGATATTTTATACCTTTATAATTCTTTTTATGATTAGAGTATAGGGGGCAGATTAAGACATTTGGAATCTGGATATTTGCATAATTATGAAGAATGGATTATTTTCCCATTAATCAAAGCTTTAAAAATTCTGTTGTTCTCCCTCTTTTTTTTTTTTTTTTTTTTTTTTTTTTTAACAATCAGAATTTTTTTAAAGAAAAGTTCCAAATATGTAGCATTGTGTCAATTTGTTCATGACCCAGTATAGATTTTTGTCAGGAATTTTTCACAGGTTCTTCTCAAAGGAAGATAATAAACTTTTGACCTATTAAGGTCCTTTTAATATACCAAGGTCACTCTATCTATTTTACCATCCTGGTATTTATTCCAATGAGATACTGATTAAGAGTTATACCAATCTGTATATGTGTTAAGTAGAATTACATAGAAGACAAGACCTTTTTATTGACTTTGGTAACTTCATAAATTTATGGAAAATGGAAGGACTATTACTTACTAGTTTTCAAAATTAAAACTCAAAAATGTCATGTCACTTAAAACCATCAAACTTTAATTTAGCAAGTCACATTTAGTCTTGTAGCAATAACAAGCAAACCAATGGTAATTTGTATCTTATTATTAAATTAGAAACCAGTGGTGTTTCATAAATGAATATATTTGTTGCTTCTACTAATCTTTATAATAAATAATTGCCTAATTTTCAAAATGCCATAGATAAGCACAGAGTGCATATGACAATATCTCACTTAAAGCCATAATTCTTTTGCATAAACTGGTTTTTCCTGGCTTAACTAAAGAGTGTCTTGGGTAGAGCTGTTCCAGCCAATGAACATCTGAACATTAGGAAGTTTGGGCTGCCTGCATAGTTGGTAGGGCTTCTTCCTTAGCATATTATTAGGAAACACATAAAGGTCTATGTAAATTTAAACTACATTGAAACAGGGAAGGGATGAGTTTATCCTATTAGGTTCTTGGCTTCTGACACCATCAACTTATTTTAGATCTGGATCTCAACTGAGTCTTCAAAGCTCTTTCTTTCTTTACGTTTTCCAGAAGACAGACTATGAAGCCCTGATTTAATTCATTTAGGGGAAGGAACCCAAGACAATCCCTTCCTGCCATTTACTCATATCTTAATATAAAAACAACTGCACCTCAGAGACATATTACACATGGACATGTACTAAATGCTGAAAAGCAAGACCAAACAAACAGCAATAGCCTTCTATTGTCACGTCAATAAATATTTGATATATATTTATTACCCAAACTGATGGTGTGGAGTCCATCAGCCTCACCAAGGGCTCAGATTTTTTCTGTCCCCCCTTGTCTCTCATATGGACTGGCTGTAGCATTGCCAGAAAGCACACATGAGCATCTGCAAGCAATGACTGTGCTACAGAGAAGAGAGTCTTTGCAACCTTCATTCGTGTGCTGTCTGCTCTTTCTCCTAGCCTCCCTGCCTCCTGCTGTATTCTGGGCTAGTTTTTGGTCCCTCCATCTCTTCGCTTCCTATGACATTTCAGGATGTTTTTTCTAAATACATTTCACAGCTTACTTTGTCCCTCGTACTCCATCAGGACTTACAAAGCACAGCCAAGACCTGTAGCTCTACACACAGAGACCAGGACACAACATAGAAAAGCCTCGTTGTGGCCCAGACTTCTGAGCATGCCACAACTAGATGCTGAGAACAAAAATGGGAGGATGTGAGCAACAAGAAAAATAGTGGTTACAGCCCTGCAGTCATCTGGCCAGTATAAAACATTGCATTCCTCATTGTTGTCTCACTCTTTTGCCCGCACTAATTTTCACTTTTTATTTTATGCCACATTAGTACTTATCATCTTATCAAGTGTTCTTCCCTAACACACTGTACATTTTTTATTAGTCACATTTTGCAGTATATTTATAATTAAGATCATCTATATTTATACTTTATAATAATTTATAATGAAGAACTAGTATTCATTACACTGCTAAAACAATAGGATTACAGGGAATAAACAGTAGGTGTTCTGTTTGTGGGCCAACTTTTTTACTTTGTTTAAAATTTAAAATAAATGTGATTAGGAGTGAGCACAATCACTCATTTGTGCCAGCACTCCAAAATGGATGTTGTAGTCTATGTGTTCAAATCCTAAAATGTAATCCTGTAGTTTCTTTTGGTAAATATTACTTTTTCTGACTCCTGTAGCAAAGAATTTGACAGCTCTTTGGTCATAGATTAGGGTTTCAATGTGCTACAGATGTCCAAAGTAAGCTCCAAAGACCATTGAATCTGAGTAAGTTTAACTACAAGATCGGAAGATTCTTAGGCAAAGGAGCCCCGTGGAAATGGGGCCCAGCAACATGTGGGGTAGCTTGTGAGAGCCAAACCTGACACTTTTTATTTATGAGAAAGCTATTTAGTTATTCTTTCTGTCAGAAAGAATAACTGTCCACTTGTGTGTCGATTTGTAGGTTCTTGGTTTAATAACCTTGTTTTCTTATTCCTTTCTTCTTTTTTGGCTGTGTTTTGGTAAGGTGGGGAAAGCATTGCTTTGAACTCACTCTTTACAGTGTCCGTCCTTTATTCAACTCATAAAGAAACAGCCAGAAGCACAAAGACCAAAATACCAAAAAAAAAAAAAAATCTCGCTTAAGAATATAAGCATATTTTTATGCATCTCTCTCACCCTTTCATCTCAGATAAGTCAATAATTCCCAGGTTTATTCCTGGTGATTTAGCAGAGCAAGTTCTCCTCTTGCCAAGTCAGTTCTTTGGACGTATGGTAAATGCAATGAAAAGCAGCAGAAGGAAGAAATGTGGTCTTTTGCAAACTTGATATTGCTTGAGACACTCATAAACTTTACATGCAGCAAATATTAAATATTTATTATTTGTAAGTGTGGGAGGTGTCAGAAAAAAGATGGGTTTTTGTCTTTTCTGTTTATGATAATGATATAATGAAAAATAAATGATCCACAATGCTCTGAGGAGCTCAGGACGCCATCTTCATATTTGTTTTCCCATTTCAGTCCTTCTGCTGTCTCAAAAAAAAGTGACTTCAAAGATTGTCTTTCATTGTCTTTCTGTTTAATATAATATGTATCATTATGCATATTATATAATATGTGTATCTCCCCGTCCTCTCATCTGTTAACTTCATAGACTGGTGTATAACTCCTGCTTAGGATATAATTTCCCAGGATATTTTTCCCACATTTCTGATCAGAATTTCAGAAACACAGAATGGGTCAGGTGGGAAGGGCCACTGTGGGTCATCTGGTCCAAATCCCTGCCCAACCAGGGCCATCCCAAAGCACATGGCACAGGATTGCATCCAAAAAAATGGGATATCTCCAGAGAGGGAGACTCCACAGACTCTGCGGGCAACCTGTTCCACTGCTTGGGCACTGCGCAGTAAAGTGCAATTTGGAATTTCCTGTGCATCAGTTTCTGCCTGCTGTCTCATGTCCTGCTGCCTGGTACCACTGGAGAGAGCCTGGTCCATGCTCTGACCCCTCCCTGCAGACACTGACAGACAGGGATGAGGAACCCTCGGGATGAGGTCCCCTCTCAGTTGTCTCTTTTCAAGGATGAGCAGGATCGATTCTCTCAGCCTTTCCTCATAAGAGAGATGCTCCAGTCCCTTGATCACCTTTGCAGCTCTCTGCTGGACCCACTCCAGGAGCTCCATGTCTCTGTTGTGCTCCAGAGACCAGCACTGAGCACAGACTCCGGGTGAGACCTCACTAGAGCTGAGAGGCAGGGCAGGATCACCTCCCTGGAATTTCTGGCCGTGCTCTTCCAAAGGCATCCCAGGATTCTGTCGGCCTTCCTGGCCACAGGGCCACAGCCGGCTCATGCACAGTTTGGTGTCCACCAAACCAGGACCCCCAGGTCCTGCTCCACAGAGCTGCTTTCCAGCAGGTTGGGCCCAGCCTGCGCTGGTACCCAGGGTTGTTCCTCCCCAGGTGCAGGACCCTGCACTTGCCCTCGTAGAATTTCAAACTGTTCTTTTCTGCCCATCTTTCCTACCTGTCAAGGCTCTTCTGAAGGGCTGTGCAGCACTCCGGGTCTCATCCACCCCTCCCTTCTTACTTGCCAGAGTGAGCACTAAAAGTTGAATTTGCAGAAGGAATGGCATTTCTGGGAAGGTCATTGAAGAAGTGGAAGACCACAAGATCTGCTAGCTCATTTTCACTCAGTCATTCTCTTCTCCTCCATCCATAGGGAAACATAAGCACTGGAGGAAAAAGCAAAAGTTTTAATAAGATGAATTTTTCTTTCCAAGTCAAGCAGAAAACTGCTGAATAAGTGCCACGTACCTTGTAGGAGCCCAGTCATGGTCTTGAGTGTTCTAACACATTGCCATGGATATAACATCATATACGAATTTACCTATTGAAACTGACGTGAAAAACCCTCTGGTAGGTATCACATGGTCTCTCAGTTTTCATGAATATAAAAAATAAGACATCTCCATCTAATTTTGATCATTGATTCATCTAAGATCTTCCTCCTCTGTCTCTTTACAAAGATCACTGAAAACTTCACTTGTCACACATTTTTCACTGTCTTGAAACACAGAGAAAATATCATAGAGATAACTCCAGCTGTCTTGCAGCTTGACAAGCCTCTAAGGAGTTTTTGAAAATCATAATTTTTTGGAGATATCTTTAAAAGCAGTTTTAGTTGTTTGCCCTAGCAGAGTAGTAATGTTTATATAAAAATAGCTGATAGCAAGGTCCAGCCAATAAACCATAAAGGCACTGACAGCACCAGGATAGATTAGAAGGTGAATAAGTTGTGAAACCTTTTAACTTTTTCATTTTTTGATTAAGAAAATAGTAAAAATAAGATGTGTTATTTATTTCACAAGATGCGTTATTTATTTCACAAGCTTAACTCAATGTGATCTTACATCTTTCTTGTCATTATAAAAGCCCCCTGCTTGTGCAAATATGAAAACAGTGGATTACTTAGGTACTCATCCTAAAATCATGATTCTTATTTTTAGGCTGAAGGATGTTTTAAAGAAGACAACAATTTCCTTTTGCTTACCTGCATAGGGTAATATCTAGGTTCCACAAAATTCTAGAGGGACAAGTTCAACTGTGGCTACCAATGGTGACTGGTAGCAGTCACTAGCATAGAACTGCCCAGACTGTTAACATAAGGGATCTGGGAGATTCTTTGTTTCCCCAAGAGCACATGACCAAATGAACTCTTGAGTAGTCACAGAGCAGCAGATTTTATGGAGTAGGAAATGCCATCATTCATCTTATTTATGTTTATAATGACTATGTTGTGGATCCATATTTCAGGTTCCAAGTGCCTTGGTGGGCTGCAAAATACAAGGGAAATGGTGCTGATCTGTAATGCAGTTTCAGGAGATGAGGGTACTATTCCACTGACGTAACCATAACTCTGAAGGTGTCTGTGGTCTCTGTGCAGAGCAGCTGTGCATTCACATCACGTGTGACATCCACACTAGTGTATGTAAAACTGTCTCAAGTCTTGGTCAGTTGTGCTGCCTTCTGGCCTGTTCATTCATCTCCCTTTCCTTTCACTTTGAAATTCAAGGCCAGATTGTTCCAGCAGTTTTCTAATGCCAAGGCAGTTTTGACACGCATCTCCACTCACCAGTCCTGTTAATATTGCAGAGTGGGTGGGGTGTAGGATACTGTGTTCCTGTCCCAATGTCCATCTTGAGCTTGTTTTCCTGAAATTACCATCCCAGTTTCAATGCTGACCACCTTGCCGTTTGCTTCTCTGGTACCCACTGCTGAGATGTATGGCAACGCAAGTGCAGGGGCAAAGTCACCGTGAGGCAGTGGTTTTGGACTTGAAGTTGTGCATTAAATTGGCCAGCTGTCCCCTTGCCAATGGACATACGAATTTATCTTCTTTCAGAGACAGGGAACAGAATGGTATATTCAGCTTGTAATTCAAATATGTGTTCTCTGTCTGATTTAGCAGTTTTTGCTATGGATCTAATACAAATAAGACACTTTGTTTGTAACTTAGACCACATGGCTCTGGAAAACTTATTAATGCAATTGCCTTACTGGACTGGAACCAAAGCTGGTAAAGTCAACTGAAAACCTTTTAGTGACTTCAGTGGATTTTGCTTTTGTCAGATGAATGTTGAGGTGTTCAGGCTTGATTTTTAATACTTCTATGCTTGGGGATATATGAAGCTGCAACCATGCTGCTCCCACTCTAGGCAAAAAAGGGCAATAGTTGGGAAACACCACTTTGTATTCTGATCTATGCACATATGTAGGACTTTGTATCCAGCTTCCAAACAGTGTGAAGGTCTCTGAGCTACACTGCTCTTGTGTAAGAGCAGAACTCCTGTGTAGTCCTAGTGAGACCAGAAACCTGATGTGGACACTGTAAGAACCTATCATATTTACTTTTTAATGAAAATTTAAGCAAAAAATTATGCTTTGGCTTACAAGACAGGAGAGAGGAAGCCATTGACCCAGCCCCTAAAGACTTGTATTTCTTCAGATGCATGTGGTACAGATTATTAGGGTTCCCTAAACAGTCTTAATATCTGCACAGATATGCTGTAACAAGGATGGTAAACCTAAGGCTGAGCTAAATCAGCTTTAATATTGAAAATAAAGAGCTAAAGGGAGAAATTAAATGTTTGGTTTTTTTTTTTTTTTAAATGTTCTTCTATAGGAATTGAGAACTTCACATTTTTGAGAGACTTCCTCACTACATGCCACATCTTTTTAAAATTGTTTTGAATTGCAGTACTCTCAAATATTATAATTTCGGTGGTACGACTGTGGCTTTGACCAGGTTTTCCTTTGGGAAACACATCCCTGTGTGCATGGTCTAGTGCCTACCCTGCTGGTATAAAGAGCATGTGTACTGGATGGGATATGGATGCTTAATGAGTGTCATTAGGTTGCTGCTGCTGCTTAATTAGGCCTGATTCCGAAGGGTCATAAAAATGTGCAAAAGTTCTTAAATTGAGTCCAGATAAAAATTCCAGACAGAACAAGAGTAGCCAGAAAAATGGTTGTTCTGACTAGATTGGATAGTGCCTCTTTCATGTTTACATTCTAGTAAGCAATGAGCTCTATCAAATATTAGATAAATTACCTTCTTTGTAGAAGGAAGTAAATACTGACATTTACACGATTTGAAAGTGAAAATACAACAGCTTATACTCAGAGTAATCTGTCCATCTCTACCCATATCTGTGGAGCTGTTCTGGATTTATAGTACCATTTTTCAGTTTAGGATCATTTTTCAGGTCAGGCTCAAGACAGAGCCTGATAAAGGGCACATACATAACTTAGATTAAGTGGAATGAACCAGGCTGTATTTCTCTATTCTAGTTACTAAAAGATCCTCCATATAAAAGAGAAAAATCTCATAGACACTGAGTGCGGGAAGTCCAGGGATTTTAATGAGAGGAGATAGCAAGTAATTTTTTGCTGTGTAACTCTAAGCTCATTGTTTTGTCTGAAACTGCCATAGCAACAAATGCCACCTGTATCTTTGCTTTGCAACCATGTTTCCTGAGGTCACTTTGCTGCTGCCAAACACACAGATGACTAATAAGAATATAAATGTATGTCCACTTTACATCAGCCACATTATAAGATATTAGATATTAGGTCAGGTCCTTTGTAGATTTGAGTCAGGACAGTTCCTAGGATGCTCCATCAGCTTCAGAAAAACACTGCCTCTCGCAGTGACCAAGGGTGTGGCCCTAGCATATTACCTTATAGCAGTATGGAGAGAAGGGACAGCCTGCTCATGAAGTAAGATTCCAGTGTTTATGTAGCTTGTGTTTTCCAAACCCTTCTTCAAAATCATCAAGGTTTTCTTTTTCTTGCTCATCCAGGAGGAAGACAATAACTGAGTCTTCCTATTAATTAAAATTATTCTAACATTATATTAATATAATATTATATTATATTAATGATAATATATACTTACTTTTTACTTTTTTATTTTACATAGTGAAAGAATAGGTGTGTTTGTTCTCTCTTTGTCTAGCATCAGGAAAAAATATTTTCAAAAGAAAGAAGGAAACAAGTTATGCCCATAAAATTTTCTCAGATCTTTAGGACCTTCCAGATGCACTCTGTTAACAGAAATAATGGAAGTTTGCATCACATATATCATATCTATGAGGCATCACACTGTCTCTTGGATTAAGACAATTTAAAATGTATTGAATGCTGCTTTGTTAGTGTCATATTTAGATATCTTTCCTCAAGGATACCATTCTGTATCTTCCTACAGTAATTTTTCTTCGATTTATTTCTACTCCTGTACCAATCCCAGAAGTAAGCCATGCTATTTTTTGTCAAGAGAACACCACTTGGATCTGTTTTATTCTTCACATGCAGTAGAATGGCAGTTATTAAAGAGGCTCATTCTTTAAATTTCTCTGACCAATAAACTATGTATTTTCATCTTCTGTAGCTTGTAAATTTGTTGAGATTTCAGTTAACAAAATCTATTGTGTTATATGCATGTGGCATGTAATTAAGAGCCTAAAAATTTTTATATCTTTATTTTTGTAGATATTATATTAATACATACTGCTGAAAACCTGTAACCTTTGTGCTCTCACTACTAATTTAATGCTGACTTTATGCAGAATTTAATTCTTAAATAGCTACTATTTTTTCTTTCCAGCACAAACACAACAGGAAGACAGTGTCTGCAGTGTTCTGTCTCTGATCTCACCAGAATGCTCTGGCTTTTGGGCTGTGGCTCTCAGCTGCACTGCAGCTCCACTCACTACCAGAATCCAGAACCCACAGCAAAATATAGCAAACTGTTCTGCAACACCAAAATGTAGCAAACTGTTCTGTTGGCCCCTGACTTTGAAGCACTTGTGACAGCACAGACATCTGAACCCTGCTGGCCTATCTGTCACCTTTGAGTGCAGTAGCGTTGGTGTCACAATGATTGTGAGAAACCATCCAGACATGCTCAGCTGCTGGTTATAATCACATGCTGTAACCACTTCTCTTGCTATTTGCAAACCCATTGTTCGCGAACTCTGGAAAAACAAAAATAAAAATTGGTTTAGTTGGTAAAAAACAGTTCTTAGTTTCCTTCATACGAACAAGAAGGATTTTTTTAAAAAATAGGACTTAGAAATGTAACCATGCATTGGGGGCTTGGTCTAGGGACACTTTAAACACTTATGAATACCTAGCCACGTTATAAACAATTAAATTCCTCGCCCATGTTGTATGTACACAAGATAGTTTGAATGTCATACAGAGCTCTTAGAAACAAAATGTGAACAGACCTTTTCAGCTGCAGAGGGAGTCTCAGAAATCAAATGTCAAAGTGCAGCCCTGTGAAAGCTGTAGGGGATCATTGGGGTTTGTTTATTGGCTGGTGTGACCTGCTGTCTGAGAACTAAATTGACACTGCTCCAACTTAGTGGGTGAAGAAAATAAAAAGACCTTCATTCTCCCCACAATACAAGAAGCAAAGTAGTGACTTAGGAAAAGGATAGCAGTAGAACAGAGAAAAATTAGTGCCTCCCATTCCTGTGGAATCCAGCCACTGTTTGGTGCTGACAGTAAAACGGCAGGGAACAGTGTGGTGCAATTCTGTAGGCTAGTGATATCAGCTTTTCCAAAACAGATGAGGGGACAAGAGGTAAGGATAAAGCCTATACTTTGATCCCCACACAAAGTGATGCTGCTTCTCCCATCCATCTCAGCTTAGACTGGAAATTCACAGCCCAGCCCTAAGTGACGGCTCTCTTGTCTAAGATCTGGTGGGTCAGCTGGGATCTGGGCAGGCTAGGTCCATGGCCCGAGGCCAATTGTATGAGGTTCAGTAAACCAGGTCCTGCCCTTGGGTAACAAGAGCCCCAGGCAGTGCTACTGGCTGGGGTAAGAGTGGCTGGAAAGCTGCTGGCTGGAAAAGGACCAGGAGTGCTGGTCAACAGCAGCTGAACGTGAGCCAGGGTGTGCCCAGGTGGCCAAGAAGGCCAAGGACATCCTGGCCTGCATCAGCAACAGTGTGCCAGCAGGAGCAGGGCTGGGATTGTTCTCCTGTACTGGGCACTGGTGAAGGCCACAACTCATCTTCTCTATCCAGGTCTGGGCCCCTCAGTACAAGAAAGGTGTTGAAGTGCTGGAGAGAGTCCAGAGAAGGGCAGTGGGGCTGGGGAAGGGTCTGGAGCATGAATGTTTTGAGAAGCAGCTGAGGGAGCTGGGGGTGTTTAGCCTGGAGAAAAGGAGGCTCAGGGGAGATCTTATCACTCTCTGCAGCCTCCTGAAAGGAGGCTGTGGCCAGGTGGGGTTCAGCCTCTTCTTCCAGGCAGCCAGTGACAGGAGAAGAGGAAATGGCCACAAGCTGTGCCAGAGGATGTTCAGGTCAGACATCAGGAAGAATTTAATCACTGAAACAGTATTAAGCATTGGAATGGGCTGCTCAGGGTGGTGGTGGTGTCACCATCCCTGAAAGTCTTCAAGAAACATGTGAATATGCACTTTAGGACAGGGTTAATGGTGGACGTGGTGGTGGTGCTAGATTGGACTTGATCTTTAAGATCTTTTCCAACTTCAGCAATTTTATGATTCTGTGAGTGAGGTCTACCTTGGAAAATGTTAGACAGGATACAAAAGCTTTTACAAATGAAAACATTGGTGAAATAAGTTCCAGAAAACAACTTGCACAAAAAGGGAAAATGAGTGGATCATTAGAAAACTGAAGGACAGCTTCAAGTAACGGGACATTTCTTTTCCAGAGCACTTCTTGGGAACAAAGGAAGTGAAACCTTCGACTGACTCCTGTCTGTGTAAAGAGCTCTCCATGCCTGACGCTATCTGGTAGGTACAGCTGATGCTGTCCTTCATGGCCTCCACACTGCAGTGCAGAGCCCAGTCTGAGGTACAAAACTACTTTTGTGATGGTTGCTGTTCCTCACATGCAACTGGACAGAGAAAGGATGGTCAGAGATGAGGTAGGAAAGCTAAACTTTTCCCTTTTGAAATTAGCAAAGTGATAAGGAGAAAGGGCTCTAAACCAGCAGTGGCTGTGTTGTTCCTTCCTTTCTCCATGAACAAAGGAGAGCGATTACTTAGACAGGACACAGACTTGCAAACTTTTCCTTGCTAATTGGATTTTACGTCTATAAGATGTCCTTGGCCTCATCAAAGATCCAGCTCTCCATTTCTTCCCTTTGAAGTCTGTGTAGCTCAGTAACTACTCTTTGGTAAAATGGATATATTTCTAATTGCTGGAGAAGTGAAATGCTTCTTAACTTCTACTTGGTGAATGACAGGATTTTCTTTGTAATGAGTTAATCTGTGAAAGAGTGAGAACCATCATTTCAAAGCAAGATTAATATGATCCAGTTGCCTAAATTGTGTACGTAAATGACATCCATGCATAATCAAGGTAGTGGAATACCTAATATAAATCACTACAAGGAAGGAACAACAACAAAGAAATTACTAGTGATCGTTGCATGCAAGAAAGGGGTGCTAGCATTTGCAACACTATTATATGGCTGTGTCATCCAAAGAGTCAAAAAACACTTCATCAGAGGTAAGTGCAAGAATGTTTAGCACAGTCTTGACTACAAACAGATAAACTGTACAAATATAGAAGATAAAAGAAAATTAAAAAGCAGCTAAAAGAGAAGATAAAATCCACTTTTTTTGCAAGGCAAAGATAAAAGTACATGGATACAGGCCTGAAATGGGTTTAGCATGATTAAAAACAGGGAGATTTGAGATGTACACTCCAAAAGAGGATGTATCTTGATAGAAAGAGAAGGTGAGTGCCAGAGAGAAGAACCAGTGAAGAGCAAACTCCAGGAGAAAAAAAACTAGAGCCAAGTATGTAAGTGTGCAGGAGGGTATGTAAGATCAGAGACATGAAGTAAGTCTAGGGAGAGTGCTAAAGATAGTAAGTCAAAGATGAAGATAAAGGAACCAGCTCAGAACTACAGCTCTATTGAAAAGCTCTATAGGAGCTCTGAATCCCTCAATTTTTTGAGTAAACAGTTGGGGTGACAATTTGTGCATTACAAAATTGAACTCAGAGTGTTATATGATCATATAGAGAATTAAGGATTTCATTTTAAAACTCAGTTGTTGTAGTTTAAATTGGAGTAAAAAAGAAGTGTTCTGCATAAATCCTAAAAAAATCCAACAGCAAAAGGCAATCTGTGGGAAGGAAATTTATTCATCTGGATAATTTTACATTATTTTAAAGCAAATAATATTATTTCTGAACATCCACAGTCTTACCTGTTCTCCAGTCCCACTTTGAGGACAGAAGTTCAGGGGAGCCAGGAGTGACCTCTCCAGTCCTTTTCATATGCCCTCACAGCCCAATGATGACTACTGGCCTGACACAGGTGTTACAATGTTTTACTTTGGAACCAGAAAATACACATTTTAAAAGCATTTTCTTGAAAAAAAAAATCACAGAATCACTGAATGGTTTGTGTTGGAAGGGGCCTTTAAAGGTTGTCTAGTCCTACCTCCATAAGCAGGGAGATTTTCAACTAGACCATTTTTCTCCGTGCCCCATCCAAACAGACCTTGATTGTTTCCATGGATAGGGTGTCCATAACTACTCTGGGTCACCTGTTTCAGTGTTCCACCATCCTCAGCATAAAAAATTTCGTCCTTATATCTAGTCTGAATTAACCCTCTTTCACTTTAAAACCATCACCCCTTCTCCTATTGCTATAGGCAGTCCTACTTGAAAAAAATTCTCCTCAAAGGAGATGTCCATGTACAAATTTATATTCCTGGGGTTATACCAGGGATATCCTTTTGTGTTTGAGGAGAGGGGATGCTGTAACAGAACACACACAACCACACTCCCCCACATGCCTTTGAAGTAGGGGAATGTGAAATGAAGGGTTGTGAAAGTGTTGGGATGTCCCTTACCCAGTACAACTTAGTGCTTAACAAAAAGAGGTCTTATGTCTTCACAAGGAGGTGTTTGTGTAGTACCTCCAATAATAAATAAAACAGTCCAAAAAAGAGAATGAGTGATGAAGAAACAGGATGCCCTAGGACTGCTCATCCAAGGTGGCCCTGGGGCTGGAATGCTCCGTCTGGCACCCGTACAGCCAGATGTGGCTGCACTGACTCTGCTTTTGCTCACATGGCCAAATGACAGCAAGGCCCTGAAAAATGAACCTTCTCCCATTCTGTGAGGAAATGAGAAGATAACCTGGGCTATCTGCAGCAACTGTCAACTCCATTTACTTTTCACTGTATTCCAGGATATCAGTCTGTTTTCTACTTGACTACCAGTGTCAATCAGCTACTAATAAAAAATCAAAATAAGGTCCAGACTTGTGATTTCATGCTGTGACAGTGCAAAGCTTGCAAGCTAGTACTGGAAAGGAAGTGACATGTTATCCCAAGGGAAATCTGGATTCTCCTGTGCACCAGAGAATCAGTACTGACTTCTTGGCTGCAGTGAACTGTAAAGCACAGCTGGGAGGAACACATGGAGACAGACTGTAATTTTCTATCAGCAAGTTCAAGTTCAGGGGGCAGGGAGTTAAAGAGCAGAGAAATGAGCAAGAGCACATATCCTCTGTGCTGTGGCCTAAGCCTGGTGCAGACCTTGGCACAGTATGGTGGGGAGGACACTGGAGCAGGCTGGAAAGCCAGGATTGATGGCTAGTTCGTCTCTTTGCTAGGGCAAAACTAGGAAGAGGTGAAACACAGAAGAGCACAACAGTGTAGTTTGTGAAAAGGACTGAGTTACCCAGCCATTCCTTTTATATGTATATATATATATACACATAATTATCCCACTGCTAATCCCAGTGTCCTTGTGTCAGCACTGAGGCTGGGACAGTGAATTTAAGCATGGCTCATCTCTGGCAGTTATCACCAATCTTGTCTGGCAGCTTTTGGTCATCTGAGGCATGTCCTTAGTGCACCCAGCTGAAACAAGTGGCTCCTCCGGATGAAAACCATCATCTAAGGTTAAATTGCAAATCTTCAGCTATGAAACTGGAACAGGATGAGACCGACTTACCGTATTGGACATTAGAGCTGAGCTTCTAGGCTTAGCAAGATTAGTATCATCTCTGTACCCAGCACAAGCGGACTGAGTTTGTCTGGAGCATGAATTCTTTTCACCTCAGGAAAATCTGCAGAAAATCAGACTCAGTGCAGGGAAGTGATGGCCTTGAAGCAGGAAAAAGCGGATATGTGTTAGACATCAGAGCTCCGAAACACGTGAGTGACACAGCTAGCTACAACTGAGGCAGCCTGGAATATGTTGAAGAGCAGCTGATACTTTCCTGAGGAATATTTAGGGAAAAAGTAGGAAAATGGTAGAGTGTTTTAATCTACCTTCCAGGGATGTGCAGAAGTTCTATTAATTGGCTTATTAAACATTACAGTGAACTGGACAAATCCATTTTTGTTCTTGTTAGCACTGTGGTGAAAATAAGGATATCTTTGGGTTAAGCACAGCACAGATGTGTAGTCTGTTTTGCAAAATACAGAAAATATATGACATGATATAATATTGTGCAGATGGAGAGATACACTGGAGTTTATTCTTCTTTATAGGCACTCAGTTTTCCTTCAAAGAACTGCCTCAGCTTCATTCTCAAATTCCAAAGTCAAGTAGATTAATTAGTGGAGGAGAAAAGTTTCCTGCATTTCCTAATTTAAAGAGTCCCATCCACCCCTGGGAAAATAGCAATTTTGAGAAAATATTTCCATTTTTCAAACCAACATTTTGAAACTAACCAAAGTGCTTATTTCAAAATGTCAGTGCTTAGTTTCAAATTTCTATTTTAAGTCAGACTTTATTTTTTCTAATGCAACAAGGAAGTTCCTAGAGAGAACATGTAAATCTTTTCTTGATGTTTGATTTTAGAGAAATCTGCAATAGAGTGAACTCCAAGAATAATTTGCAGTTCAAGAACATAAATTATTTTCTATGGAATATATCATGATTAGTTTTCCAGCTAAAATTTGTGTCCTTGTTATTTCTTTTCACCTTGTTAGCATTTCTGTGACATAGCTTCAAGTTAATAATAATTTATCCAACCTCACAAACAAGCAAAGATTTAGACTAAAGCCAGTGGAAAGTTTGCCATCAGCATTGATAAGGACAAGGTGCAGCTTCAGGTTCATTGCCTCTATAATTTTATGTTACCAGTGTGTTTCGTCTGACTGCATATAACCTGATTCACAAGCTGATGCTGGATATTCAGAATCCACCATTCTCTTAAATTCAGACCATCAGACTGTGACTTCCTCAGTGGAAAGCCACTCATGTTGTGTCTGGAATTAAATCCAGAAAAATCTGTGTATTTTATTAGGAATTAATCAGAAGAGCAAGCCTAGGAATATGACTAATTTATTTGCTTTGCTACAGTACTTATATTCTCTATTCTCTGTTTCTCTGGTTTCCCTTTGCAGAAATAAACTCTTTGCTTTTGTATTTGAGGTATTCATGTAATAAAAATCTAATTTTTTCATATAATCCTTTGCCATTTGTTTGTTATTGCATTGTATTTTGTATGTCTTAAAGCAGGTAAGACAAGACAAAAGAGTGAATCCTATCCACAGAGAAATTTTTTCATGGAGTACAAAGCACTGTGAAGCTATGGGGGGTGTAATTGTATAAATAATTTAAAAGGCAAAGAAAATAGATGTGGAATGCAATTGCTGAACATGCACTTTTTGTCAGATGTTTAATATTTTTTGTCAAGGGAATGAAGTTAGTTTTATTCTGCACGCAAACTGCTAAAAAGAAACACACGCACACTCTCTCTCAAACACAAACAACAGCACATGATAGGAATAAAAGACAAAAGTACTTTCTTGCATTAGCTGTACTGGCTCCACCTGACTGACCCTATCTTTGGTCAGTGTCTGAATCAGTGAATCAATGTAATATTCTCTAAATTTCTAGTAATTTAAATATGCTAAGCTAGCAGGTAATGTTAGTGATGGAAGATGTAGGTGAAAAAAATGTTCAGTACTCTGGGGAAAAATCTCGACTCTCTTCTCTACCTGCCGCTCTGCTAAAGATACCAGACATGAGTCTGGGGCTGCATTCCTGTGCTGCAGCAGAAGGTTCCTGCCCTCCTGTGCACAGATGCTGATATCATGAATATGCTGCTGTGTGCAGCTGTTTCTGTGCTGCAATGATCAGCAACAGAGAAAAATCTGAGTGTAAAACCCTGCATACAGAAATGGAAGTTTCTGTCACAGGTCAGGAGTGCAGATGAGGTTTTGGACACACAGAAGATGTGGGTTTTTTCTGTTTGCCTAGAGGAGCCCAGCTGTTACCAATGAGCAAAGATACTGCACGACCACTCTGTACTAGGACTCCAAAGAGGTCCTGCTGCCCAGACTTCTCCACACACAGCTGCTCTTCAGCCAAGCTTGTGCAAATTTCTCTGTGAATGCTGGTATTTCGGGCAAGGATAGGCATGTTTGACACCTGCAGTTAAAACATTTACCGGGACAGCAGGCAGTTTACAGCAAAGCAATGCTAAGCACACATTTCACTGCACTGTTTCAAGATCATGGTGTGAAGAATGCTTATCTGCCAGGAGGGTCTCTGACTTGCAAGGGAATTGCAGTGTTTTGGTCATCTCATGTTAATTCCCCTGTGAGTGCTCATCTCATTTACTCCCTGTGGAGGAAACACACTGGCAGGTTATCCCCTCATCACTGCAATGTAACCTCAAAGAAACCGGTGGCACTCAGCTGGATGTGCTGAGACCATAATCAGGAGACATCTCACAACCTCCCACCCAGCCCCTAATCCAGCTTTGGCAGAAGAAAATAAAGCATTACTGATTCTCATGTGGAAAGTGACCAACAAATAAAAAGAGGTATTTAGTAGCATTTGCTCTGAAAGTAACTCTGAAGTCCTCTGTCTCAGACTTATGCCTAGATTCAAATTAAAAGAACAAAAAAGAACAAGGAGACTCCCATCTCCTTTCTTATATTTATATAGTGGTGGTGTAGAGGCAAAAGAGACTTCTGAGGGGTATGTGAGAAAATTTGGTGTTGTTAGATATGGGCATCATAATATACCCCTGCACATCCCATGGATCATTTTTCTTTGTGGAAGGTACTTCTGAGCAGCCCTATAACCTCCATCACCCCAGAGCTGATTTCTCAGAAATTTCTGCACAAACTTTCCTGGATTACCCTTTCTCCTGTAGCACAGGGCCTCCCTACTGTGGAAGGATGGAAAGCTGTGCTGTATCCAATTTACCATGTAGTAAATAAGACAGACACATATCCTTTCTGTGGTAGAACACTTGCAGTGATACATTTTCAGGGGGACTGCTTGCACTGAACAGGCCTTTGCATGACAAGCTTAGCTGTTACCAGATTCGGCCCCTGTGTCCAAGAGCTGTGTTTTGTTCTTGGTCTGTGTTTCCGTGCCCTGGTCCCCTTTCCGCTGTTGCCTATGATTGGTAAAGTGCACGGTGCTGTTCTGTTAAACTCGGGCACACAGCCTGACTTTGTATTCCACATATCCATAGGCATTGCCTGATGAGAGGGGGCTTTGTGCTGCCAAGAGCTGCTGTTGGAAAAATACTTCTGATCATGTATAGAGCTATTGTTGCTCAATACCACTGCTTAATCAGCAAAGCTGTATCCTAACTTCTGCTACAATGTTCAAGGAAAATGTATATGTCAGCGAGGGATCCTGGGCAATAAACCCTCAATGGCCCAAGAGCTGGTAAGCAACAGAATTAAGATGTACAAGATGCAAAATTCACCCCCTTCAAAGGAGAAGACACACAGGAATATTTAGAAAAACTCAGAGCTTTAATTTCCTTTCCGGTGAATATCATGTCAGGTGCTGAGGAAGCACTCACCTAATGCACTTCAATGCTAATTGAGCCTGTCAAAGTCAGTCTTCTGTGGGACATGAGAAAAAGACAGCAGCTGATGACAGCAATGGGCTGGGAAAGACATTGAGGGGCCAAAAGAAGCACAAGGATAGAGAAGCTGTGAAGTAGGATCTCAGCTTTGAGCTTATTTCAAAGTGGAGGTTAGGTATTTAAAATTGAAAATAGTGATGAACAAGAAGAAACCTTTGGAATAGGGGTTAAGCTTAGCAACAAATGATCACAAGGGGAGGATCTGGAAGTCACTGAGAGTTCTTACCTACAGATAAAATAACTTTTTGCTGATCTTTTTTTCTTTAGGAGTACATAGTTCAAACCATATTGTAAATGTTACCATACCACACTGAGAGCCCCATGCTCCAGAGGCATAAGATCAGTTCAGCAGTGCAGCTTCTGCTGAAAATAAGTAAGATCCTAGCCTTTGCAGCAAGAAGGAAAGCTTATAAATGTGAAGGTAACTGATACAAGTAGGTGGAATATGTGGTAATGAAGCTTAAGAGCTACCCCTGTATCCGCCCACTGTGTGTTTAAGAGAAAACACCCATGGTGTTGTAGGACAAAAAGGAGTTCAAAAGGGCCCCTGGCACAGGCTCACAAGACTAAGAGGGGCCTTCTGTACCATTCTTCTGGGTATTAAAGGCAATCATGGAAGAAAACTTCAATGTGATGACACCAATGTTCTTTAGGTACCAAGAGGAACAGGCTACCAACAGCATCAGAGATTATAGATAAAAGGTCAGTTCATTGCAAGAAAGGAAACTGTTACACACATGATACTGTGTTTAGAAGAACCTTTCTATTTGCTTTGATTTGGCAGTAGAAGAAAACTCCCTCAGATCAGTTTAATGAGTGAGTTAGTGAGGGTCTCTGACTATCTTCACAGGGCTGTTTTATGCTCAGTTCCTACCTGCAATGTCACTGGAATATTGTGGACACGCTGTCACACTGCATTGCAGTTTGACAGTCCCCAGCTCTCAAACCACCATCACTGAGCCTGAAAGTGTTTTACTAGGAAGGGCTGCACCCTCCTAGCTGGTGAGAGAACTGAGCTATGGAGAAGGGACCTTCTGGAGGCCTCTCAGCCTTGGCAGGTCAGAACTGCTCAGTGGTGTCTGAATTTCTGAGGTCTTCTAGGACTGGTAGGTGCTTCTGTTCCATCTGTGCCACTGGAGTGGTTTAAGTCATCACAAAAGTCACCTCTGAATATTTCTTGTGTTACAAAGAGTTCCTCATCCTTAAGAGAGAAGATATAAAGGCAAAACAGGCACTGGAAAGTTTGAATATAAGCATTTGGGTTAAAACAAGCATTTTTCTGTAGCTTAGTGGAAAGATTCCAGTACCTGAAAAACTGCCCACATCTGTGCTTCAGTTAGTTTTACTGATCCTGTGCATGTGCCTTTTCCTGTCTTCTTATTCCTTTAGAACTGACTGTGTAGTTATTTTGACAATAACTCCTCAAATCTGATTTTCAAAAAAGGCTGGATAAGACTCTGTCTGTTGAAACAAAATAAAACAAAACAAAAATAGCTCAGATTAACCCTGGGTCATTTTGCTAGCAAAAGTGGAGGAAATGATCCATGGAAGAGAAGGATGGATGGGAAAGGGAGGGTGCTGGGGAATGATACTTCATTTTGCAAACATCAAGATACCATCTGAGTGTTGGCAAGACACTCAAATTCCTAAGGCTCCCATGTGTTGGGTATGTCTAATGTCTGAGGTAGGAATAATCAAGAGGCTGCTCTAACACTCGTGTGTCATCTGCAAAGCAGGCACATCGACCCTCATTGCCAAAGCAGTGTTAACTTGGATACCTAAGTTAACAGTTTGTCTACCCACAACCTTTTCCTCAGATACCCAAATACAATTTACTTTCACCCACTTTTACATAAAACATAAACAAGAAACTCACCATACCTGTCCATAGCAGGATCTCCAGGTAAAAATTGATATCAAAAACAAAAGGAAAGGCCTTATTCAACAGGAGCACAGTCCCCCCCACCAAGTTTTTCCTTTTGTTTTCAAATGCAGCAATACAAATATTTATTTTGTGATAGATTATGGATGTACAACTGCTCACTACACAGTGCAATGGAAATTAAATCTTCACCCAATAGCCTTAGATGGAACTTTCAGGAAGCAACATAAATAAAAAAATATATTATTTATTACTTCATTGCTTATTTGCTGTGATTCAAATGGCTTATGATTTCATAGTGCAACAAAAATTAAATCAATGGCCAATATGCCCAACATTTAAAAACAATTCTTTATGAAATAAAACCTTATTTCCTATGGTGCCTTTCATACCAACTATATTCCAACAAATTATGCATACAGAAAGAATCTGATTACAGAGATAATAAATAGGAAAGGGGAGTGTAATGAAAGAGATACTGTGAGACAAGGGGAAAACATAAATAATATGCTACAGAACAAATGTTACTCTTACTTAGCTTTCTACGTAATGATTGCCTTGGTGGGATCCTGTTGAAAGTGGCAAAAACCCCAGCATGGCTCATTTTCAAAGGCCACAATCAGCAACAATTTATCAGCTGCTACACTAGAGGATATGCTGATGTTTAAAAGACCCATAAAAGCTAATGGAAGGCTTTTGCTTTCTCTCTGTATTGGATCAGGCTTGAGTGTACATATTAAACCAATAACACACATCTCTCTCTCTCTCTCTCTCTCTCTTTTTTTTTTTTTTTTTTAATCTACATCCCTACATCAAAAGAACAAAACTCCAAAAGGACTTTTTCAAGAATGGCAACAAATCACCAAAGGAAGATAAAAACTCTTTTAACTCTGCAAACTTGATGTCTTTCTGGCACTTTTTACTCAGATGTCATTTCACAAGATACTTGGAAGAAAACATGTTTTCAAACGGCAAAATAAACTTAGTGGGGTGGAAAAAAGGAAAGTGTTATGTTTTTCTGAAATGCAAAATGTGGTACCTGAGGTAGTTGACTAATTGAAATATTACTTCAATCAGGCAAATATCTTCTAATATGAAAATTTGAGTCCTCAATCCATTATAGTGAAAAGCAACAAACAAAATATTTGCAAAGACAGAGACCTGAGCAAAATAAAAACGAGTGTTAAAAATACTGTCCTTAAATTAGCATGTTTCAGCTTCAAAATCTACTTCACAAAGGCTCAGGACAGACTCAGTTTTCAATCTGGCAAAACAAGTATGTTTACAGGTACTTAAAAAAATTATGGTAATATAGTCTCATTTCTTTTTAAACATGTTATGCTGATTTCACAGATAATCAATAGTGGTTTTCAAACATTTATGAATGTACCAGATTTAAATATAAGACGTGCAAATAAGAAGTATCTCTTAATATAAAAAAGACAGAGATTCTGTGCTACTGGAGTGGATTAAGTACTCTAAAAAAATTATGTCTGAGACAATGATTTCTATGATTATATTGTAAAGGTAAAAATGAGGGAAAGTAAAAAGTTATTTAAAATAAAGGGCAGCACTGAGATAAGGAATAGGCATAAGGAGCTAAGGCAAAAAGAAAAGTGTATTCCCAGTGAAAGCAAGTAAGTTGGTGTGAGAGAAATATACTACAGCAGAGAGAAAATTCATGTGGCCAAAGCTCAGTTGGTGTTGAAGCTGGACAGAAATGTGGGGGAAACAAAAAGAGTTTCAAATTCAGTGTTGGCAGAAAAAACATCAGCCTGTTACTGAATGAGGACGGTCACTTCACAGACCAGGGACAGAGATAAGGAAGATGTGCTCAATGCTTTCTTTGCCTCTGTCTTCAATACAGGTGATGGACTGACAGTGACATCCAGTGCCCTAAGCTGGAGGAACATGGCTGCGAGAGTTACCAGTTCTCAGCTGACCACAAAGTAATGTGGGATCACCTACTCCAGAGGAGCCCTTAAAAATCTATGGAGCCTGATGGGATTCATGTGAGAATACTCAAAGAACTGGCTGATGTCATGACAAGACCTCTCTTGATGATTTTTGAGCAGTCTTGGGAATCTAGAGAGGTCCCATTTGACTGGAAGGTCCCATTTGTCCTTGTTTTCAAGAAAGGAGAGAAGGATGACCCTAGAAACTACAGATCTGTCAGCCTCACTTCAATTCCTGGTAAAGTTATAGAGAAAATTATTCTGGGAGATATTGAAAAACATCTGAAGAACAACACAGTCATCAGTCACAGCCAGCATAGCATCATGAGGGGAAAACCTGATTTCCTTACTTATCAAACCTGATTTCCTTTCATGGCAAGGTAACCCACCCAGCTGATAAAAGGAAGCCAGTTGATGGATTTTTTTTTTTTTTTTTTTCATTCTGGTAGATCTTTTAACACAGTGTCTCCCAGTGTCCTTCTGGACACAATGTCCAGCCCACAGCTGGACAAACACATCCTGTGATGTGCGAGCAGCTGGTTCATGAGTGGGGCACAGAGGGTTACAGTGACTGGGGTGACATCAGGCTGGTGACTTGTCACCACTGGGGTTCCACAGGGCTCCATCCTCTGCCCTGTGTTCTTCAACATCTTCATAAATGACTTGGACACTGGAAGGGACACTGAGCAAGTTTGCTGATGACACTAAATTGGGAGGAATTGGTGATGTCCACAAGAGCAGACAGAACCTGCAGGAAGACTGACAAATCAGAGATGGGCAACCAACCATATAACAAAGACAAGTGCTGGAGTTTGCACTTAGGCCTGGATGTACTGACAGACTGGGGAAGGAGATGCTGGGAAAGCAGTGCTGGGGAGAGGGATCTGGGGCTCTGGGTTGATGGCAAGTTGAACATGAGCCAGCAGTGCCCTGGCAGCCAGGAGGGCCAGCCCTGTCCTGGGGGCATCAGGCACAGCACCAACAGCCGGGCAAGGGAGGGGATTGTCCCGCTCTGCTCTGCACTGGGGTGGCCTCACCTCGAGTGCTGGAGGCAGTTTTGGGTGTCACAACATAAAACAGACATTAAACTGTCAGAGAGTGTCCAAAGAAGGGTCACAAGGAAGGTAAAGGGTCTGGAGAGGGAGCCATTGAGGTGTGGCTGAGGTAATTTTATCTGTTCAGTCTGGAGACCTCATTGCAGTTACTTCCCCATGAGGGGAAGAGGAGGAGTAGACACAAATCTCTTCTCTGTGACAGGACCTAATGGAATAGTCTGAAGCTGTGCCAGGAAGGGTTCAGGTTTGATATTAGAAAAGGTTCTTCACCTAGAGGGTAGTTGGGCACGGGAACAGGCTCCCCAGTAAGTTGGTCACAGCATCGAACCTAAAAGAATTCAAGAATTGTTTACACAATGCTCTCAGGAACACGGTGTGACTCTTACTGTCCTGTGAAGGTGCAGGAGTTTGACTTTGATGACTCTTGTGGGTTCCTTCCAACTCAGGATATCCTATGATTCTATGACATAAAAATTGGTTGCAAATGGTGTTGGAACACGTTTAATCTGGGAATCAGAACATTAGTAATCAGCAAATAAGTAAATGTCTAAGTCCTCTGACAGGACCAACCGTGGGGCAAGAATAAAGATGTTTCCACAGGTAGCTGGACTGGATGAGGTAATATCCCACAGAAACCCAGACTTACAGCTCATGAATCTCTATTCCCACTATTGTTTCACCTTCCCAAAATACTGCTGAACCTAGCTTTTGAAAAGCTTAAGTCTGTTCAAAACCTTCCCAATTTCAAGAGAGTCTTCTTTCCATTCTTGTCTCAAACATCTTTCACAAACTCTTTGTTTCTTTCAAATTACTAGATTTCCTTCTGCTGTCCTAGATTTTACTCCCTTCTAACTAGAAGGTCAGTATCTAAACCATTTCCTCAACTGCTCTCTTATCACTGCGCTGCAAATTTCCCCTCCGTACGCATTGTACAGCCAGAGTCTCCGGTGCCTTTTTCACCCCAGGCCTGCTAGAAAGTCTCCCCTGAGATATGTCATAAGTAGAAATATGAAGTCAAAGAACCCAAGATTTTGGCAGCAACTGCTGAGAACACACTGAAAATATGAAAATATTTCATTCTCCAAAGGGAATACCACTTTGTGATAGGCCTGAGAAGAAGGAAAAAAATAAAAGAAAGAAAAAGGAAGCACTAAAAATCTCTTTGCCAACAAAGAAGACAAGCTTTGTTAATCTGTTTTATTTTAACACTGAAATAGCCATAAAAGTCCTAAGCCATGTTATTTCAGACTATCTTAGTTTATCTGGTTATCTGGGTTTACAAAGACACCCACTTCCCAGAAACACACAGTGATTTTAAAGAAACATTAACTAGAGAAGAAAACCTCCCATCTTCATTTGAACTTTACCAAAGGCTCTATCAGGCAGGGCTGTGGAAACACAAAGGTTTTCCTTCCCACTAAAACACACCACACTAAACATTTTTCCTATTATTTTCTCAGCTACTTGAAGGGAGAACCATTGAGCAGGTTCTTGAAGGGAGAACAAGTACTTGAAGGGAGAACCATTGCAAGTGATGTAATAGTCAATACATGGTTTGTCCTAGTAATTTAAATCTAGTTTCTGTGGACTCTGCATCTCTTTCAAAAGGGTACCATACCATACCCTGATGGGTCTTAAAGTGTTTCATCAGAACAAATGTTCATTAGAACAAATAGAGGCCTCGCTATTGACTCTGATGGTTTTTAGCCTAATTCGGAAAGGCATAATCAGGTCCAGGGCTGGAGTAAAGGTGGGAAAATTCCATGTGGAGAAATCTACACATTTTAAGTAATGAGAGCAACTAGCAAAACAACACACCTGGGATCACAGTGGATTTTACAGTCTTCCTTGCTGTTTAGGTATCTTTCTAGAAGCTGTGTTACTGTCAGCAAACATTTCAACTGTTGAAAGCTTTCAAAATACTTGCATTAGTAACTGTATGGCCAGTATGTCTGGTCTGTACTAAAAGCATATCAGAAAAAAGTTCTTACGACTCTTCGCATTTATAAAATAATTTTTTTTAAAAAGCAAACCCAGACTATTAAGACATTATTTAGTAGTATTTCTACTGCAAAATGGAAAAAAAAAAATTAGCTTTTCACTGTAAATGTAGTTTAGCAACATTTAGAACAGGGTATCCCAAATTCAGCTGCCTAGATAGCACAGAAAAGAAATTCCAGGGCACTATGATAGCTGTAGAGTCAGTAATTGCAACAGATTTTACCTTTTAGCTCACAAATCCAGTGTTCTCACCCTAAAAGCAGGAGCAGCAGCTCTTGAATTTTGTTCAAATGCTAAAAAGATACAGATACTCAAGGCAGCTAAATTTCCATATCTTCAGTGGAATAGTTATTAAGTGGATCTTTGTAGGCTAAGCAGAGCAACTTGTATATCTGTGGGGGTCTTATATATATTTAGAGACAGAAGAGTTGAAATTTTGAAAGAAAAAGCCTTTTTTAGAAAGGCAGTACCATAAAAGAAACAAAAAGCCCCAAACATTATTAATAACAAGTTAGGACCAGCTTTGTAAAGAACGCCTGTGTGTGAGCTGTGAATAGCATTACAGCCGAGGTCCTAAACTGGTTTGTTCATTCTTATCCCCTGTGGTCCAATTAGACTTTCACAACTTGCTCAGCTTGAATCTTTGAATGAAGCCCAGCTTCTAATAAATTCCCACTGAAATCTAGTTAATCAATGTGTTTTGGAATACTAAGCTTCTTCTCCAGTATATCTCAAGCACCAGCACACAGATGGATAAAGAATTTATCTTTAGTAGAACCTTTTTAGAGATGATAAACTCTCGTGGTTGAAAGTGCCTGTTGAGCAGAGTGACAGCAATCGCTGGGTTTGTGGGACATCTAGTGGGAAAAAAAGGTTACCGTCATGGGTATGCAGTTTCTCAGACACGCTGTTCAGGGAAGAAGACAGCCCTGCAAGCACAACAACATTAAGCAGAATTGTGAGGAGCATAAGGATACTTGCACCTGAGTGCCTGGGAGAAAAGTCATCTGCTGGTGTACATATGCCACATGTGAGTCTGTTTGCCAGAGCATGACCCTTTGTGCTTTCCACTGCAGCCTGGCAGCACAGGCACGCTAAGAGAGGCACTCCCTCTTGCTGGCTGTGATCTTACACGTGGTAACATGGTAAAAACAGTGGCGAAGGTAGAGCAGCACAGATACCAGCATGGGCCAGCAACTTCAGCGTATTACCAGAATCCTGAACAGCCTGTATGCTCCCATTGCTATTTCTCCCAGCTACAAGTCAGTAAGCTGTAGTGGGTCACCAAATTCAGCATTTCTCTCCCAAAACAGCCCCTGAAGAGCCACAGGTCTCAGTGTACCTTCCCTGCCTCCAGACATTCCTGGCACAGAAATGATTCTGAGTTTCTTCTTTGTGTCAAACAGAATTTTTTTTCCATTCAAGGAACAAATCCTATCTTTTAATCCATACTACCACTCACAAACTTCTACCAGTGTTTTCCACAGTTCAGACCCCACTACAAAATATGTCATTTTGATGTTAAGTCTGGCACTACCTTGTTTCATTTGACATCTCTCCATTCTAGATCATTATGAAAAAGCATCATAGAATCATTCAGTTTTTTGAGTTGGAGGATACCTTTAAAGGTCATCTTGTCCAACCCTCCTGCAATCAGCTGGGACATCCTCCAGTAAGTCACGTTGTTCAGAGTCCCATGCAACCTGATCTTGAATGTTTCCAGAGGTGGGACATCCAAGATATCCTATTTTAGTGCCTCATCCCCTTCCTTGTAAAAAAAAAACTTTCTTCCTTATGTCTAATCTAAATAGACCATCTGTAGTGAAACCCTACTACTGGTAGCCCTAACGCAAAAGATCATTTATCCCCAAAGATTGGACTCTTTTTCCAGATACCTTCTCTGCATTGCTCTGTTTAGACATCTCTTCTTTTTCTCTCTCTAACATGCCTTTCTTTGTAGGTAGCAGAATCTTTGTTCAGTTGACCTTTGAACAGATGCTGCTGCAAATATTGGTTCATCTTTGCCACCCTTTGAAACTTTTTCTCCTTTTTATTATTTCTAGTATGTCCTCTCAATGACAGCAGTTCTGTCACAGAACCTGTGGGTTTTTTTCTTTTCAAATGCATTTTTGCATGTTTGGTAGAATTGGATTTTACTAGGTAATGTATCCTCTAACCTATCAATAGCATGAAATCTTTCTGCTGGGCACATTCTCCTGTATAGCTCTTTCTTGGATTTCTTGTTGTGAGTGGTTTGTTATCATATGCAAAATTTGCCACCTTCTTCTCCCTTTTCCTGTATAATTTATGAATATGTCAGATAGCACAGGTCCTAGAATCCCCAGAGGACTGAGAAAACAATTTCATTCCTACTCCACACTTCTACCTGTAACTAGTCATCAATCTATGAGGAACATTAAATCTCATTCTTTTATAGATTAGTGGGTTTTTTGACTTTTTTTTTTTGACTCATTGTTGAAAGTCTCCTGGAGATAAGCACGTGCTCACATAGCCAAGACCTTCATTGAAGAGACCCAACACAATCCTGAGGTGCTACTTTCTTCCTGTAAAGTCACACCCAATCCTTCTCCACTATGGCATGTCAGTTCATGTCCCTACTAAATCTAATTTGCAGTGGTGCCATGGAGCCTGAATTGAGTTTCCCTAGGTTTTTTTGTCACAATCTTTTGTATCATCCCTCACAACCAGTGACTGCCCTAGGCAAGAGCACACCCGTAACACTGCAAGGATAGAATCTCAGCTGCAACCAATTTATACACCTGAGACTAGGATGGTGGGTATTCATGTCTGAATGCATATTTGGTGTCTCTGGTTCTTTTAAGAACCCCTCTTTTTTCTCTTAGGAATAACTTACTATTACACCAATGACCACAGGGAATAATCCCAGCTCAGGACATGACATTTTTCCCTAATTTAAGTGAGCTCATAAAACATAAACTTTACCTGTTAAACACAGGTAAAGAAAAGCAATGTAAAATGAGTGACAGCTGCTCCTGACCTTGGTCAATTCTCCTTTCAGTCTTGTATTTCCCAGTTCTCCTCTCTCAGCTCTCCTGCCCTCAAACCTCTCTTCAAACACAATTCTTTTAGAGCCAGATCAAGCTTCACTTCTGCACAATTTCTCAAGTTACTCAGAGTAACATATATGTTGGGATGCTTGCCTGTCTTCATGAAACTGCTAACATTGGAGATAGTCCTTAAATTTTTTTTTATACTGTAAGGTCAAATAAATGTAGGTGTGCAATTTCTTTCTTATTTGAACAATATATCCTGCAAAGACCTTTCTTTTCTCCTAAAAATACAGTTCATGAAGCAGGAGAGTTTATCTCTTTTTTCATAATCACTGCACTAGCAAGGTTCACTAATAAACACTGATGTGTTAAGATTAAGGGAGAACACTACCTAAAAGATCAGCTTTGTATCGTGCTTTGAAGGTGACAACATCTGGCTTTGACAGACTGCTGCAGAAATTCTGGGATGGTTTAAAGAGAGTGCCCTAACTCCAGTTGTGAAAAATACTCATTTACAGGCAGCTAGCAAAAGAAGAAGAGAATAAAGTATGCTGTATCTGCCTTTTTACCACTAGTCACAAAAAAGAAAAATTGGCTGAGAGATATATTCAAGTAGTTAATTGATCATTACTTGTAATAAGAGGAATTTTTAATGCTAGAAGTTAGCCATGCTACTGCTAGCAAAGGGATATTCAGAGCATGTCCTCATACATCAAAACTCTGCTATGTTGTTTATGAGCAGCAATTTGAGATCAGGATTGGATTTGCAGAGGTATGTGTATTGTAAACAGTTTGCAGAAATGGCAACCAAGATTCCAGCATGCTTACTGTAGGCCTGGAGAGGTTTGTGAGGTCTTATTGTTCTTTAAACTTAATTACCAGGTACAGTTAAATCCTAGGCCACATTTTTATCTTACATCATGCAAGGAAGGCTGAATTTGATCTTTTGGAGGTATGTCAGTCAGTTGCTGGGAATATCATATGCATGGTCAGCATCAGATATGCTCGCTTATGCTATTTCAACATTGCTAAAGGAATCTCTCCTAGTATTTTGTGTTCAGCCCTGAAATGAATTCAAACAAAAATGGTGAGGTCCTTGTCTAAGGTCCTGTGTAGAGAACTCTTCTCATTAATAAAGCTTAATCAAGAAAAGAAAGTAAGAGCTCTCTTATAATGCTTTGGAAGGAACTGAAACCATTTTATGCAATACTACAGTATCAAAACTTGAAAGCTTGCAAAATACGTTCTTTGGGGAAGAAACAACATAATATGATCATTTCAATCACAGCAAGTTCAGGAGTTCAAACTTTCAGTTCATTGAAAGACCACTAAGGAAAACAGGATTCCTGGTAGTGGGTTTAAATTGAAAGTGAGAGGTTCTACTTGTCAGAAAAAGCTGAAACCCCCATGATAACATCACCAGACAAAGTAACCCAGAAACAAAAATGCAGGACAAAATCAATGTTTTTCATGTTCAGTGTACAAAGTTTTACACAAACTTGCACTAAGTTCTAAAGATATGAGCTGCCATTTGAATTTGTGGCAGTATTCAGAATTTGGGTTGCACAGTGCGCAACTCTGGCCAGGGATTGTCTTGGTGCTTCCCCTCTCTGTAAAAGTCTACACAAGTGTGCTATGACAAGAATATTCAGTCAATAAATGGGGATTTGTAAGTTTAAAATAGCACCAGCTGAAATAGTAGGCTAGCATCATATAAACGTTTTTGCACTTCAGATTCTGATGTCAAGCTTTTGGCAGTTGACACAGCCAACATTTTTTCAAGCCACTTATATAATGCAGGATAAGTACCGGACTTAGCAAAGGAAAGGAGAATGAGTTTGACGGCTGAAAATTGCTACTCCAAGAAGTAAGATGAGACAGGCAGACAGTTTAAAGCGCGGAGTGACCAGAGCCGGGCGCGGCCGGCAGCAGCGGGGCGCGGCTGCTCCCGCGGGCGAGCGGGCACCGGCCGGGCGACAGAGGGGACACGGGCTGGTGGCCGCCAGAGGGACCCCCGACCCCGCCGCACCTCTGTCCCTCCTTCACTCCTCTCATCCCAGTGCTCCCGCTCCCTGCGCTTGTCCCTTTCCTGCCCGCTTTTGCCTCACAGGGAGAACCTGCTTGCACTGGTTTCAAACGCCAGAGATGCTCCTTCGGAAGATAGGTGGGAAAAACGAAACTGGGAAAAAACCAAAACATTTTAAAAACAAAGCCAAGAACCAAAAAAAAAAGAAAACAACATGAATATTCAACAGAAGAAAAGTACAAAGGCTGACACCTGAAAAAAAACAGTTGAAAAGAGCAACAAGTCCGAGGGCATATACAGAATGGGGGGTGAGGTGAGAGGGAGGAAGTGAAAAATGCACAACAGTAGCTGGCATAGAGTTTTCTCCACTCTTTTTAGGGACACAAAAACAACTAGGAGAAAATCTGAGCAGGAACATTATTACAGAATTTTTGCAGATGAGACAAGCAGGTCAAAGGAGGTGAATCTGCCTCCCTACTCTGTCCTTGTGAGACCCCACCTGGAGGGGAGCTGCATCCAGCTCTTGGGTCTCTAGCATGAAAAAGACATGAACCTGTTGAAGAGGGTCAAGAAGAGGCCACGAAGCTGATCAGGGGGCTGGAGAACCTCTGCTATGAGGACAGTCTGAGAGGGATACTGGGGACATTGAGCCTGAGGCAAACAAGGTTCCAGAGAGATCTTATTGAGACCTTTTTGTATTTAAACAGAGATTATAAAAATGATGGGGAGTGACTTTTTACAGCAGATAGGACAAGGAGCAATAGTCAAACTAAAAGATGAGAGATTTGGATTAGATATTAGGAGTAAACTGATACTCAGAGGGGTGATGAGGCATTGGAACAGAGAAGCTGCGAGTGCCCCATCCCGGGAAGTGTTCAAGGCCAGGCTGGATTTCGCTTTGAGCAACCTGGACTGGTGAGTGGCATCTAGGTTGAAACTGATCTTTAAGATCCAACCCAAGCCTCCCTCTGATTCTAAGTTTTAGGTTGCCTATTTTCAGCTACTCATAAAAATTTTACTGTTTGTTCTCATTTTTCTTACTTTCATTGAGAAGAGGTTTTTCCTAAGAATCTGATGAATTGGTACTACTAGATGGGAGTACTTTCCAGACATTTTACATGAGGCTGAATAATTTCAACATGGTTGGGGTTTGACTTCCCATCGTTGAGATTCTCATATTACTGAGATTAACCTTATTTTCATTATAAGTTCTTGGAAATGAATGGAATTGTTCCAAGTTAAAATTAGTTTGTTCAGAAACTTTGCCTTTAGATGAAAAAAAATAGAGTTCAGAGTTATTAGCAGAATTTTGAATATTCTGTTCTGTTGCTTTGCTTATGGAGCAATCTGTCTGAGTCACATAATTATGCTTTTTGTGGTCCAATTTCTTTTTAAATATTATGCTAATATATAAGCCTTGCAATTCTCAGGAAAAAATACCGAGGATCAGAGCTGAGTAATGCCATTATGTCTTTGGAATTTGTCAAGGTTTTCCCCCCATGAACCAACTTAAAAACTAGTTTTCAAAGGTATTGATTGCCCCATTTTCTTCAACAGGTAGAGTCTGAAATCTGCTGTAAATACTCAACTTCATGAACTTACTTTAGTGCTTCTGCACTTACCTCACATTGCCTCAAGTACCAGAAACACTACCTACCAAAATTCTCCAGCTTTATCTCTCTTCTTTAATGTTCTAATTACTACCTACTAGTACAAAAATGCCTGGGCATACTTCTACAGTCAGACCAGTCTAGTGAAACTTTTAAAGAACCTACTTTAGATACAGTATTTTCATCAGGAATAGAGCTGAGCAAAGTATGAAGATCATGCTTCATTTGAAAGCCTGCATGTAATCTTAAAGTAGTTTGTCATACTATCAGATGCTTCCTAAATATGTTTTGGATTTAACAGCTCTGGACTTCTTACATTTTTGCAGAGATTGAATTTGTAACAGGAACTGGAAAGGCTGTAAAACAACCATCTTAAATATACTAAGAATGTCAATAATTCAGCATGCAATTCCTTCAGTTAATACTGGCTTTTGCAATTATTTGTGGTACCCATGCAGCTGAAGTCTTTTTGAACAGAAGAAACACTGAACACAGCCTTTGCATGCATTGTCCTCCTCAGTTGTACTGCCCACTCCAGTCAGCTTCAATTTTTTCAAATGCCAATTAACAGGTGTGAGAAATGCTACTTCTTACCCAGGGACTGATGTCTGCATAACAGTGATACTATCTTGGCAATCCAGTCTGCAGCATAAATATCATGGTGTTTGAGCCCTTGGGGCCTGTGGAGTTTACAACTATGCTGTCAAGATCTCTTCGTTGGGATAGTCCTTGAAGTCCTGCCAAGATGAAGAGGACTCTGGTGCTTTTATGTGCTCCCAAGCACAGCCCTGGCTCCAGGAGTCAACACTCTTGTCAGGCTGAATGATGGTGTGAATCTCAACTCGCGAGCTGAGATTCCAGTGGGGAGTGTGACAGTGCATGCTTGCATGATGATGCCAGAGAAGCAGGTGACACTGGCAGATAGCTGCAAGGAATAGTAACTGGGTGGCTTCTTGTTACATATCCTCAGAACTTCACAGGATGGAATTTGAGAGAGAGGAACAGTTATAAAATGAAGTTACAAAATCCGGATGTCCTGATCAATTCGAGACAGTTGTAAGGTACCTAACACTGCATGCACAGGCAAGAAGAGCATTCAGCAGTGGGTCAGGATCTGTTTGCATCATATTTTTACTAATCCAAGGATTAATCACATTGCAAGTCAATGAGCTGTTACACTCATCCAGGCTCTCCAGAGACTGCCGGGAGAGAAAAGAAGGGGTCGGTATGTCAAAATAGTGACACGAGGAGGCGCAGAGCGAGCATGTTTTCCTTGTAATAAAAACTACATGGGCACAAAGTATTTAAACACAGCTTGTAAAGAAAAACAAGAGTTAAAAGGGCAAAGTTTGTCTCAGCCACATCCCAAAAAAAAGTTGGATCAGTTCTGAATTTGTCCTTCTGCATATACAATAAATGAAGAGAAAGAGCAGTAGTTTTTTGTCCAAAGCACTTCACATTTGCTAGCTCTCAGGAATCCTGAAAGCCTTCAAAACTGACAGAACTCTTGCAATACAGGACATTTCTAACAGGTTTCTGTGCATTACATGCATTTCTGCTGCTGTTAATAATGAATACTTAGACAGCAGCAAGCCAGCTTTTCACCTGGGCCAGAATTCACAAGCAGGTTCAAACACAGCATTTAAGCAGACATATTCATTCTGCTGACACCTGGGGCTGATTCTGTAGTCATCCTCAAGCTCTACTACCTGCCACAAATAAATGTACTAAAATCTTAGCTTAGCCTTGGAAGATCTGCTGAATGTCAAATGATTGTTCCACTATCTTTTTTCCAACTATTTATCCAAGGATATAAGCCTGTGAAGATTTTTGTGCATGCTTCCACTGGCACCAGCAACTCGCCATGCAGTTCTAGAATGGTGAAGGAGGCTGCTAGACCAGTCACTGCTTCTGAAAGCTTTTCTCTTGTAGTTCACCCCTAGTACAAGGGAAGGTATCCAGACGAGACAAAAATCAATAACAGAAACCATATCTGAGAAACACCATTAGTGGATGTATTGTACCTTTCCCTGTGCTGACCTTCAGGGACAAATGCATTTAGGTAAGTGTTTGTTTGAAATGTTTTTTGCAGTAAACAAGGCTGTTAAGTTTCACCAGTCTCTTTTAAGACTCTATGAAATAAATCCATGTTCAGGATCAGTTTTGCAATTTACTCAATGTCCTTGACCTCTCACAGAGAAGGACTGCTCTGATGAAACACTTCTGGCAGGATTGTTCCAGCTTCAATACATGCTGAGTATCTTCTGTTCACTGAAACATGCAAAAATTCATACAAAATACATATTCAAAACAAACATTGTTTTCCCTGATAAGATTAATTTTGAGCTCAATTCTGCAAGGTACTTTCTATTTACTGGAAACCTCTGGTTAACAGGGTTGATGGTATTCAGTAGCCCTTTGTAAAAGTGTGTCCCTATGTAAAGCCCTGTAAGTGTTGATTTCTTAATAAATATGAAATAAAGCAAAAATTAATTTACTGGTCAAAGTGGTTTCTCCATAAAGCATCAAGGAAAATTACTCAGTTAAGTTGAGCCTGTGAATGGAAATCAGTGTTGCACTACTCGAGGATAAGGAAAGTTATAGCAGGGTTGTGTACAGACACTTTTAAATTCCATTTGAAGTTTTAAAATGACAGGTTTGTGCCTTATCACATGGCTCTTAATGAAGCAGTCTCACACTGTCAGATGAAGATGAGATGGAGGTAAGCTGCAGAGGAAAAGCAGGTTGGTACTACAACATACTGTTCTTATTGGTGTTCACAGTAAACAGGTGATGCTGATTGCTAAACATTGGCTTTTCCCAGTGATAACTTGGTGAGTTACAGTTACAGCATTCAGAATGAAAAAATATTCCCAGCACTCGAGAGATGGAAGAATAAGTTTACAAGTTGAGAGATTTAGCTAAACCAAGATCCTCTGTGAGCTTGTGTGAACAGAAGATTTGGCCTCACAAAAATCAATGATCATGTGGTTCTGGAGTAACAGTGAAGATGCCCTCACCAAAGAGCTGCAGCTGCTTCTTTCTGCTGTCATTTGCCCTTGATTTACCTCTATTTCTGTCCAACACAGCTCAAGAGCTTGGGTACTTACCAGCCACCAGCTTTGCTTTTGCTTCTGCAGTCAACAGAAGTTTGCACTATGCTGAAACACTGGGAAGAGAGCTCCTTCCTGTGAGAAAGATGTGCTTTATTTATTCCCTTCCTTTTATATGGAAAATGTTTTCAGGTTTGGTTTCCCCAAAGATGTTTGCAGAGAAATCTGTGCTGGTCCTGTAATTCCTTTTATTTCCCCTTCAGGATCTATGCATCTACTAGCATGTATTCTTTTAACTTAAGAATTCTCTTAACTTTTTTCGCCACTATCAGTTTGTGTCCTGCTGCATTATGCTAAATGAAGCATATTGAATACAAATATAGAGAGAAAGCAAAACCAGCAACCCATTTCCAAGCACTCACACTATGGTCTCAGGTGGCTGCAAGCAGCAATCTGCTCTAATCCTATGCCTGTGTGGATCATTATCTTGAGCAGACAACTGCTGCTGACACTGTTCAGTGTGTGGAGTGGTGACTCCATCCTGATGGCAGTGGGTAAATGATACTGCCACCCACAAGCACCTGTTCTGCCCACGTGGCAGCCTGCTGGAGCAGTCTGTAGAGACACGGCAGACACCCCCAGGCACAGGACAGCATGCCCTCTGGAACAGGGGCGTGTCCGGCTGCTCTGTGCACACATACTCCTCTGGATCTCAGCTCAAACCTTCAGGCTGTAATGCAACTCAGACTTAAAAACTTGTGCACTGCAAGCTTGGAAATGCAGATGAGCAAAGTTTCTACAGCAATGTAGAGGCTTCAAGGCTGAAGAAGCCATGGCTAATCTACATGCAGGTCCTACTTAGGTTTTATAAGGCCTAATTTTCTTCTCAAGCTATCCCAGGATTTCAGAGGCTGTTTCAAACAATTGTTTAGAATTACTATGCTCTTGCCTGCAAGAGGACGTGAGACACAACTTAGCAAGATGAACCTGCACCTCCCTGCCTTAGGATTCTTCAGATATTCCTTCTGCAAAGAGAACCGTAAAAGCTATTTCTTTAGACACAGAGAACTACTACGACAATCTCACCACATCATTCCAAATGTTCCCATATGTAGGGCAAAGTTGTTCTTAATATTAGGGCATGACCCAAAAATAGGTCACTACTGAGCTTTGTGCCTGCTACCACTGAATGCACTGCTGCATCAAAGTGGAAATTTTACATTACTAAAATGAATTACTATAGGGAAATTTACAGGATTATCTTTATTTAGGACTTCTATTTCAGAAAAATAAATACTGTACAATAGTGATTAAATTATTTGTCCAACTTCATTTTACTCTCTATCATACTTTGCTTCACCCTGTTGGAAGGAAAAGGAACTCTATGGGTTTCCAAAATGAGGAGGTATTACCTTCAGATACTTCAGGCTGTTGTTACACCATTCCCAGAGACAAGGATGCAGGTTTTCTATAGGTGAGGCCATAGGTGAGATGAGGATAGGGTTAGGAAAGCTGAAAGTAAATGTGAGTGCAGAGAGGAGGAGCTAAGGACATAAGGAAGTTACTGAAATTGTACTATGCACATCAGAGGGAAGCAAAGTACTTTGGGATGTCTTTGATTCAGGAACTATTCCTAAAGTTTCATATGCTGTGCTTCACCAAAAACTCTTTTTATTCAGCTGTGACTGAACCTCTGTAGGATGGCACTAACACACTGGGAGGATTATATTTCTGGAATTACAGTGGCTGACGTTACATCCTCAGTGCAGGTGTGCAATGTGTTCCTTTGGACCTCTGCAACTCAGCTTGGCCTCAGCTCACCAGAGCACTGCCTTCCATTAAGAGTCAGAGCAAATTAAAAATTTAACTGCTTCTCTGACTGAGATAGGATTAGGAGATTTTTCTGGACTAGGAATTGAATTCTGAAAACAACCAAGCAGCCATAGGCTCTGTGATCTTTGGGCCATACCAGTTGTTATAGGACACCACAGAAGAATGGTCAGCTGATGGATGATTAAGACCTGGCTTTAGGCTACTGTGACAGGGAACAGTTAGTTTCTCTTTATCAAGAAATAGTCTGCCCTAGTCCAACCATATTATTGGCAACACCAGGAAATTTCTTTGCTTTCAAAGCCAGGTGATGTTCAGTACTATCAGAGTGGATTTGTTACCCACATTATCTGCTCACTAAGCCTATTTCCATGGACAGCTAATTAAGAATAGGAAAGCAATATAAATCACACACTACCTCAATATGCATTACATCCCCTGCCTGGACCAGCCCTCTGCTGACATGGATGCCTTGCTGCAGTCAGCCTCAGCAGGTAGCTTTGTTAGAAAGGGTGGTCAGGTCAGGATCACCAGACTAGCTGAGTACAGAACTGGCAAGAGCAGTCCAGTCCTCAGCTACAGACAAGTCTAGACAGGGATGTGTGCTTAGAATGCAAGTTTAAACCCCATTCAATAGGGAAAAAAAAATATATATATATCTATATATATATCTATGTATCTATATCTATATCTGTATATATTTATACACCCACAACACACACAAGACTGGATTGGACTTATTGAGGAAAAATCAGGTACCATATCCACAGTATTAAGAAAATGCCTTAATAAAAAAAAAAAAACCAAAAAAAACCAAAAAAAACCGAAAAAAACCTCAACCATTAATAAAAAAAAAACAACCAAAAACAACCGAAAGCAAATAAAAAGCCCTCCAAAAACCAAATCAACTAAAACAAAAACAAAAACAAAAAAAAAAACCACAAGCAGAACTTCACTTCTTTAAATGAGAAGATGAGGCTCTGACTTATCTTGTGCCACCAAAAATAAATGCAAATCAAGACTTTTATTTATCTAGTTTGGAATTTTTACTATGTGTGGTCTACTGTGTGTAGTTGTACTGTGGTAGGACATGTAACTATTTTATAAAATGAAAATACCCCTCCTAATTCAATTTTCCTCTTAATTCAATTCAGAAATTTGCATTCAGTTCCCAGAAGTGTTCTATCTTTGAGCTTTATGAAATGAAGAAAGTGTTTGAACTTTAGAAATTCCTTGCCTCATTAGTTTTAGCAGATGCACAATACAGTAATCATCACGAGTGCTGTAACACTCATGTAGCTGACATTTTATTAAAAAATGGAAATATACAGATGTGCTAATCCCTGCAAAGTGCACATGTATCATCACGGATGACTTTTTATTCTTAGGCCATGGTGACCAAGGGAACAAATGTGTGGGCATTAATGATTTCCCCTGCAGTGTGCTCCACTAGGTCACCACCAGCGCACAGCGTTTATTCTGGTTGAATAAAATGCTCTGGGCAAGTAACATCAAAGGATCTGCAAGGGTGGTAGTTGGGGCTTTTCTGTTGTTTTAAAATGCACTGAAAGGATCACTGCTATCTGTACCCATAGTTGTGTGAGACAGCCCCTGACTGGTAAAGTGCACAAACATCAACTGATTTCTTATAGAACTGCTGTTGCAATTTTCAGTCATGCTTACCAACCCTTCATAAGATATACAGCAGGTATTAGTTATACTTAAGGATATCAGGTCTGTGAAAAGTGGAAACATAAGTTAAACAGAGGTGCTGACATTCTGTCTGACACTGTGGATGACACAAGCGGCCAGATCACTAAGTGAATAAACAGAGCTTTTTATTTTCCCTGGAGCTATGTGAGCTCTGGTTATTTCTGACACACCTGCAAAACCTCTGTGGAGCTTAAGATAAGTGTCTCACAGAGAAAGTTTGACTTAATCATACATTTTGTGTGTGCTATCTGATTTTGGATGGGCCAACAGTACTGTTAGAGAGCCATAACAAAGGACTGTGAGCTTGTTGTTAACTGTTTGATGTTAATATCAAACCCCCTGTTCATGAGGGAGAGGTTTTGTGTGCACTCCTCATGAAAAAGGTACAGCTGCATATTAAGGCAGATAAAACCCACATTTGGCTTCATATGCTCTCTATGTCTCAGGACATTTGGATTAAAAGAAAGAATCTCTGTTTTGCCCCATTGCCTATTCCACAAGTAAAATCATCATCATTTTCATGAGGACAATTTATAAACCACCAGTTTCATTGCTTTTAAACAGATTTTGGAAAATACTGGTACCACAACATATGGATAAGATGCTGCTTCTGCCTGTGTGGTGCACTACTCTTTGCAGCATAATTCCTGGTCCAATCAAGGGTAATGGGTTACACCCAGCTGGGAAATTATTATTATTATTATTATTATTATTATTATAGCACAAAGACACCAATTATTTTTGCTTGTAGAAGCAAGTGGAAGGAGAAGTACCTTCACGAATGTGTTATTTCCAGTTCCTTCACTACCCAGAGGGAAGCAGGCTGTTTAATGAGAGGACAGTTGACTAAACTTCCTTTACACAATAAAGACTGTGGGAAGCAACTTGAGAGACAGAGGTGCAAATGCTATTGATGCTAACCCTCCACTCATCAGATAAAGGCATCTGCCAGAAATGTCAAATAGGAAATTCTTCCATTTTCTAATTCTTTTCCTTGGAATATGTTACTGGTATGGTCAGGATCTGGAAAAACAGGGAGGGGGAAAGCCTAGAAATGGTTCTATTTGTTAAATCACAGCCCTGCAAATCACGAGCTCCCTGCTATTTGGTTTCCTCCTCACCTGTAAGGCTCTAAACTAAATCTCAGGTCCCCAAGAGCTTCACCTAGTGACAGTGAAGCCAGAGAGAGCTCTGCTATCATCACAGATCAACTATCATGTATAAGAGTACTCAGTGTCATTAATTTAAAAATAAAAATTAAAAAATTAAAAACAAACAAACAAAAAAAAAAAAAAACAAAAACAATCTCTCTCTTGTCTTTCCTTTGAGGACAGCATGGCAATGACCTTTCTCCATGGGAGGCAGGCAGTGCTGCCTGCAAGTCCAGGTTGTGACTGAACATGAATAAGGAATGGGAAGATTGGGCCAACAGCAATATTCATTTCCCAGCACTTCTACTGCTCTTCCAACGTGTCTGTTATTAAGAACTTGGTATTTTCATAACACTTAGATAATGGGCAGTGGGTGTTTCTATGGTGACATATTGAGAACTCAAAGATTAATGTGTCATTTTACTATTTCCATTCTGATATCTCAATGTTGATAAAGGCTTGGCAATCTCACCATCCCATTAGTAATATTAAATACTGTGAACCTAGGGTTTAGTGAGATGTAAACCATTTTAAAATTGAATGTGACCAATAAAATTCTCTCTGGGCAGTTTTCCAGTGCAAACACTCTCCAACCTCGCTATCAAAACATGGTGAAGAAAAGAGCTACTAGACATTTCTTTCATTATTGAAAGTAGTAGGGGATGTGAGTTTCTGGGGTAGTCTTTTATGAACAAGATGAACATGCAGATATTTCCAATTTCAAATAATATTGCAGCATGGATCAGAAATGTTTGGAGGAGCTTCATTTTCCCATCGGTGTTGGATTGAATCTTTGGCAAATGGAAGCCTCTCTGTTATATCACTCCGTTCTGACAAACTCCATTCCTCACATCCATAAAAGATGGCATTGTTTTTGTAAAAGAAAACTCAGAGTAAAGCCCAGAAAGCATGAAAAGAGCTGAATTAAGGCCTTGGTGAGGACTTTTCTTTCACACAGAGACCTTTCTTTTACCAGTACAAGGCTGAGATGAGTTAATCACCAGCCTGATGAAGTCAATCCCTATTCCAGTACACTTTCTCCAAGGTCATCCAATGAGTCAATGCATAAACTGGGCTAAGAACACAGGAACTGTGTCCTACAAGAGCAATAGTTCTACTATTTATCCAGGCTCCTGGTATTCCTAAAGTTTTCTTTTTTTATGGAGAACATCATCAGGCTGCTCAAACCAGGCAATTTTTGAGACCTCATACAAAATAAGGAATGCAGCAAGTCAGCTTCAACAGACAGGTGTGAGTGCTTCAGAGGCCTTTGGGAAGGGCTCAGAAATTCATCCAAGACTCATGATGAACTTTAACATTTAAACATTTTCTCAAGAGAGAAAAAAAAAAAAATAATTCAAACCCCAAATGAATGGGACTAGAACGTGACCCCAGGAAAGGTCATTAAAGCACAGAGGCACTTTTCCATTCTGTTTGGTTTAGACACTAGAATGCAATCAGGATGCCTGGCAGCTCTCCATTCCTACAAGCACCTTAGCAGCATTACATCTAGATGTGTATATCCTACTGCCTTATGTCTCAGCCATAACAGGATCTTTTCTCTACGCTGAATAAACAAAGCCTGATCTTTTCCCATATCACTTCTATTTCAGTAGAAATAAAGCAGTCTGGTTATTGGTCTTGACTCCAGTAAGCTACTTCCCTCTATATATGGGCTGAGGCACACAAAATGCTGAGCTCTTTCTGAACAAAATTTGAACCTGCACTCAAGATGACACAAGCAAAAGCATTTTGCTCACACTTACTTTGTTGGGGGGGGCTTCCAAGAAAGCATCAAATAAAAGAGCAAGTGTTTTGAAGCAGCTGAGAGGGAACCTTGTGAAGCACTGATCACCACCAGTACCCATAAGGTCTGATAGGAAGGGTGAATGTTTTGGGCATGGAGGTGAACTGGAGTTGGCTTAGCAGCTCAGCTGTGCTCAAATTTAAATAGAAAACACTTAACATTTTCTTCTCCTTCTTACGTTCCCTTATAGTCACATAGGGCCTTCCCATGAGTGTAGAGTTTGTTGCACCTAGCCCTCTACAAATTTAACACCACTGATGAGAAACAGAGAACGAGGCACAACAAGAAATTTTCCACACAGACTCTAAGGCCACATACAGAAACAGTAGTTTGAAGACTGTCACAGTATATTAAAAGAAGAAAAAAGATCACAACAATGTCAGCTTTAACAAAGGTAAGTAAAGCTTCAGTCACAAAGTATCTTCACAATAGTTGGCAGTCTGGAAAACCATTAGAATAAAACAAGGGACTATTGTGGACTTTACACATGGGTCCTAACTCATCACTTTCTTCCCATGACTGCCTAAATGTGAAGCTTTGAATGTTTAGATAGAGCTAAATATCAGTAAGTAGGGCTGATTCGTCAAACCCATAAGATTCCTCTCAGATGACCAGACATCCTTATGTCCAAATGCCACTCCAGAGGAAGGTCTCTTTACAGAGGCTTATGGGAAAAGGTGGGCCTGAGAAGCAAAACTGCTCATCCTTCTCATCCACATATCCTTTCTCTAGGACACTCTAACACCCTCTGATGGTATCCACTAGATTTAACCTATTCAGACAGCAGAGTAACCTGACTTGGCATCTGCTGTTGCCATTCAATAACAGTTTCCTCTCCCATGTCCATAAGTCATTGTTAAATGAGGACACGAACAAGGCAGCTTCCTATTTCTGTCCTGCTTGATGACCCATAAACATGAATTGCTTTGATGGCTTTCAGCCCTTTTCCAGAAATAGGTGTCCCTAGCACTGGCTCTTCCCAGTCTCTTCCTGCCTTCTTTCAGAGCAGGCCTGTGGAGCCATGCTAGTGCTCTCCCTATATAGAAAACAAATTGTGGGAAGTGAGACTTTCAGTGCACACAGGAAGAGGACATATCAGAAGGCTTCTTACCTTATTCTTCCCTCCTAAGAACAAGAGTGCCCAGGAGCCAGGTAAGCTTGGTCACAGGTTAGACTCAGCTTGCTGTGCAAAATATCCTCACAGCAGAACATATTTGGTTTAAAAACTGCATAGCACACAAGCTCAGCTGCCCACAAGTTGGCTGGAACTCAGGAAGTCCTAAAGCTGGGTTTAAAAATCTGTTCTCACAGCTTGAAAATAATGCTCCTAACCTAAGGACAGTGTCACATGGGGACTGATTAAAAGAAGTTTGCCACTGATTTTGGAACGTAATTACCTCACATCAGTGAAGGTTAATTTCAGTTAAGTAGATGATAGCAATATCCTTTGAATGTTTAGATAGAGTTAAATATCAGTAAGTAGGGCTGATTCCAGTTAAGTAGATGATAGCAATATCCTTTGAGTCTGGGTAAGCTGATCTAAGATGAAGCTGCCAGTTCAGTGATTTAAAATTAGAGCAATGCTCTCCCTCCTTCAGGCCCCCCAGCATCATTCTTGTTACCACATGCTAACCCCGCTGGAATCTGATGCTGTACCCGATCAAGAATTGCTATGCTCAAGTGGGAGGCAATGAGAACACAAGCAACACTGCTACAGAAGTAAAATAGAATTTTCTTTATTGCAAAAATGGATGAAGAAATATGAGGGTCTGTTTCTGCAGCATCGTGACAGCACTGTGTGCAACTCCTGTACAACCCTGTCTTTGCAGGACAGGTACGTGCCTCTCTTGAGGAACTCCCCAAAGAGAGCACAACACAACAGTTGTGAGGGTTATCTGGAAAAGAGAAACTGGGAGACAAGTACCAAAGGGCTAATAGAGAATAAATATCCTTTCATTAAAACCAGATAGCTAAAGGAAGGGGAGAGAAACCCAAAGAGCACACTCACAACCAATTATTAATAATCCATCAAATTGAAACCAATTCCTTCTCAGACTTGTGGCAGTTTAATTCTCAAGAAAGGGCAGCGTGGTGCCCTTCTCCAGTGCATCAAGGCCCTTAGCCTTTATCCATTAGGGTTTGCACATCACTGCCTGCCCATGCCAAGTCTGTGCCTACGCAGGCAAAATAGCAATGTTATGGCTGGTGATCTGGCCCTTAAAAGACAGCAACTGAGTTTCAGCCAGAAGAATACTGACAGGAGATTCTGTCTCTTGGGCCATTTGGGTGGTGCCTCATTGGAGAAAAATTTTCTTTTAAACATCAGCATTCAGGATCCCCTACTTATGTATGTGGACAGAGTACAGCAGAGCTGTATATCTATGTTTCCTAGTTATATTAGATGAATATAACAAAGATTCTACTGGCTTTTATGGCCCCTTTCCACTTTTTGCTGTCTCTGTAAATGACAGGTCTTAAATTCTCTTAAGCTTTAAGCCAGAACAAACAGCTCAAAAGGTGAAAAAGCAGTGACAGACCATGTCACACACACAGCTAGGACTGGAATCAGTAAAATGTCACTCACATACCACTCATATGGAGTCAATTTCTGAGATAACACACGTAGCCAAAAAGACCATTCAGCTTTTAAAATGATCAATAATAGAACTTTTAATGGTTCTGTCTAGTAACCCTGTAGCAATCCTAGATAAAAAACTTCCCTTCCCCATTTTTCCTACCTAGAACTTGTAAACCAAAAGCATTTTCTTTTATACTCTGCATAAATTTTAAAGATGTAATTTTACATCTCTCTGACTGAATTCTATACCTTCAAAACAAACATCAACTTTTCTCTGTCCTAATGTTTTCTTCTTTGCCTAAATTTTTTTTATAATTCCCTTTAAAATGCTAATTTGTGGATGCTTTCCTGTCACCTGGTCTCACTCAAAATTTTACTACGTTTATCTTCAGCTCTGTTGACTCAGTTCTACTCTCCTGGAGATCTGAGCAGGATGATATATGCATTGCAGTCAGTAGAACAATATAAAACTGTTTTGAGAGAAGAGCCAGATGGAGAAAGACATATGAATCCTGGGCATATGAGGACACACTTGCAATATTGACCCTGAGGGGTTTCAAAACAGTTAATGCTGTCACTGGATTGAAAACTCTGTTTTGTGCTAGTAGCACATAAAGCTCTTCACTCTTGTCTGTGGTTGCCTGCAACTTATCAATAAGTATGTACCATACATTTTTCACATAAGTGACCTTCACACTCTGAGTTCAGCATGCCCATTACTGCTTTGTGCCACAAGATGTATCTGTTGTTTAATAAAACTAATAGCAGCAACCTGAGAAATTTGTGATAATACCCTTTCTATTTGGACAGTGTGCTTTTCTTGCTTTGTGCTGTGGAAGCTGAAGGGGATACATCTAGGATGACTGGCAAGCTTTTCCATGACTTACATCAGAAAATTTTAATCTGTGATCTAAATTTTACTTCATAATACTTTGGTTTTACAACTGTCTTCACTCACAAATTGAAGTCCCTGCTCCCACAATGAGGTAATGTGGCACTGTCTTCCCTATATTATTTTAGTGTCAAATGGAAGAGTTTCATGAGAGGAAGAAGGCAAAGCTCTGTACATCTTCATCTAAAATGGCATAACTCACAGTAAATCTTGGCAAAGTAGTCAGAAAGAAAAGGTTTTGCTTTCACCAAACTATCACTTGAAAATGGGGTTCTTCTGAAAGCATCTTTGATGGGAAAATAGTTTCATACCAAAAATGAAAGACAGGCTGGCCACAGGTATGGGCCATCAGCAGCACCAGAACAGACACAGAAGAGCCTTGGAGTGTAAATCCACTTTGTTGGGACAGCTTCTCCTATGACTAGTCCTCCAAGAAGCCATTTATCATTTGCAGAACAGCCTAGCAAGGCACTGCAAGGCAGAACCAGTTTCCTCCTATTCCTTCTGGGGAAAGCCTGCAGTGTGACACTCCTGCTTTGCATGGCCTGGGGCAGCTCCTCTTCCTGATGCCAGGGACTTGATGTTCCTGATGTTCACCTTTGCCTAAGGTGAACCCCAGTCAAATTGTGGAGCAGTGTCAGCCACAAAGTGTTGTGTACTGTCACCTCCCAGCAGGACCTCTGTGGTTGTGCAGCTGAACTGCTGCTCCTCTCTCCCAGCCATGGGTGTGCGAGACATCAGGAGGGCAAGAGAGATTACCCAACCTTTAACCCAGCAGTGCTCTGGGAGACAGAAGGGGACACACCTCTCTGCTCTCCTCTCCTCATCCTCTTTCTGGCCACTGGAGAACACTGGCCTCAGCTGATGTAATGAGGGTCTTTGAACACAAAGCATTAATATTTCAGAGCCTGTCTTCCACTGGTAACATCTGTGACAGCTCTTACTAAGAGCTGCACACCAGTGCACAACTGAACATGCCAAAATTTATGCCACACATTTATGGGGTATTCAAAGGGAAAATGTGATGCCAATTGACCAAGGGCAGCCCAAGTACATGCACAAGACATGGGATAAGGACCTTAAAGAGTTAATAGGACCAGTTAGGATACTATTTTTGGACTGTCCTGCATGAGGAGACAGCAGATTTTCCCAGCATGTCAGTGACTTCCTCCTGCCTACACTTATCTATGGCTGCATATGAGACTCTGCTCATGAGAGTTATCACTGGAGCCTTTAAAAAGCCCATAAACCCAAACACTACATGGGAGATGAGACACTAAAAGGACAGGGTGGAAGGTTTTCTTAACTGATTCATCACTAAGACCATTTTGGTATGTTTTAGTGACATACAATAATAAAATTTACACAGTGCTGTTTTATATCAGAGAAATTTATTGTTTGGGAAAGCTGCTATGAGAGCAGCTCTGAAGAGATCTGCTCCTGAGAGCAGTGGCCACAGAAGCAGTGCTGTGCTCAGGGTGATGGTTACCTCCGGCCCCTGTGGGGTGCAGGCGGCCTCCAGCCAGAATAAACCAGGTGCTGCTTCTGAGAAGATGTCTGGGACCAACTGATGGGGTAAAAATTAAGTAATTAATCATCCAAGTACTTTCAGACATGAATGATTTTAAGACATTACCCAAATGCGATGGTTCAAGTTTGAAAGTCCTAGGTTGCACCACAGCAAAGAACAAGACGTACATCAGCTCTCCATGGAGGAAGGACAACAGATGGGAGTTTATCACAGTGTGACATTTTCAAATGCGCCTATGCTATTTCAGAGACTAATGTAAGAAAAATCTGGGGCCAGTTACTCTGTATTTCCAGAGATCATAATCCAAGCTCAGTTGAGCAGTTTTCAAATTCCGTTTCTACAGTATTTAACCAGTATTATTCAGCCACCCTTTTGAATGGAAATAGCTCTTTAAAAGATTTGAAGATTTGCTTGTTTATAGGGAAACAATTCTCCCATTGCAAAATTCTACATATTGAGTAAATCACATTGTTTTGGTGATTCATTTGGCAATTTGTCTGCATAACAGATACAAAAGACTTCCAGCTGAAAACACACCTGGAACTTCTCCTCTGCAACCCACGGTGGGTGGCAGTAGAGACCTGGCAGACAGGGCAGAAGCAGCCTGAGTCACCGAGATGTTTATCTAGACGTTAGCAGATGTTGTGGGTGACTTCTCATATTGTTTTGTCCCATTTAAAAGGGGAAAAAAACAAAAAGTTTTCTTGTAACTAAATCAAAAGAGACAAAACTGGTTGAGAAATAAATTCTTGTCCAGCACCCTATCCAAAAGTGTTCTTGTACTTGTGTTCTTGTAGCAGTATGCATAACAGACACTGATTTGCTTGATGCTAAATATGAGTAGAGCTTGTAGAGGCTTGAAAGACATTTACCTTGTATGTAATGGCAAGTATTTGCCTTTAAGCTACTTGCTGTTTGATGCAGCCTGCAAAGAATTCAGTTTTGAGAAGAAATGTTAGAGATGTCTGTGATAGAGATTGTCTCAGTGTGGACAAATCTGCAGCAGTAGTCAGAGATCAAGTGGCCACTACCAGATGTTACGAAATTATACCCAGGTCCTTACAGCATGGTACTGAGATTTTAATGACAGCCATTCCCAAGACATCCTTAAATCAGAACAATTACTAGAGAGAAGCCTTAACTGAAGTCTGCATCCATCAAAGACGTCTTTAAAATTCAGCTTTGAGGAACTAGAAACTAAGAGGTAACTGCAATCTTATATGTGCTTTCATGCTTTAATGGTTTTGTCCATTCAAACATTTTTGCTACATCCCAAAAAATACCTGGATTCTCTCACCTCATGGGAAGAACAGTGGTAACCTTCTGAATTTTCCCAAAGGACAAGGTAAAAAGCATGGCGATTTCCTCCTAATTCATCCTCCAACACAGGGATCCAACAGGCTGCTTTGTAAGCACTCACAGTATTCAGATTCCTGTACTAAAAACTGATCTCAAACACAGGTAAGATGGAAGCATCCCCCAAACATCTCTCCTGTGCCCAAAATGTGGTGGCTCACCTAGGACTAGGCTGGCACAAAGGAAAATTGGTGGCTCAGTGAGCCACAGGGAGGTCAGCCAAGCTCTAAAACATCCTTTATATGAAGCTAACTGAAGTTTATCAACATTTTAATATATATTTTAGTGAATGCTTTCCATATAATTTGCATTCTCCTTTTTTCCAGAGTTTCCCATGTAATTTTGTTGTGGTTTTCTGGATTAAAAGTTTCTAAAATTACATGAAAAAGTAAAATTTTCCATCCCAAAAAAAACCCCAAATCTCCTATTGTAACTCCTCTTTACTGGGGTGCACAATTAGAGTCAGCACTACAGAACTTACTCTATAAAAACAAGAGAAATATTAGTAGAAATGAAAAGCATTAGCTACCAAGCATTAACAGAAATCCAAAAAGGAATATTAGGTTTACATAAAAAATATTTTTGTCAGTAAAAATCCATCAGAATATGTTGCAGCTTGCACAGATTTGTGTCAATTAAATCCACTAGAATAAGAAAGGACAAAAGAAGTGCAATCTGATTTCACTAAACTTTCATGTCTTTTAATGTGGATGCCTCATTTACACTAGTGGATTCATTCTTATGCCAGGACTGAGCACATCTTGTTCTTCTAAGTGCATAAAAATAATTAACTGATCAGGGAAAAAAAAAAAATAAAAAGGGAACATAATTTCTTTGAAATTCTGTAGGGCGGCTGTCAGTACCCATGCATCTGATGAACACAGTTTTACTTCAAACGGTGCATTTGGAGGTGACTTTGTGGAAATCATGCTGTCACTGTGTCTGAAGGGAATAGGAGGTTTAAAATTATTTATATTCTGACTGTTCCTCTGGATTTCGGTAACACAAGTCACAATAGAAATTTAACTCATTTGTGAGGGTGAAAGCTTTAAAGATTGCATTGTTGGGGTGGGTGGCAGGGGGT